>NC_142133.1:600000-922500 GCF_024610735.1 Ursus americanus | reverse complement strand
CAGCTTCGGTGTTGGTTTAGGGTTAGGGTTAGGGTTCAGGTTAGGGAAAGGGTTAGGGTAGGGCTAGGGTTCTCGTTAGGGTTATGGTTCGGTTTAGGGTTAGGTTTCAGATTAGGGTTCTGGTTCAGGTAGGGTTAGGTTTAGCGTTCTGGTTCAGGTTCGTGTTTGGCTGAGGGTTAGGGTTAGGGTTCAGGTTGGGGTTTGGGTTACGGTTCGGGTTAGGGTTCGAGTAAGGGTTAGGGTAAGGGTTAGGGTTAGGGTTAGGGTTAGGGTAATGGTCAGGATCAGGGTCAGGGTCTGGGTCAGGGTATAGGGTTTTGGTTCCAGTTAGGGTACGGGTCGGGTAAGAGACTACAGGGCCCAGGCACCGTATGACCCTTCCCTCATCCCGGCCATTTTCCTAGCAGGAGTTCAACCCGAAGGAACCCAGCCCGGAGACCCAATGGGGCAACAACGGCTTCCGACGAGCAATATGCTCTTGCTGTGGAAAACCTATCCCAAGTGAGGGTAGCCAGGTAAACAAAATGCCACACACCAAGGTGTAAGAGACAACATTGCCCAGGCATGGTCTAAGCCCCTCACCTCGTCCCTGTGCTTCTGGGAGCCTGAGGGACACCCGAGGCCCACGGCCCTGAGACCCGTTTGGCAAAAAGCCGGCTTCCAACGGAAACAGTTTTCCTGAGGTGCGGACCCTCTCACAAGTGGTTGTGGCAAGGTAAAGCAAATGCCATCCACTTCTCTGGAAGAAACGACAGTGCCCAGCCATGTGCTAAGCCCTCCCATCGTCACTGGGCTTCTGGCAGCAGGAGGGAAAAGAGAGGAGAACAGCACTGGGACCCGTTTGACAAAAACCGGCTTCCCACCAAAAAGTCTTTCTTTACGTGCAGACATGCTTCCAAGTGCCTGTGGCAAGGTGGAGGAAATGCCATACACTGACCTGGAAGAGACCACAGGTTCCAGGAACCGTCTGAGCCCTTCCCTCATCCTGGCGGTTTTGCGAGCAGGAGTTCAACCCGAACGAACCCAGCCCGGAGACCCCCTGGGGCAAAAACGGATTCCAAGGAGCAATATGCTCTTGCTCTGGAACACCTATCCCAAGCCGTGTAGCCAGGTAAACAAAATGCCACACACCCAGGTATAAGAGACAACATTGCCGAGGCAGGGTCTAAGCCCCTCACCTCGTCCCTGTGCTTTAGGGAGCCTGAGAGACACCCGAGGCCCACGGCCCTGAGACCCGTTTGGTCAAAAGCCGGCTTCCAATGGAAACAGTTTTCCTGAGGTGCGGACCCTATCACAAGTGGTTGTGGCAAGGTAAAGCAAATGCCATCCACTTCTCTGGAAGAAACTACAGTGCCCAGCCATGTGCTAAGCCCTGCCATCGTCACTGGGCTTCTGGCACCAGGAGCGAAAAGAGAGGAGCACAGCACTGGGACCCGTTTCACAAAAACCGGCTTCCCACCAAAAAGTCTTTCTTCACGTGCAGACATGTTCCCAAGTGCTTGTGACAAGGTGAAGGAAATGCCATACACTGACCTGTAAGAGACCACAGGGCCCGGGCCACAGGGCCCAGGCACCGTCTGAGCCCTTCCCTCCTCCCGGCAGTTTTGCAAGCAGGAGTTCAACCTGAACGAACCCAGACCGGAGACCCCTGGGGCAAAAACGGCTTCCGACGAGCAATATGCTCTTGCTCTGGAAAAACTATCCCAAGTCGGGGTAGCCAGGTAAACAAAATGCCACACACCCAGTTGTAAGAGACAACATTGACCAGGCAGGGTCTAAACCCCTCACCTCGTCCCCGTGCTTTGGGGAGTCTGGGGGAAAACTGAGGCCCACGGCCCTGAGACCCGTTTCCAAAAAGCCGGCTTCCAACGGAAACAGTTTTCCTGAGGTGCGGACCCTATCACAAGTGATTGTGGCAAGGTAAAGCAAATGCCATCCACTTCTCTGGAAGAAACCACAGTGCCCAGCCATGTGCTAAGCCCTCCCATCGTCACTGGGCTTCTGGCAGCAGGAGGGAAAAGAGAGGAGCACAGCACTGGGACCCGTTTGACAAAAACCGGCTTCCCACGAAGAAGTCTGTCTTCATGTGCAGACATGCTCCCAAGTGCCTGTTTCAAGGTGAAGGAAATGCCATACACTGAGCTGTAAGAGACCACAGGGCCCGGGCGACAGGGCCCAGGCACCGTCTGAGCCCTTCCCTCATCCCGGCCGTTTTGCTAGCAGGAGTTCACCCCAAACGAACCCAGCCCGTGGACCCCCTGGGGCAAAAACGACTTCCGACGAGCAATATGCTCTTGCTGTGGAAAACCTATCCCAAGACGGGGTAGCCAGGTAAACAAAATGCCACACACCCAGGTGTAAGAGACAACATTGCCCAGGCAGGGTCTAAGCCCCTCACCTCGTCCCTGTGTTTCTGGGAGCCTGAGGGAACCCGAGGTCCACGGCCTTGAGACCCGATTGGCAAAAAGCCGGCTTCCAAAGGGAACACTTTTCCTGAGGTGTGGACCTTATCAAAAGTGGTTATGGCAAGGTAAAGCAAATGCCATCCACTTCTCTGGAAGAAACCACAGTGCCCAGCCATGTGCTAAGCCCTCCCATCGTCACTGGGCTTCTGGCAGCAGGAGGGAAAAGAGAGGAGGACAGCACTGGGACCCGTTTGACAAAAACCGGCTTCCCACCAAAAAGTCTTTCTTTACGTGCAGACATGCTCCCAAGTGCCTGTGGCAAGGTGAAGGCAATGCCATACACTGAGCTGTAAGACACCACAGGGCCCGGGCCACAGGGCCCAGGCACCGTCTGAGACCTTCCCTCCTCCCGGCCGTTTTGCTAGCAGGAGTTCAACCCGAACGAACCCAGCCCGGAGACCCCCTGGGGCAAAAACGGCTTCCGACTAGCAATATGCTCTTGCTGTGGAAAACCTATCCCAAGTGGGGGTAGCCAGGTAAACAAAATGCCACACACCCAGGTGTAAGAGACAATATTGCCCAGGCATGGTCTAAGCCCCTCACCTCGTCCCTGTGCTTTAGGGAGCCTGAGAGACACCCGAGGCCCACGGCCCTGTGACCCGTTTGGCAAAAAGCCGGCTTCCAAAGGGAACACTTTTCCTGAGGTGCGGACCTTATCAAAAGTGGTTATGGCAAGGTAAAGCATATGCCATCCACTTCTCTGGAAGAAACCACAGTGCCCAGCCATGTGCTAAGCCCTCCCATCGTCACTGGGCTTCTGGCAGCAGGAGGGAAAAGAGAGGAGCACAGCACTGGGACCCGTTTGACAAAAACCGGCTTCCCACCAAAAAGTCTTTCTTTACGTGCAGACATGCTTCCAAGTGCCTGTGGCAAGGTGAAGGCAATGCCATACACTGAGCTGTAAGACACCACAGGGCCCGGGCCACAGGTCCCAGGCACCGTCTGAGACCTTCCCTCATCCCGGCGGTTTTGCTAGCAGGAGTTCAACCCGAACGAACCCAGCCCGGAGACCCCCTGGGGAAAAAACGGCTTCCGACTAGCAATATGCTCTTGCTGTGGAAAACCTATCCCAAGTGGGGGTAGCCAGGTAAACAAAATGCCACACACCCAGGTGTAAGAGACAACATTGCCCAGGCATGGTCGAAGCCCCTCACCTCGTCCCTGTGCTTTAGGGAGCCTGAGAGACACCCAAGGCCCACGGCCCTGAGACCCGTTTGGCAAAAAGCCAGCTTCCAACAGAAACAGTTTTCCTTAGGTGTGGACCCTATCACAAGTGGTTGTTGCAAGGTAAGGCAAAGGCCATCCAATTCTCTGGAAGAAACCACAGTGCCCAGCCATGTGCTAAGCCCTGCAATCGTCACTGGGCTTCTGGCACCAGGAGGGAAAAGAGAGGAGCACAGCACTGGGACCCGTTTGACAAAAACCGGCTTCCCACCAAAAAGTCTTTCTTCACGTGCAGACATGTTCCCAAGTGCTTGTGGCAAGGTGAAGGAAATGCCATACACTGAGCTGTAAGACACCACAGGGCCCGGGCCACAGGGCCCAGGCACCGTCTGAGCCCTTCCCTCCTCCCGGCGGTTTTGCAAGCAGGAGTTCAACCTGAACGAACCAAGACCGGAGACCCCTGGGGCAAAAACGGCTTCCGACGAGCAATATGCTCTTGCTCTGGAAAAACTATCCCAAGTCGGGGTAGCCAGGTAAACAAAATGCCACACACCCAGTTGTAAGAGACAACATTGCCCAGGCAGGGTCTAAACCCCTCACCTCGTCCCTGTGCTTTGGGGAGTCTGAGGGAAAACCGAGGCCCACGGCCCTGAGACCCGTTTCCAAAAAGCCGGCTTCCAACGGAAACAGTTTTCCTGAGGTGCGGACCCTATCACAAGTGGTTGTGGCAAGGTAAAGCAAATGCCATCCACTTCTCTGGAAGAAACCACAGTGCCCAGCCATGTGCTAAGCCCTCCCATGGTCACTGGGCTTCTAGCAGCAGGAGTGAAAAGAGAGGAGCACAGACTGGGACAGGTTTCACAAAAACCAGCTTCCCACCAAAAAGTCTTTCTTCACGTGCAGACATGCTCCCAAGTGCCTATGGCAAGGTGAAGGAAATGCCATATACTGACCTGTAAGAGACCACAGGGCCCAGGCACCGTCTGAGCCCTTCCCTCATCCCGGCGGTTTTGCTAGCAGGAGTTCAACCCCAACGAACCCAGCCCGGAGACCCCCTGGGACAAAAACGGCTTTCAACGAGCAATATGCTCTTCCTGTGGAAAACATATCCCAAGTGGGGGTAGCCAGGTAAACAAAATGCCACACACCCAGGTGTAACAGACAACATTGCCCAGGCAGGGTCTAAGCCCCTCACTTCGTCCCTGTGCTTTTGGGAGCCTGAGGGACACCCGAATCCCACGGCCCTGAGACCCGTTTGGCAAAAAGCCGGCTTCCAACGGAAACAGTTTTCCTGAAGTGCGGACCCTATCACAAGTGGTTGTGACAAGGTAAAGCAAATGCCATCCACGTCTCTGGAAGAAACCACAGTGCCCAACCATGTGCTAAGCCCTCCCATCGTCACTGGGCTTCTGGCAGCAGGACTGAAAAGAGAGGAGCACAGACTGGGACAGGTTTCACGAAAACCAGCTTCCCACCAAAAAGTCTTTCTTCACGTGCAGACATGCTCCCAAGTGCCTGTGGCAAGGTGAAGGGAATGACATATACTGACCTGTAAGAGACCACAGGGCCCAGGCACCGTCTGAGCCCTTCCCTCACCCGGCGGTTTTGCTAGCAGGAGTTCAACCCGAACAAACCCAGCCCGGAGACCCCCTGGGGCAAAAACGGCTTTCAACGAGCAATATGCTCTTCCTGTGGAAAACATACCCCAAGTGGGGGTAGCCAGGTAAACAAAATGCCACACACCCAGGTGTAACAGACAACATTGCCCAGGCATGATCTAAGCCCCTCACCTCGTCCCTGTGCTTTTGGGAGCCTGAGGACACCTGAGGCCCAAGGCCCTGAGACCCGTCTGGCAAAAAGCCGGCTTCAAACGGAAACAGTTTTCCTGAGGTGCGGACCCTATCACAAGTGGTTGTGACAAGGTAAAGCAAATGCCATCCACTTCTCTGGAAGAAACCACAGTGCCCAGCCATGTGCTAAGCCCTCCCATCGTCACTGGGCTTCTGGCAGCAGGAGGGAAAAGAGAGGAGCACAGCACTGGGACCCGTTTGACAAAAACCGGCTTCCCACAAAAAAGTCTTTCTTCATGTGCAGACATGCTCCCAAGTGCCTGTGGCAAGGTGAAGGAAATGCCATACACTGACCTGTAAGAGACCACAGGGCCCAGGCACCGTCTGAGCCCTTCCCTCATCCCGGCCGTTTTGCTAGCAGGAGTTCAATCCGTAGGAACGCAGCCCGGAGAACCCCTGGGGCAAAAACAGCTCCCGAGGAGCAATATGCTCTTGCTGTGGAAAACCTATCCCAAGTGGGGGTAGCCAGGTCACCAAAATGCCACATACCCAGGTGTAAGAGACAACATTGCCCAGGCATGGTCTAAGCCACTCACCTCGTCCCTGTGCTTTTGGGAGCCTGAGGGACACCCGAGGCCCACGGCCCTGAGACCCTTTTGGCAAAAAGCCGACTTCCAACGGAAACAGTTTTCCTGAGGTGCGGACCCTATCACAAGTGGTTGTGGCAAGGTAAAGCAAATTCCATCCACTTCTCTGGAAGAAACCACAGTGCCCAGCCATGTGCTAAGCCCTCCCATGGTCACTGGGCTTCTGGCAGCAGGAGGGAAAAGAGAGGAGCACAGCACTGGGACCCGTTTGACAAAACCCGGCTTCCCATGAAGAAGTCTTTCTTCATGTGCAGACATGCTCCCAAGTGCCTGTGGCAAGTGAAGGAAATGCCATACACTGACCTGTAAGAGACCACAGGGCCCAGGCACCGTCTGAGCCCTTCCCTCATCACGGCGGTTTTGCTAGCAGGAGTTCAACCCGAACGAACCCAGCCCGGAGACCCAAAGGGCAACAACGGCTTCCGAAGACCAATATGCTCCTGCAGTGGAAAACCTATCCCAAGTGGGGGTAGCCAGGTAAACAAAATGCCACACACCCAGGTATAAGAGACAACATTGCCGAGGAAGGGTCTGAGCACCTCAACTCGTCCCTGTACTTTGGGAGCCTGAGGGACACCCGAGGCCCACGGCCCTGAGACTCTTTTGGCAAAAAGCCGGCTTTCAACGGAAAGAGTTTTCCTGAGGTGTGGACCCTATCACAAGTGGTTGTGACAAGGTAAAGCAAATGCCATCCACTTCTCTGGAAGAAACCACAGTGCCCAACCATGTTCTAAGCCCTCCCATCGTCACTGGGCTTCTGGCAGCAGGAGGGAAAAGAGAGCAACACAGCACTGGGACCAGTTTCACAAAAACCGGCTTCCCACCAAAAAGTCTTTCTTCACGTGCAGACATGCTCCCAAGTGCCTGTGGGAAGGTGAACCAAATGCCATACACTGACCAGTAAGAGACCACAGGGCCCAGGCACCGTCTGAGCCCTTCCCTCATCCCGGCCGTTTTCCGAGCAGGAGTTCAACCCGAAGGAACCCAGCCCGGAGACCCCCTGGGGCAAAAACGGCTTCCGATGAGCAATAAGCTCTTGCTGTGGAAAACCAATACAAAGTGGGGGTAGCCAGGTAAACAAAATGCCACACACCCAGGTGTAAGAGACAACATTGCCCAGGCATGGTCTAATACCCTCACCTCGTCCCTGTGTTTTTGGGATCCTGAGGGACACCCGAGGCCCACGGCCCTGAGACCCGTTTGGCCAAAAGCCGGCATCCAACGGAAACACTTTTCCAGAGGTGCGAACCTTATCACAAGTGGTTGTGGCAAGGTAAAGCAAATGCCATCCACTTCTCTGGAAGAAACCACAGTGCCCAGCCACGTGCTAAGCCCTCCCATCGTCACTGGGCTTCTGGCAGCAGGAGTGAAAACAGAGGAGCACAGCACAGGGACCCGTTTGACAAAAACCGGCTTCCCACCAAAAAGTCTTTCTTCACGTGCAGACATGCTCCCAAGTGCCTGTGTCAAGGTGAAGGAAATGCCATACACTGACCTGTAAGAGACCACAGGGCCCAGGCACCGTCTGAGCCCTTCCCTCACCCGGCGGTTTTGCTAGCAGGAGTTCAACCCCAAGGAACCCAGCCTAGAGACCCCCTGGGGCAAAAATAGCTTCCTAGGAGCAATATGCTCTTGCTGTGTAAAACCTATCCCAAGTGGGGGTAGCCAGGTAAACAAAATGCCACACACCCAGGTGTAAGAGACAACATTGCCCAGGCATGGTCTAAGCCCCTCACCTCGTCCCTGTGCTTTTGGGAGCCTGAGGGACACCCGAGGCCCACGGCCCTGAGACCCTTTTGGCAAAAAGCCGACTTCCAACGGAAACAGTTTTCCTGAGGTGCGGACCCTATCACAAGTGGTTGTGGCAAGGTAAAGCAAATTCCATCCACTTCTCTGGAAGAAACCACAGTGCCCAGCCATGTGCTAAGCCCTCCCATGGTCACTGGGCTTCTGGCAGCAGGAGGGAAAAGAGAGGAGCACAGCACTGGGACCCGTTTGACAAAACCCGGCTTCCCATGAAGAAGTCTTTCTTCATGTGCAGACATGCTCCCAAGTGCCTGTGGCAAGTGAAGGAAATGCCATACACTGACCTGTAAGAGACCACAGGGCCCAGGCACCGTCTGAGCCCTTCCCTCATCACGGCGGTTTTGCTAGCAGGAGTTCAACCCGAACGAACCCAGCCCGGAGACCCAAAGGGCAACAACGGCTTCCGAAGACCAATATGCTCCTGCAGTGGAAAACCTATCCCAAGTGGGGGTAGCCAGGTAAACAAAATGCCACACACCCAGGTATAAGAGACAACATTGCCGAGGAAGGGTCTGAGCACCTCAACTCGTCCCTGTACTTTGGGAGCCTGAGGGACACCCGAGGCCCACGGCCCTGAGACTCTTTTGGCAAAAAGCCGGCTTTCAACGGAAAGAGTTTTCCTGAGGTGTGGACCCTATCACAAGTGGTTGTGACAAGGTAAAGCAAATGCCATCCACTTCTCTGGAAGAAACCACAGTGCCCAACCATGTTCTAAGCCCTCCCATCGTCACTGGGCTTCTGGCAGCAGGAGGGAAAAGAGAGCAACACAGCACTGGGACCAGTTTCACAAAAACCGGCTTCCCACCAAAAAGTCTTTCTTCACGTGCAGACATGCTCCCAAGTGCCTGTGGGAAGGTGAACCAAATGCCATACACTGACCAGTAAGAGACCACAGGGCCCAGGCCCCGTCTGAGCCCTTCCCTCATCCCGGCCGTTTTCCGAGCAGGAGTTCAACCCGAAGGAACCCAGCCCGGAGACCCCCTGGGGCAAAAACGGCTTCCGATGAGCAATAAGCTCTTGCTGTGGAAAACCAATACAAAGTGGGGGTAGCCAGGTAAACAAAATGCCACACACCCAGGTGTAAGAGACAACATTGCCCAGGCATGGTCTAATACCCTCACCTCGTCCCTGTGTTTTTGGGATCCTGAGGGACACCCGAGGCCCACGGCCCTGAGACCCGTTTGGCCAAAAGCCGGCATCCAACGGAAACACTTTTCCAGAGGTGCGAACCTTATCACAAGTGGTTGTGGCAAGGTAAAGCAAATGCCATCCACTTCTCTGGAAGAAACCACAGTGCCCAGCCACGTGCTAAGCCCTCCCATCGTCACTGGGCTTCTGGCAGCAGGAGTGAAAACAGAGGAGCACAGCACAGGGACCCGTTTGACAAAAACCGGCTTCCCACCAAAAAGTCTTTCTTCACGTGCAGACATGCTCCCAAGTGCCTGTGTCAAGGTGAAGGAAATGCCATACACTGACCTGTAAGAGACCACAGGGCCCAGGCACAGTCTGAGCCCTTCCCTCACCCGGCGGTTTTGCTAGCAGGAGTTCAACCCCAAGGAACCCAGCCTAGAGACCCCCTGGGGCAAAAATAGCTTCCTAGGAGCAATATGCTCTTGCTGTGTAAAACCTATCCCAAGTGGGGGTAGCCAGGTAAACAAAATGCCACACACCCAGGTGTAAGAGACAACATTGCCCAGGCATGGTCTAAGCCCCTCACCTCGTCCCTGTGCTTTTGGGAGCCTGAGGGACACCCGAATCCCACGGCCCTGAGACCCGTTTGGCAAAAAGACGGCTTCCAACGGAAACAGTTTTCCTGAGGTGCGGACCCTATCACAAGTGGTTGTGGCTAGGTAAAGCAAATGCCATCCACTTCTCTGGAAGAAACCACAGTGCCCAGCCATGTGCTAAGCCCTCCCATCGTCACTGGGCTTCTGGCAGCAGGAGTGAAAACAGAGGAGCACAGCACTGGGACCCGTTTGACAAAAACCGGCTTCCCACCAAAAAGTCTTTCTTCACGTGCAGACATGCTCCCAAGTGCCTGTGGCAAGGTGAAGGAAATGCCATACACTGACCTGTAAGAGACCACAGGGCCCAGGCACCGTCTGAGCCCTTCCCTCACCGGGCGGTTTTGCTAGCAGGAGTTCAACCCGAATGAACCCAGCCCGGAGAACCCCTGGGGGAAAAACGGCTTCCTAGGAGCAATATGCTCTTGTTGTGGAAAACCTATCCCAAGTGGGGGTAGCCAGGTAAACAAAATGCCACACACCCAGGTGTAAGAGACAACATTGCCCAGGCATGGTCTAAGCCCCTCACCTCGTCCCTGTGCTTTTGGGAGCCTGAGGGACACCTGAGGCCCAAGGCCCTGAGACCCGTTTGGCAAACAGCCAGCTTCCAGCAGAAACAGTTTCCTGAGGTGCAGACCCACCTACCGTTTGCGTTAGCCCCCAGGAGGCCGTCAGGCCCAATCCCCTGGCTGTGTGGCGCGCGGTGGGGTGGGCCGAGGGGACTGAGCTGGCGAGCGGGTCATGGGCCCACAGGTTTTGGCGTGGGGAACTTTGAAGATCCTCAGGGGCTAGGAGGGCCCTGCCCCTTCTCCTGCCCCATATGACCAGTGGGCCCCCTAGAGGCCCAGGTGGCGTGGGGCTGTAGGGTGAGTATGGCGCTGGGTCTTGGATCCCCAACCTCAGCTGCTGTGGCGCCAGGCTCCTTGGGTGGGGCCCCCCAGGAGCCCACTTAGAGTTAGTGTTAGCCCCTGGGAGGCCGGCAAGATCGACCTGCTGGATGTGCGGCGAGCAGAGGGGCAGCCCAAGATGAGGGCGCTGAGGACTGGGAGCCTGGGCCCAAGCGTTTTGGCGTGGGGGCCTTCGAAGATCCTCAGGGGCTAGGAGGGCCCTGCCCCTTCTCCCACCTGAATGACCGGCGGCGCCCCTAGCGGCCCCGGTGGCGGGGGCTGCAGGGTGTGTCCGGCCCTGGGGCTAGGACGTCCAGGATCCCGGGGCGTGGCTGCGCAAGGCCCCTTGGGAGGGGCCCCTCGAGGACCGACCTAGGGTTAGGGTTAGTCCCCAGGAGGCCGGCAGGTCCGATCCGCCTGCTGTGTTTCGAGCGGAGGGGCAGGTTGAGGTGAGGGCGCTGACTAGTGGGAACGTGGGCCCAAGCGCTTTGGGGCGGGGGGCCGTCGAGGGCAGCGGGGGCTCAGAGGTCCCTGCCCCTTCTGCCGCCCTGAGTGAGCGGCAGCGCCCCTAGTGCCCAGGTGGTGGAGGGGCAGCAGTGTTAGTCTGGCCCTGGGGCTCGGGGGTCCCCAATCCCCAGGGTTGCCGCCCCAGGCCCTTTGAAAGGGGCCTCTCGGGGACTGACCTAGGGTCAGGGTTACCAAGCAGGATGCCGGCAGGCCCGAGATGCCCGCTGTGCAGCGAGTGGAGGGGCGGGCAGAATGAGGGCGCTGGCGAGCGGGAGCCTGGGCTCAAACATTTGGCGGGGGGTCCTTCGAAGGTAGCCGGGAGCTCAGAGGGCCCTGCCCGTTCTCCCGCCCTGTATGACCGGTGGGCCCCCTAGAGGCCCAGGTGGCGGGGGGCTGCAGGGTGAGTCCGGCGCTGGGTCTCGGGTCCCCAGTCTCCGGCGCTGAGGCGCCGGGCCCCTTGGGTGGGGCCCCTCAGGAGCCCACCTAGACTTAGTGTTAGCCCCCGTGAGGCCGGCAAGCCCGACCTGCTGGATGTGCGGCGAGCAGAGGGGTAGGCCGAGTTGAGGGCGCTGAGGAGTGGGAGCGTGGGCCCAACCGTTTTGGCGCGGGGGCCTTCGAAGGTCATCAGGGGCTAGGAGGGCCCTGCTCCTTCTCCCGCCTGAATGACCGGCGGCGCCCCTAGCGGCCGGAGTGGCGGGGGGCTGCAGGCTGATTCCACCGCTGGGGTTCAGTGGTTCCCAGTCCCTGGCGTTGGGTCGCCAAGCCCCTTGGGAGGGGCCCCTCGGGGACCCACCTAGGGTTCAGATTAGCCCCCAGGAGGCCGGCAGGTCCAATCCGCCTGCTGTGTTTCGAGCGGAGGGGCGGGTTGAGGTGAGGGCGCTGACAAGTGGCAACGTGGGCCCGAGCGCTTTGGGGCGGGGGGCCATCGAAGGTCGGCGGGGGCTCGGAGGGCCCTACCCCTTCTCCCGCCTGAATGACCGGCGGCGCCCCTAGCGGCCCCGGTGGCGGGGGGCTGCGGGTAAAGTCCGGCGCTCCGTCTCGGGTCCCCAATCCCCGTCGTTTGGGCGCCAGGCCCTTTGGGAGGGGCCCCTCAGGAGCCCACCTAGAGTTAGGGTTAGCCCCCAGGAGGCCGGCAAGCCCTATCTGCTGGATGTGCGGCGAGCGGAGGGGCAGGCCGAGCTGAGGGTGCTGAGGAGTGGGAGCGTGGGCCCAAGCGTTTTGGCGCGGGGGGCCTTTGAATGTCGTCAGGGGCTCGGAGTGCCCTGCACGTTCTCCCGCTCTGAATGATCGGCGGCGCCAATAACGGCCTGGGTGGCGGTGGGGCGGAGGGTGAGTCCAGCGCTGGGGCTCGGGGGTCCCAATCCCCAGTGTTGCAGTGCCAGGCCCCTTGGGAGGGGCCCCTTGGGGGCCGAACTAGGGTTAGGATTAGCCCCCAGGAGGCCGGCAGGCAGGATCCACCGGCGCTGTGGCGAGCAGGGAGGCGGGCCGAGGGGAGTTCGCTGGAGAGCGGGAGCGTGGGCCCAAGTGTTTTGGCAGAGGGGGCCTTCGAAGCTCGCCGGGGGCTCGGAGGGCCCTACCTGTTCTCCCGCCCTGAATAACCGGCGGCACCTGAAGCGGCCCGGGTGGGTGGCGGGTGGCTGCAGGGTGAGCCCAGCGCTGGGCTTTGGAGGTTCCCAATCCCCGGCGTTGGGGCGCCAAGCCCCTTTGGATGGGCCCCTCGGGGACCCACCTAGGGTTTGCGTTAGCCCCCAGGAGCCCGTCAGGCCCAATCCCCTGGCTGTGTGGCGCAAGGTGGGGTGGGCCGAGGGGACGGAGCTGGCGAGCGGGACCATGGGCCCACAGGTTTTGGCGTGGGGGCCTTCGAAGATCCTCAGGGGCTAGGAGGGCCCTGCCCCTTCTCCCACCTGAATGACCGGCGGCGCCCCTAGCGGCCCCGGTGGCGGGGGCTGCAGGGTGTGTCCGGCCCTGGGGCTAGGACGTCCAGGATCCCGGGGCGTGGCTGCGCAAGGCCCCTTGGGAGGGGCCCCTCGAGGACCGACCTAGGGTTAGGGTTAGTCCCCAGGAGGCCGGCAGGTCCGATCCGCCTGCTGTGTTTCGAGCGGAGGGGCAGGTTGAGGTGAGGGCGCTGACTAGTGGGAACGTGGGCCCAAGCGCTTTGGGGCGGGGGGCCGTCGAGGGCAGCGGGGGCTCAGAGGTCCCTGCCCCTTCTGCCGCCCTGAGTGAGCGGCAGCGCCCCTAGTGCCCAGGTGGTGGAGGGGCAGCAGTGTTAGTCTGGCCCTGGGGCTCGGGGGTCCCCAATCCCCAGGGTTGCCGCCCCAGGCCCTTTGAAAGGGGCCTCTCGGGGACTGACCTAGGGTCAGGGTTACCAAGCAGGATGCCGGCAGGCCCGAGATGCCCGCTGTGCAGCGAGTGGAGGGGCGGGCAGAATGAGGGCGCTGGCGAGCGGGAGCCTGGGCTCAAACATTTGGCGGGGGGTCCTTCGAAGGTAGCCGGGAGCTCAGAGGGCCCTGCCCGTTCTCCCGCCCTGTATGACCGGTGGGCCCCCTAGAGGCCCAGGTGGCGGGGGGCTGCAGGGTGAGTCCGGCGCTGGGTCTCGGGTCCCCAATCTCCGGCGCTGAGGCGCCGGGCCCCTTGGGTGGGGCCCCTCAGGAGCCCACCTAGACTTAGTGTTAGCCCCCGTGAGGCCGGCAAGCCCGACCTGCTGGATGTGCGGCGAGCAGAGGGGTAGGCCGAGTTGAGGGCGCTGAGGAGTGGGAGCGTGGGCCCAACCGTTTTGGCGCGGGGGCCTTCGAAGGTCATCAGGGGCTAGGAGGGCCCTGCTCCTTCTCCCGCCTGAATGACCGGCGGCGCCCCTAGCGGCCGGAGTGGCGGGGGGCTGCAGGCTGATTCCACCACTGGGGTTCAGTGGTTCCCAGTCCCTGGCGTTGGGTCGCCAAGCCCCTTGGGAGGGGCCCCTCGGGGACCCACCTAGGGTTCAGATTAGCCCCCAGGAGGCCGGCAGGTCCAATCTGCCTGCTGTGTTTCGAGCTGAGGGGCGGGTTGAGGTGAGGGCGCTGACAAGTGGCAACGTGGGCCCGAGCGCTTTGGGGCGGGGGGCCATCGAAGGTCGGCGGGGGCTCAGAGGGCCCTACCCCTTCTCCCGCCTGAATGACCGGCGGCGCCCCTAGCGGCCCCGGTGGCGGGGGGCTGCGGGTAAAGTCCGGCGCTCCGTCTCGGGTCCCCAATCCCCGTCGTTTGGGCGCCAGGCCCTTTGGGAGGGGCCCCTCAGGAGCCCACCTAGAGTTAGGGTTAGCCCCCAGGAGGCCGGCAAGCCCTATCTGCTGGATGTGCGGCGAGCGGAGGGGCAGGCCGAGCTGAGGGTGCTGAGGAGTGGGAGCGTGGGCCCAAGCGTTTTGGCGCGGGGGGCCTTTGAATGTCGTCAGGGGCTCGGAGTGCCCTGCACGTTCTCCCGCTCTGAATGATCGGCGGCGCCAATAACGGCCTGGGTGGCGGTGGGGCGGAGGGTGAGTCCAGCGCTGGGGCTCGGGGGTCCCAATCCCCAGTGTTGCAGTGCCAGGCCCCTTGGGAGGGGCCCCTTGGGGGCCAAACTAGGGTTAGGATTAGCCCCCAGGAGGCCGGCAGGCAGGATCCACCGGCGCTGTGGCGAGCAGGGGGGCGGGCCGAGGGGAGTTCGCTGGAGAGCGGGAGCGTGGGCCCAAGTGTTTTGGCAGAGGGGGCCTTCGAAGCTCGCCGGGGGCTCGGAGGGCCCTACCTGTTCTCCCGCCCTGAATAACCGGCGGCACCTGAAGCGGCCCGGGTGGGTGGCGGGTGGCTGCAGGGTGAGCCCAGCGCTGGGCTTTGGAGGTTCCCAATCCCCGGCGTTGGGGCGCCAAGCCCCTTTGGATGGGCCCCTCGGGGACCCACCTAGGGTTTGCGTTAGCCCCCAGGAGCCCGTCAGGCCCAATCCCCTGGCTGTGTGGCGCAAGGTGGGGTGGGCCGAGGGGACGGAGCTGGCGAGCGGGACCATGGGCCCACAGGTTTTGGCGTGGGGGCCTTCGAAGATCCTCAGGGGCTAGGAGGGCCCTGCCCCTTCTCCCACCTGAATGACCGGCGGCGCCCCTAGCGGCCCCGGTGGCGGGGGCTGCAGGGTGTGTCCGGCCCTGGGGCTAGGACGTCCAGGATCCCGGGGCGTGGCTGCGCAAGGCCCCTTGGGAGGGGCCCCTCGAGGACCGACCTAGGGTTAGGGTTAGTCCCCAGGAGGCCGGCAGGTCCGATCCGCCTGCTGTGTTTCGAGCGGAGGGGCAGGTTGAGGTGAGGGCGCTGACTAGTGGGAACGTGGGCCCAAGCGCTTTGGGGCGGGGGGCCGTCGAGGGCAGCGGGGGCTCAGAGGTCCCTGCCCCTTCTGCCGCCCTGAGTGAGCGGCAGCGCCCCTAGTGCCCAGGTGGTGGAGGGGCAGCAGTGTTAGTCTGGCCCTGGGGCTCGGGGGTCCCCAATCCCCAGGGTTGCCGCCCCAGGCCCTTTGAAAGGGGCCTCTCGGGGACTGACCTAGGGTCAGGGTTACCAAGCAGGATGCCGGCAGGCCCGAGATGCCCGCTGTGCAGCGAGTGGAGGGGCGGGCAGAATGAGGGCGCTGGCGAGCGGGAGCCTGGGCTCAAACATTTGGCGGGGGGTCCTTCGAAGGTAGCCGGGAGCTCAGAGGGCCCTGCCCGTTCTCCCGCCCTGTATGACCGGTGGGCCCCCTAGAGGCCCAGGTGGCGGGGGGCTGCAGGGTGAGTCCGGCGCTGGGTCTCGGGTCCCCAGTCTCCGGCGCTGAGGCGCCGGGCCCCTTGGGTGGGGCCCCTCAGGAGCCCACCTAGACTTAGTGTTAGCCCCCGTGAGGCCG
Organism: Ursus americanus; assembly: GCF_024610735.1. NCBI lineage: Eukaryota > Metazoa > Chordata > Mammalia > Carnivora > Ursidae > Ursus > Ursus americanus. The sequence continues at coordinate 906,589 of NC_142133.1, read as the reverse complement.
GCAAGCCCGACCTGCTGGATGTGCGGCGAGCAGAGGGGTAGGCCGAGTTGAGGGCGCTGAGGAGTGGGAGCGTGGGCCCAACCGTTTTGGCGCGGGGGCCTTCGAAGGTCATCAGGGGCTAGGAGGGCCCTGCTCCTTCTCCCGCCTGAATGACCGGCGGCGCCCCTAGCGGCCGGAGTGGCGGGGGGCTGCAGGCTGATTCCACCGCTGGGGTTCAGTGGTTCCCAGTCCCTGGCGTTGGGTCGCCAAGCCCCTTGGGAGGGGCCCCTCGGGGACCCACCTAGGGTTCAGATTAGCCCCCAGGAGGCCGGCAGGTCCAATCCGCCTGCTGTGTTTCGAGCGGAGGGGCGGGTTGAGGTGAGGGCGCTGACAAGTGGCAACGTGGGCCCGAGCGCTTTGGGGCGGGGGGCCATCGAAGGTCGGCGGGGGCTCGGAGGGCCCTACCCCTTCTCCCGCCTGAATGACCGGCGGCGCCCCTAGCGGCCCCGGTGGCGGGGGGCTGCGGGTAAAGTCCGGCGCTCCGTCTCGGGTCCCCAATCCCCGTCGTTTGGGCGCCAGGCCCTTTGGGAGGGGCCCCTCAGGAGCCCACCTAGAGTTAGGGTTAGCCCCCAGGAGGCCGGCAAGCCCTATCTGCTGGATGTGCGGCGAGCGGAGGGGCAGGCCGAGCTGAGGGTGCTGAGGAGTGGGAGCGTGGGCCCAAGCGTTTTGGCGCGGGGGGCCTTTGAATGTCGTCAGGGGCTCGGAGTGCCCTGCACGTTCTCCCGCTCTGAATGATCGGCGGCGCCAATAACGGCCTGGGTGGCGGTGGGGCGGAGGGTGAGTCCAGCGCTGGGGCTCGGGGGTCCCAATCCCCAGTGTTCCAGTGCCAGGCCCCTTGGGAGGGGCCCCTTGGGGGCCGAACTAGGGTTAGGATTAGCCCCCAGGAGGCCGGCAGGCAGGATCCACCGGCGCTGTGGCGAGCAGGGGGGCGGGCCGAGGGGAGTTCGCTGGAGAGCGGGAGCATGGGCCCAAGTGTTTTGGCAGAGGGGGCCTTCGAAGCTCGCCGGGGGCTCGGAGGGCCCTACCTGTTCTCCCGCCCTGAATAACCGGCGGCACCTGAAGCGGCCCGGGTGGGTGGCGGGTGGCTGCAGGGTGAGCCCAGCGCTGGGCTTTGGAGGTTCCCAATCCCCGGCGTTGGGGCGCCAAGCCCCTTTGGATGGGCCCCTCGGGGACCCACCTAGGGTTTGCGTTAGCCCCCAGGAGCCCGTCAGGCCCAATCCCCTGGCTGTGTGGCGCAAGGTGGGGTGGGCCGAGGGGACGGAGCTGGCGAGCGGGACCATGGGCCCACAGGTTTTGGCGTGGGGGCCTTCGAAGATCCTCAGGGGCTAGGAGGGCCCTGCCCCTTCTCCCACCTGAATGACCGGCGGCGCCCCTAGCGGCCCCGGTGGCGGGGGCTGCAGGGTGTGTCCGGCCCTGGGGCTAGGACGTCCAGGATCCCGGGGCGTGGCTGCGCAAGGCCCCTTGGGAGGGGCCCCTCGAGGACCGACCTAGGGTTAGGGTTAGTCCCCAGGAGGCCGGCAGGTCCGATCCGCCTGCTGTGTTTCGAGCGGAGGGGCAGGTTGAGGTGAGGGCGCTGACTAGTGGGAACGTGGGCCCAAGCGCTTTGGGGCGGGGGGCCGTCGAGGGCAGCGGGGGCTCAGAGGTCCCTGCCCCTTCTGCCGCCCTGAGTGAGCGGCAGCGCCCCTAGTGCCCAGGTGGTGGAGGGGCAGCAGTGTTAGTCTGGCCCTGGGGCTCGGGGGTCCCCAATCCCCAGGGTTGCCGCCCCAGGCCCTTTGAAAGGGGCCTCTCGGGGACTGACCTAGGGTCAGGGTTACCAAGCAGGATGCCGGCAGGCCCGAGATGCCCGCTGTGCAGCGAGTGGAGGGGCGGGCAGAATGAGGGCGCTGGCGAGCGGGAGCCTGGGCTCAAACATTTGGCGGGGGGTCCTTCGAAGGTAGCCGGGAGCTCAGAGGGCCCTGCCCGTTCTCCCGCCCTGTATGACCGGTGGGCCCCCTAGAGGCCCAGGTGGCGGGGGGCTGCAGGGTGAGTCCGGCGCTGGGTCTCGGGTCCCCAGTCTCCGGCGCTGAGGCGCCGGGCCCCTTGGGTGGGGCCCCTCAGGAGCCCACCTAGACTTAGTGTTAGCCCCCGTGAGGCCGGCAAGCCCGACCTGCTGGATGTGCGGCGAGCAGAGGGGTAGGCCGAGTTGAGGGCGCTGAGGAGTGGGAGCGTGGGCCCAACCGTTTTGGCGCGGGGGCCTTCGAAGGTCATCAGGGGCTAGGAGGGCCCTGCTCCTTCTCCCGCCTGAATGACCGGCGGCGCCCCTAGCGGCCGGAGTGGCGGGGGGCTGCAGGCTGATTCCACCGCTGGGGTTCAGTGGTTCCCAGTCCCTGGCGTTGGGTCGCCAAGCCCCTTGGGAGGGGCCCCTCGGGGACCCACCTAGGGTTCAGATTAGCCCCCAGGAGGCCGGCAGGTCCAATCCGCCTGCTGTGTTTCGAGCGGAGGGGCGGGTTGAGGTGAGGGCGCTGACAAGTGGCAACGTGGGCCCGAGCGCTTTGGGGCGGGGGGCCATCGAAGGTCGGCGGGGGCTCGGAGGGCCCTACCCCTTCTCCCGCCTGAATGACCGGCGGCGCCCCTAGCGGCCCCGGTGGCGGGGGGCTGCGGGTAAAGTCCGGCGCTCCGTCTCGGGTCCCCAATCCCCGTCGTTTGGGCGCCAGGCCCTTTGGGAGGGGCCCCTCAGGAGCCCACCTAGAGTTAGGGTTAGCCCCCAGGAGGCCGGCAAGCCCTATCTGCTGGATGTGCGGCGAGCGGAGGGGCAGGCCGAGCTGAGGGTGCTGAGGAGTGGGAGCGTGGGCCCAAGCGTTTTGGCGCGGGGGGCCTTTGAATGTCGTCAGGGGCTCGGAGTGCCCTGCACGTTCTCCCGCTCTGAATGATCGGCGGCGCCAATAACGGCCTGGGTGGCGGTGGGGCGGAGGGTGAGTCCAGCGCTGGGGCTCGGGGGTCCCAATCCCCAGTGTTCCAGTGCCAGGCCCCTTGGGAGGGGCCCCTTGGGGGCCGAACTAGGGTTAGGATTAGCCCCCAGGAGGCCGGCAGGCAGGATCCACCGGCGCTGTGGCGAGCAGGGGGGCGGGCCGAGGGGAGTTCGCTGGAGAGCGGGAGCATGGGCCCAAGTGTTTTGGCAGAGGGGGCCTTCGAAGCTCGCCGGGGGCTCGGAGGGCCCTACCTGTTCTCCCGCCCTGAATAACCGGCGGCACCTGAAGCGGCCCGGGTGGGTGGCGGGTGGCTGCAGGGTGAGCCCAGCGCTGGGCTTTGGAGGTTCCCAATCCCCGGCGTTGGGGCGCCAAGCCCCTTTGGATGGGCCCCTCGGGGACCCACCTAGGGTTTGCGTTAGCCCCCAGGAGCCCGTCAGGCCCAATCCCCTGGCTGTGTGGCGCAAGGTGGGGTGGGCCGAGGGGACGGAGCTGGCGAGCGGGACCATGGGCCCACAGGTTTTGGCGTGGGGGCCTTCGAAGATCCTCAGGGGCTAGGAGGGCCCTGCCCCTTCTCCCACCTGAATGACCGGCGGCGCCCCTAGCGGCCCCGGTGGCGGGGGCTGCAGGGTGTGTCCGGCCCTGGGGCTAGGACGTCCAGGATCCCGGGGCGTGGCTGCGCAAGGCCCCTTGGGAGGGGCCCCTCGAGGACCGACCTAGGGTTAGGGTTAGTCCCCAGGAGGCCGGCAGGTCCGATCCGCCTGCTGTGTTTCGAGCGGAGGGGCAGGTTGAGGTGAGGGCGCTGACTAGTGGGAACGTGGGCCCAAGCGCTTTGGGGCGGGGGGCCGTCGAGGGCAGCGGGGGCTCAGAGGTCCCTGCCCCTTCTGCCGCCCTGAGTGAGCGGCAGCGCCCCTAGTGCCCAGGTGGTGGAGGGGCAGCAGTGTTAGTCTGGCCCTGGGGCTCGGGGGTCCCCAATCCCCAGGGTTGCCGCCCCAGGCCCTTTGAAAGGGGCCTCTCGGGGACTGACCTAGGGTCAGGGTTACCAAGCAGGATGCCGGCAGGCCCGAGATGCCCGCTGTGCAGCGAGTGGAGGGGCGGGCAGAATGAGGGCGCTGGCGAGCGGGAGCCTGGGCTCAAACATTTGGCGGGGGGTCCTTCGAAGGTAGCCGGGAGCTCAGAGGGCCCTGCCCGTTCTCCCGCCCTGTATGACCGGTGGGCCCCCTAGAGGCCCAGGTGGCGGGGGGCTGCAGGGTGAGTCCGGCGCTGGGTCTCGGGTCCCCAGTCTCCGGCGCTGAGGCGCCGGGCCCCTTGGGTGGGGCCCCTCAGGAGCCCACCTAGACTTAGTGTTAGCCCCCGTGAGGCCGGCAAGCCCGACCTGCTGGATGTGCGGCGAGCAGAGGGGTAGGCCGAGTTGAGGGCGCTGAGGAGTGGGAGCGTGGGCCCAACCGTTTTGGCGCGGGGGCCTTCGAAGGTCATCAGGGGCTAGGAGGGCCCTGCTCCTTCTCCCGCCTGAATGACCGGCGGCGCCCCTAGCGGCCGGAGTGGCGGGGGGCTGCAGGCTGATTCCACCGCTGGGGTTCAGTGGTTCCCAGTCCCTGGCGTTGGGTCGCCAAGCCCCTTGGGAGGGGCCCCTCGGGGACCCACCTAGGGTTCAGATTAGCCCCCAGGAGGCCGGCAGGTCCAATCCGCCTGCTGTGTTTCGAGCGGAGGGGCGGGTTGAGGTGAGGGCGCTGACAAGTGGCAACGTGGGCCCGAGCGCTTTGGGGCGGGGGGCCATCGAAGGTCGGCGGGGGCTCGGAGGGCCCTACCCCTTCTCCCGCCTGAATGACCGGCGGCGCCCCTAGCGGCCCCGGTGGCGGGGGGCTGCGGGTAAAGTCCGGCGCTCCGTCTCGGGTCCCCAATCCCCGTCGTTTGGGCGCCAGGCCCTTTGGGAGGGGCCCCTCAGGAGCCCACCTAGAGTTAGGGTTAGCCCCCAGGAGGCCGGCAAGCCCTATCTGCTGGATGTGCGGCGAGCGGAGGGGCAGGCCGAGCTGAGGGTGCTGAGGAGTGGGAGCGTGGGCCCAAGCGTTTTGGCGCGGGGGGCCTTTGAATGTCGTCAGGGGCTCGGAGTGCCCTGCACGTTCTCCCGCTCTGAATGATCGGCGGCGCCAATAACGGCCTGGGTGGCGGTGGGGCGGAGGGTGAGTCCAGCGCTGGGGCTCGGGGGTCCCAATCCCCAGTGTTGCAGTGCCAGGCCCCTTGGGAGGGGCCCCTTGGGGGCCGAACTAGGGTTAGGATTAGCCCCCAGGAGGCCGGCAGGCAGGATCCACCGGCGCTGTGGCGAGCAGGGGGGCGGGCCGAGGGGAGTTCGCTGGAGAGCGGGAGCGTGGGCCCAAGTGTTTTGGCAGAGGGGGCCTTCGAAGCTCGCCGGGGGCTCGGAGGGCCCTACCTGTTCTCCCGCCCTGAATAACCGGCGGCACCTGAAGCGGCCCAGGTGGGTGGCGGGTGGCTGCAGGGTGAGCCCAGCGCTGGGCTTTGGAGGTTCCCAATCCCCGGCGTTGGGGCGCCAAGCCCCTTTGGATGGGCCCCTCGGGGACCCACCTAGGGTTTGCGTTAGCCCCCAGGAGCCCGTCAGGCCCAATCCCCTGGCTGTGTGGCGCAAGGTGGGGTGGGCCGAGGGGACGGAGCTGGCGAGCGGGACCATGGGCCCACAGGTTTTGGCGTGGGGGCCTTCGAAGATCCTCAGGGGCTAGGAGGGCCCTGCCCCTTCTCCCACCTGAATGACCGGCGGCGCCCCTAGCGGCCCCGGTGGCGGGGGCTGCAGGGTGTGTCCGGCCCTGGGGCTAGGACGTCCAGGATCCCGGGGCGTGGCTGCGCAAGGCCCCTTGGGAGGGGCCCCTCGAGGACCGACCTAGGGTTAGGGTTAGTCCCCAGGAGGCCGGCAGGTCCGATCCGCCTGCTGTGTTTCGAGCGGAGGGGCAGGTTGAGGTGAGGGCGCTGACTAGTGGGAACGTGGGCCCAAGCGCTTTGGGGCGGGGGGCCGTCGAGGGCAGCGGGGGCTCAGAGGTCCCTGCCCCTTCTGCCGCCCTGAGTGAGCGGCAGCGCCCCTAGTGCCCAGGTGGTGGAGGGGCAGCAGTGTTAGTCTGGCCCTGGGGCTCGGGGGTCCCCAATCCCCAGGGTTGCCGCCCCAGGCCCTTTGAAAGGGGCCTCTCGGGGACTGACCTAGGGTCAGGGTTACCAAGCAGGATGCCGGCAGGCCCGAGATGCCCGCTGTGCAGCGAGTGGAGGGGCGGGCAGAATGAGGGCGCTGGCGAGCGGGAGCCTGGGCTCAAACATTTGGCGGGGGGTCCTTCGAAGGTAGCCGGGAGCTCAGAGGGCCCTGCCCGTTCTCCCGCCCTGTATGACCGGTGGGCCCCCCAGAGGCCCAGGTGGCGGGGGGCTGCAGGGTGAGTCCGGCGCTGGGTCTCGGGTCCCCAGTCTCCGGCGCTGAGGCGCCGGGCCCCTTGGGTGGGGCCCCTCAGGAGCCCACCTAGACTTAGTGTTAGCCCCCGTGAGGCCGGCAAGCCCGACCTGCTGGATGTGCGGCGAGCAGAGGGGTAGGCCGAGTTGAGGGCGCTGAGGAGTGGGAGCGTGGGCCCAACCGTTTTGGCGCGGGGGCCTTCGAAGGTCATCAGGGGCTAGGAGGGCCCTGCTCCTTCTCCCGCCTGAATGACCGGCGGCGCCCCTAGCGGCCGGAGTGGCGGGGGGCTGCAGGCTGATTCCACCGCTGGGGTTCAGTGGTTCCCAGTCCCTGGCGTTGGGTCGCCAAGCCCCTTGGGAGGGGCCCCTCGGGGACCCACCTAGGGTTCAGATTAGCCCCCAGGAGGCCGGCAGGTCCAATCCGCCTGCTGTGTTTCGAGCTGAGGGGCGGGTTGAGGTGAGGGCGCTGACAAGTGGCAACGTGGGCCCGAGCGCTTTGGGGCGGGGGGCCATCGAAGGTCGGCGGGGGCTCGGAGGGCCCTACCCCTTCTCCCGCCTGAATGACCGGCGGCGCCCCTAGCGACCCCGGTGGCGGGGGGCTGCGGGTAAAGTCCGGCGCTCCGTCTCGGGTCCCCAATCCCCGTCGTTTGGGTGCCAGGCCCTTTGGGATGGGCCCCTCAGGAGCCCTCCTAGAGTTCGGGTTAGCCCCCAGGAGGCCGGCAAGCCCTATCTGCTGGATGTGCGGCGAGCGGAGGGGCAGGCCGAGCTGAGGGTGCTGAGGAGTGGGAGCGTGGGCCCAAGCGTTTTGGCGCGGGGGGCCTTTGAATGTCGTCAGGGGCTCGGAGTGCCCTGCACGTTCTCCCGCTCTGAATGATCGGCGGCGCCAATAACGGCCTGGGTGGCGGTGGGGCGGAGGGTGAGTCCAGCGCTGGGGCTCGGGGGTCCCAATCCCCAGTGTTGCAGTGCCAGGCCCCTTGGGAGGGGCCCATTGGGGGCCGAACTAGGGTTAGGATTAGCCCCCAGGAGGCCGGCAGGCAGGATCCACCGGCGCTGTGGCGAGCAGGGGGGCGGGCCGAGGGGAGTTCGCTGGAGAGCGGGAGCGTGGGCTCAAGTGTTTTGGCAGAGGGGGCCTTCGAAGCTCGCCGGGGGCTCGGAGGGCCCTACCTGTTCTCCCGCCCTGAATAACCGGCGGCACCTGAAGCGGCCCGGGTGGGTGGCGGGTGGCTGCAGGGTGAGTCCAGCGCTGGGCTTTGGAGGTTCCCAATCCCCGGCGTTGGGGCGCCAAGCCCCTTTGGATGGGCCCCTCGGGGACCCACCTAGGGTTTGCGTTAGCCCCCAGGAGCCCGTCAGGCCCAATCCCCTGGCTGTGTGGCGCAAGGTGGGGTGGGCCGAGGGGACGGAGCTGGTGAGCGGGACCATGGGCCCACAGGTTTTGGCGTGGGGGCCTTCGAAGATCCTCAGGGGCTAGGAGGGCCCTGCCCCTTCTCCCACCTGAATGACCGGCGGCGCCCCTAGCGGCCCCGGTGGCGGGGGCTGCAGGGTGTGTCCGGCCCTGGGGCTAGGACGTCCAGGATCCCGGGGCGTGGCTGCGCAAGGCCCCTTGGGAGGGGCCCCTCGAGGACCGACCTAGGGTTAGGGTTAGTCCCCAGGAGGCCGGCAGGTCCGATCCGCCTGCTGTGTTTCGAGCGGAGGGGCAGGTTGAGGTGAGGGCGCTGACTAGTGGGAACGTGGGCCCAAGCGCTTTGGGGCGGGGGGCCGTCGAGGGCAGCGGGGGCTCAGAGGTCCCTGCCCCTTCTGCCGCCCTGAGTGAGCGGCAGCGCCCCTAGTGCCCAGGTGGTGGAGGGGCAGCAGTGTTAGTCTGGCCCTGGGGCTCGGGGGTCCCCAATCCCCAGGGTTGCCGCCCCAGGCCCTTTGAAAGGGGCCTCTCGGGGACTGACCTAGGGTCAGGGTTACCAAGCAGGATGCCGGCAGGCCCGAGATGCCCGCTGTGCAGCGAGTGGAGGGGCGGGCAGAATGAGGGCGCTGGCGAGCGGGAGCCTGGGCTCAAACATTTGGCGGGGGGTCCTTCGAAGGTAGCCGGGAGCTCAGAGGGCCCTGCCCGTTCTCCCGCCCTGTATGACCGGTGGGCCCCCTAGAGGCCCAGGTGGCGGGGGGCTGCAGGGTGAGTCCGGCGCTGGGTCTCGGGTCCCCAATCTCCGGCGCTGAGGCGCCGGGCCCCTTGGGTGGGGCCCCTCAGGAGCCCACCTAGACTTAGTGTTAGCCCCCGTGAGGCCGGCAAGCCCGACCTGCTGGATGTGCGGCGAGCAGAGGGGTAGGCCGAGTTGAGGGCGCTGAGGAGTGGGAGCGTGGGCCCAACCGTTTTGGCGCGGGGGCCTTCGAAGGTCATCAGGGGCTAGGAGGGCCCTGCTCCTTCTCCCGCCTGAATGACCGGCGGCGCCCCTAGCGGCCGGAGTGGCGGGGGGCTGCAGGCTGATTCCACCGCTGGGGTTCAGTGGTTCCCAGTCCCTGGCGTTGGGTCGCCAAGCCCCTTGGGAGGGGCCCCTCGGGGACCCACCTAGGGTTCAGATTAGCCCCCAGGAGGCCGGCAGGTCCAATCCGCCTGCTGTGTTTCGAGCGGAGGGGCGGGTTGAGGTGAGGGCGCTGACAAGTGGCAACGTGGGCCCGAGCGCTTTGGGGCGGGGGGCCATCGAAGGTCGGCGGGGGCTCGGAGGGCCCTACCCCTTCTCCCGCCTGAATGACCGGCGGCGCCCCTAGCGGCCCCGGTGGCGGGGGGCTGCGGGTAAAGTCCGGCGCTCCGTCTCGGGTCCCCAATCCCCGTCGTTTGGGCGCCAGGCCCTTTGGGAGGGGCCCCTCAGGAGCCCACCTAGAGTTAGGGTTAGCCCCGAGGAGGCCGGCAAGCCCTATCTGCTGGATGTGCGGCGAGCGGAGGGGCAGGCCGAGCTGAGGGTGCTGAGGAGTGGGAGCGTGGGCCCAAGCGTTTTGGCGCGGGGGGCCTTTGAATGTCGTCAGGGGCTCGGAGTGCCCTGCACGTTCTCCCGCTCTGAATGATCGGCGGCGCCAATAACGGCCTGGGTGGCGGTGGGGCGGAGGGTGAGTCCAGCGCTGGGGCTCGGGGGTCCCAATCCCCAGTGTTGCAGTGCCAGGCCCCTTGGGAGGGGCCCCTTGGGGGCCAAACTAGGGTTAGGATTAGCCCCCAGGAGGCCGGCAGGCAGGATCCACCGGCGCTGTGGCGAGCAGGGGGGCGGGCCGAGGGGAGTTCGCTGGAGAGCGGGAGCGTGGGCCCAAGTGTTTTGGCAGAGGGGGCCTTCGAAGCTCGCCGGGGGCTCGGAGGGCCCTACCTGTTCTCCCGGCCTGAATAACCGGCGGCACCTGAAGCGGCCCGGGTGGGTGGCGGGTGGCTGCAGGGTGAGCCCAGCGCTGGGCTTTGGAGGTTCCCAATCCCCGGCGTTGGGGCGCCAAGCCCCTTTGGATGGGCCCCTCGGGGACCCACCTAGGGTTTGCGTTAGCCCCCAGGAGCCCGTCAGGCCCAATCCCCTGGCTGTGTGGCGCAAGGTGGGGTGGGCCGAGGGGACGGAGCTGGCGAGCGGGACCATGGGCCCACAGGTTTTGGCGTGGGGGCCTTCGAAGATCATCAGGGGCTAGGAGGGCCCTGCCCCTTCTCCCACCTGAATGACCGGCGGCGCCCCTAGCGGCCGCGGTGGCGGGGGCTGCAGGGTGTGTCCGGCCCTGGGGCTAGGACGTCAAGGATCCTGGGGCGTGGCTGCGCAAGGCCCCTTGGGAGGGGCCCCTCGAGGACAGACCTAGGGTTAGGGTTAGTCCCCAGGAGGCCGGCAGGTCCGATCCGCCTGCTGTGTTTCGAGCGGAGGGGCGGGTTGAGGTGAGGGCGCTGACAAGTGGCAACGTGGGCCCGAGCGCTTTGGGGCGGGGGGCCATCGAAGGTCGGCGGGGGCTCGGAGGGCCCTACCCCTTCTCCCGCCTGAATGACCGGCGGCGCCCCTAGCGGCCCCGGTGGCGGGGGGCTGCGGGTAAAGTCCGGCGCTCCGTCTCGGGTCCCCAATCCCCGTCGTTTGGGCGCCAGGCCCTTTGGGAGGGGCCCCTCAGGAGTCCACCTAGAGTTAGGGTTAGCCCCCAGGAGGCCGGCAAGCCCTATCTGCTGGATGTGCGGCGAGCGGAGGGGCAGGCCGAGCTGAGGGTGCTGAGGAGTGGGAGCGTGGGCCCAAGCGTTTTGGCGCGGGGGGCCTTTGAATGTCGTCAGGGGCTCGGAGTGCCCTGCACGTTCTCCCGCTCTGAATGATCGGCGGCGCCAATAACGGCCTGGGTGGCGGTGGGGCGGAGGGTGAGTCCAGCGCTGGGGCTCGGGGGTCCCAATCCCCAGTGTTGCAGTGCCAGGCCCCTTGGGAGGGGCCCCTTGGGGGCCGAACTAGGGTTAGGATTAGCCCCCAGGAGGCCGGCAGGCAGGATCCACCGGCGCTGTGGCGAGCAGGGGGGCGGGCCGAGGGGAGTTCGCTGGAGAGCGGGAGCGTGGGCCCAAGTGTTTTGGCAGAGGGGGCCTTCGAAGCTCGCCGGGGGCTCGGAGGGCCCTACCTGTTCTCCCGCCCTGAATAACCGGCGGCACCTGAAGCGGCCCGGGTGGGTGGCGGGTGGCTGCAGGGTGAGTCCAGCGCTGGGCTTTGGAGGTTCCCAATCCCCGGCGTTGGGGCGCCAAGCCCCTTTGGATGGGCCCCTCGGGGACCCACCTAGGGTTTGCGTTAGCCCCCAGGAGCCCGTCAGGCCCAATCCCCTGGCTGTGTGGCGCAAGGTGGGGTGGGCCGAGGGGACGGAGCTGGCGAGCGGGACCATGGGCCCACAGGTTTTGGCGTGGGGGCCTTCGAAGATCCTCAGGGGCTAGGAGGGCCCTGCCCCTTCTCCCACCTGAATGACTGGCGGCGCCCCTAGCGACCCCGGTGGCGGGGGGCTGCGGGTAAAGTCCGGCGCTACGTCTCAGGTCCCCAATCCCCGTCGTTTGGGCGCCAGGCCCTTTGGGAGGGGCCCCTCAGGAGCCCACCTAGAGTTAGGGTTAGCCCCCAGGAGGCCGGCAAGCCCTATCTGCTGGATGTGCGGCGAGCGGAGGGGCAGGCCGAGCTGAGGGTGCTGAGGAGTGGGAGCGTGGGTCCAAGCGTTTTGGCGCGGGGGGCCTTTGAATGTCGTCAGGGGCTCGGAGTGCCCTGCACGTTCTCCCGCTCTGAATGATCGGCGGCGCCAATAACGGCCTGGGTGGCGGTGGGGCGGAGGGTGAGTCCAGCGCTGGGGCTCGGGGGTCCCAATCCCCAGTGTTGCAGTGCCAGGCCCCTTGGGAGGGGCCCCTTGGGGGCCGAACTAGGGTTAGGATTAGCCCCCAGGAGGCCGGCAGGCAGGATCCACCGGCGCTGTGGCGAGCAGGGGGGCGGGCCGAGGGGAGTTCGCTGGAGAGCGGGAGCGTGGGCCCAAGTGTTTTGGCAGAGGGGGCCTTCGAAGCTCGCCGGGGGCTCGGAGGGCCCTACCTGTTCTCCCGCCCTGAATAACCGGCGGCACCTGAAGCGGCCCGGGTGGGTGGCGGGTGGCTGCAGGGTGAGTCCAGCGCTGGGCTTTGGAGGTTCCCAATCCCCGGCGTTGGGGCGCCAAGCCCCTTTGGATGGGCCCCTCGGGGACCCACCTAGGGTTTGCGTTAGCCCCCAGGAGCCCGTCAGGCCCAATCCCCTGGCTGTGTGGCGCAAGGTGGGGTGGGCCGAGGGGACGGAGCTGGCGAGCGGGACCATGGGCCCACAGGTTTTGGCGTGGGGGCCTTCGAAGATCCTCAGGGGCTAGGAGGGCCCTGCCCCTTCTCCCACCTGAATGACCGGCGGCGCCCCTAGCGGCCCCGGTGGCGGGGGCTGCAGGGTGTGTCCGGCCCTGGGGCTAGGACGTCCAGGATCCCGGGGCGTGGCTGCGCAAGGCCCCTTGGGAGGGGCCCCTCGAGGACCGACCTAGGGTTAGGGTTAGTCCCCAGGAGGCCGGCAGGTCCGATCCGCCTGCTGTGTTTCGAGCGGAGGGGCAGGTTGAGGTGAGGGCGCTGACTAGTGGGAACGTGGGCCCAAGCGCTTTGGGGCGGGGGGCCGTCGAGGGCAGCGGGGGCTCAGAGGTCCCTGCCCCTTCTGCCGCCCTGAGTGAGCGGCAGCGCCCCTAGTGCCCAGGTGGTGGAGGGGCAGCAGTGTTAGTCTGGCCCTGGGGCTCGGGGGTCCCCAATCCCCAGGGTTGCCGCCCCAGGCCCTTTGAAAGGGGCCTCTCGGGGACTGACCTAGGGTCAGTGTTACCAAGCAGGATGCCGGCAGGCCCGAGATGCCCGCTGTGCAGCGAGTGGAGGGGCGGGCAGAATGAGGGCGCTGGCGAGCGGGAGCCTGGGCTCAAACATTTGGCGGGGGGTCCTTCGAAGGTAGCCGGGAGCTCAGAGGGCCCTGCCCGTTCTCCCGCCCTGTATGGCCGGTGGGCCCCCTAGAGGCCCAGGTGGCGGGGGGCTGCAGGGTGAGTCCGGCGCTGGGTCTCGGGTCCCCAATCTCCGGCGCTGAGGCGCCGGGCCCCTTGGGTGGGGCCCCTCAGGAGCCCACCTAGACTTAGTGTTAGCCCCCGTGAGGCCGGCAAGCCCGACCTGCTGGATGTGCGGCGAGCAGAGGGGTAGGCCGAGTTGAGGGCGCTGAGGAGTGGGAGCGTGGGCCCAACCGTTTTGGCGCGGGGGCCTTCGAAGGTCATCAGGGGCTAGGAGGGCCCTGCTCCTTCTCCCGCCTGAATGACCGGCGGCGCCCCTAGCGGCCGGAGTGGCGGGGGGCTGCAGGCTGATTCCACCGCTGGGGTTCAGTGGTTCCCAGTCCCTGGCGTTGGGTCGCCAAGCCCCTTGGGAGGGGCCCCTCGGGGACCCACCTAGGGTTCAGATTAGCCCCCAGGAGGCCGGCAGGTCCAATCCGCCTGCTGTGTTTCGAGCGGAGGGGCGGGTTGAGGTGAGGGCGCTGACAAGTGGCAACGTGGGCCCTAGCGCTTTGGGGCAGGGGGCCATCGAAGGTCGGCGGGGGCTCGGAGGGCCCTACCCCTTCTCCCGCCTGAATGACCGGCGGCGCCCCTAGCGGCCCCGGTGGCGGGGGGCTGCGGGTAAAGTCCGGCGCTCCGTCTCGGGTCCCCAATCCCCGTCGTTTGGGCGCCAGGCCCTTTGGGAGGGGCCCCTCAGGAGCCCACCTAGAGTTAGGGTTAGCCCCCAGGAGGCCGGCAAGCCCTATCTGCTGGATGTGCGGCGAGCGGAGGGGCAGGCCGAGCTGAGGGTGCTGAGGAGTGGGAGCGTGGGCCCAAGCGTTTTGGCGCGGGGGGCCATTGAATGTCGTCAGGGGCTCGGAGTGCCCTGCACGTTCTCCCGCTCTGAATGATCGGCGGCGCCAATAACGGCCTGGGTGGCGGTGGGGCGGAGGGTGAGTCCAGCGCTGGGGCTCGGGGGTCCCAATCCCCAGTGTTGCAGTGCCAGGCCCCTTGGGAGGGGCCCCTTGGGGGCCGAACTAGGGTTAGGATTAGCCCCCAGGAGGCCGGCAGGCAGGATCCACCGGCGCTGTGGCGAGCAGGGGGGCGGGCCGAGGGGAGTTCGCTGGAGAGCGGGAGCGTGGGCCCAAGTGTTTTGGCAGAGGGGGCCTTCGAAGCTCGCCGGGGGCTCGGAGGGCCCTACCTGTTCTCCCGCCCTGAATAACCGGCGGCACCTGAAGCGGCCCGGGTGGGTGGCGGGTGGCTGCAGGGTGAGCCCAGCGCTGGGCTTTGGAGGTTCCCAATCCCCGGCGTTGGGGCGCCAAGCCCCTTTGGATGGGCCCCTCGGGGACCCACCTAGGGTTTGCGTTAGCCCCCAGGAGCCCGTCAGGCCCAATCCCCTGGCTGTGTGGCGCAAGGTGGGGTGGGCCGAGGGGACGGAGCTGGCGAGCGGGACCATGGGCCCACAGGTTTTGGCGTGGGGGCCTTCGAAGATCCTCAGGGGCTAGGAGGGCCCTGCCCCTTCTCCCACCTGAATGACCGGCGGCGCCCCTAGCAGCCCTGGTGGCGGGGGCTGCAGGGTGTGTCCGGCCCTGGGGCTAGGACGTCCAGGATCCCGGGGCGTGGCTGCGCAAGGCCCCTTGGGAGGGGCCCCTCGAGGACCGACCTAGAGTTAGGGTTAGTCCCCAGGAGGCCGGCAGGTCCGATCCGCCTGCTGTGTTTCGAGCGGAGGGGCAGGTTGAGGTGAGGGCGCTGACAAGTGGCAACGTGGGCCCGAGCGCTTTGGGGCGGGGGGCCATCGAAGGTCGGCGGGGGCTCGGAGGGCCCTACCCCTTCTCCCGCCTGAATGACCGGCGGCGCCCCTAGCGGCCCCGGTGGCAGGGGGCTGCGGGTAAAGTCCGGCGCTCCGTCTCGGGTCCCCAATCCCCGTCGTTTGGGCGCCAGGCCCTTTGGGAGGGGCCCCTCAGGAGCCCACCTAGAGTTAGGGTTAGCCCCCAGGAGGCCGGCAAGCCCTATCTGCTGGATGTGCGGCGAGCGGAGGGGCAGGCCGAGCTGAGGGTGCTGAGGAGTGGGAGCGTGGGCCCAAGCGTTTTGGCGCGGGGGGCCTTTGAATGTCGTCAGGGGCTCGGAGTGCCCTGCACGTTCTCCCGCTCTGAATGATCGGCGGCGCCAATAACGGCCTGGGTGGCGGTGGGGCGGAGGGTGAGTCCAGCGCTGGGGCTCGGGGGTCCCAATCCCCAGTGTTGCAGTGCCAGGCCCCTTGGGAGGGGCCCCTTGGGGGCCGAACTAGGGTTAGGATTAGCCCCCAGGAGGCCGGCAGGCAGGATCCACCGGCGCTGTGGCGAGCAGGGGGGCGGGCCGAGGGGAGTTCGCTGGAGAGCGGGAGCGTGGGCCCAAGTGTTTTGGCAGAGGGGGCCTTCGAAGCTCGCCGGGGGCTCGGAGGGCCCTACCTGTTCTCCCGCCCTGAATAACCGGCGGCACCTGAAGCGGCCCGGGTGGGTGGCGGGTGGCTGCAGGGTGAGTCCAGCGCTGGGCTTTGGAGGTTCCCAATCCCCGGCGTTGGGGCGCCAAGCCCCTTTGGATGGGCCCCTCGGGGACCCACCTAGGGTTTGCGTTAGCCCCCAGGAGCCCGTCAGGCCCAATCCCCTGGCTGTGTGGCGCAAGGTGGGGTGGGCCGAGGGGACGGAGCTGGCGAGCGGGACCATGGGCCCACAGGTTTTGGCGTGGGGGCCTTCGAAGATCCTCAGGGGCTAGGAGGGCCCTGCCCCTTCTCCCACCTGAATGACTGGCGGCGCCCCTAGCGACCCCGGTGGTGGGGGGCTGCGGGTAAAGTCCGGCGCTACGTCTCAGGTCCCCAATCCCCGTCGTTTGGGCGCCAGGCCCTTTGGGAGGGGCCCCTCAGGAGCCCACCTAGAGTTAGGGTTAGCCCCCAGGAGGCCGGCAAGCCCTATCTGCTGGATGTGCGGCGAGCGGAGGGGCAGGCCGAGCTGAGGGTGCTGAGGAGTGGGAGCGTGGGTCCAAGCGTTTTGGCGCGGGGGGCCTTTGAATGTCGTCAGGGGCTCGGAGTGCCCTGCACGTTCTCCCGCTCTGAATGATCGGCGGCGCCAATAACGGCCTGGGTGGCGGTGGGGCGGAGGGTGAGTCCAGCGCTGGGGCTCGGGGGTCCCAATCCCCAGTGTTGCAGTGCCAGGCCCCTTGGGAGGGGCCCCTTGGGGGCCGAACTAGGGTTAGGATTAGCCCCCAGGAGGCCGGCAGGCAGGATCCACCGGCGCTGTGGCGAGCAGGGGGGCGGGCCGAGGGGAGTTCGCTGGAGAGCGGGAGCGTGGGCCCAAGTGTTTTGGCAGAGGGGGCCTTCGAAGCTCGCCGGGGGCTCGGAGGGCCCTACCTGTTCTCCCGCCCTGAATAACCGGCGGCACCTGAAGCGGCCCGGGTGGGTGGCGGGTGGCTGCAGGGTGAGTCCAGCGCTGGGCTTTGGAGGTTCCCAATCCCCGGCGTTGGGGCGCCAAGCCCCTTTGGATGGGCCCCTCGGGGACCCACCTAGGGTTTGCGTTAGCCCCCAGGAGCCCGTCAGGCCCAATCCCCTGGCTGTGTGGCGCAAGGTGGGGTGGGCCGAGGGGACGGAGCTGGCGAGCGGGACCATGGGCCCACAGGTTTTGGCGTGGGGGCCTTCGAAGATCCTCAGGGGCTAGGAGGGCCCTGCCCCTTCTCCCACCTGAATGACCGGCGGCGCCCCTAGCAGCCCCGGTGGCGGGGGCTGCAGGGTGTGTCCGGCCCTGGGGCTAGGACGTCCAGGATCCCGGGGCGTGGCTGCGCAAGGCCCCTTGGGAGGGGCCCCTCGAGGACCGACCTAGGGTTAGGGTTAGTCCCCAGGAGGCCGGCAGGTCCGATCCGCCTGCTGTGTTTCGAGCGGAGGGGCAGGTTGAGGTGAGGGCGCTGACTAGTGGGAACGTGGGCCCAAGCGCTTTGGGGCGGGGGGCCGTCGAGGGCAGCGGGGGCTCAGAGGTCCCTGCCCCTTCTGCCGCCCTGAGTGAGCGGCAGCGCCCCTAGTGCCCAGGTGGTGGAGGGGCAGCAGTGTTAGTCTGGCCCTGGGGCTCGGGGGTCCCCAATCCCCAGGGTTGCCGCCCCAGGCCCTTTGAAAGGGGCCTCTCGGGGACTGACCTAGGGTCAGGGTTACCAAGCAGGATGCCGGCAGGCCCGAGATGCCCGCTGTGCAGCGAGTGGAGGGGCGGGCAGAATGAGGGCGCTGGCGAGCGGGAGCCTGGGCTCAAACATTTGGCGGGGGGTCCTTCGAAGGTAGCCGGGAGCTCAGAGGGCCCTGCCCGTTCTCCCGCCCTGTATGACCGGTGGGCCCCCTAGAGGCCCAGGTGGCGGGGGGCTGCAGGGTGAGTCCGGCGCTGGGTCTCGGGTCCCCAGTCTCCGGCGCTGAGGCGCCGGGCCCCTTGGGTGGGGCCCCTCAGGAGCCCACCTAGACTTAGTGTTAGCCCCCGTGAGGCCGGCAAGCCCGACCTGCTGGATGTGCGGCGAGCAGAGGGGTAGGCCGAGTTGAGGGCGCTGAGGAGTGGGAGCGTGGGCCCAACCGTTTTGGCGCGGGGGCCTTCGAAGGTCATCAGGGGCTAGGAGGGCCCTGCTCCTTCTCCCGCCTGAATGACCGGCGGCGCCCCTAGCGGCCGGAGTGGCGGGGGGCTGCAGGCTGATTCCACCACTGGGGTTCAGTGGTTCCCAGTCCCTGGCGTTGGGTCGCCAAGCCCCTTGGGAGGGGCCCCTCGGGGACCCACCTAGGGTTCAGATTAGCCCCCAGGAGGCCGGCAGGTCCAATCTGCCTGCTGTGTTTCGAGCGGAGGGGCGGGTTGAGGTGAGGGCGCTGACAAGTGGCAACGTGGGCCCGAGCGCTTTGGGGCGGGGGGCCATCGAAGGTCGGCGGGGGCTCGGAAGGCCCTACCCCTTCTCCCGCCTGAATGACCGGCGGCGCCCCTAGCGGCCCCGGTGGCGGGGGGCTGCGGGTAAAGTCCGGCGCTCCGTCTCGGGTCCCCAATCCCCGTCGTTTGGGCGCCAGGCCCTTTGGGAGGGGCCCCTCAGGAGCCCACCTAGAGTTAGGGTTAGCCCCCAGGAGGCCGGCAAGCCCTATCTGCTGGATGTGCGGCGAGCGGAGGGGCAGGCCGAGCTGAGGGTGCTGAGGAGTGGGAGCGTGGGCCCAAGCGTTTTGGCGCGGGGGGCCTTTGAATGTCGTCAGGGGCTCGGAGTGCCCTGCACGTTCTCCCGCTCTGAATGATCGGCGGCGCCAATAACGGCCTGGGTGGCGGTGGGGCGGAGGGTGAGTCCAGCGCTGGGGCTCGGGGGTCCCAATCCCCAGTGTTGCAGTGCCAGGCCCCTTGGGAGGGGCCCCTTGGGGGCCGAACTAGGGTTAGGATTAGCCCCCAGGAGGCCGGCAGGCAGGATCCACCGGCGCTGTGGCGAGCAGGGGGGCGGGCCGAGGGGAGTTCGCTGGAGAGCGGGAGCGTGGGCCCAAGTGTTTTGGCAGAGGGGGCCTTCGAAGCTCGCCGGGGGCTCGGAGGGCCCTACCTGTTCTCCCGGCCTGAATAACCGGCGGCACCTGAAGCGGCCCGGGTGGGTGGCGGGTGGCTGCAGGGTGAGCCCAGCGCTGGGCTTTGGAGGTTCCCAATCCCCGGCGTTGGGGCGCCAAGCCCCTTTGGATGGGCCCCTCGGGGACCCACCTAGGGTTTGCGTTAGCCCCCAGGAGCCCGTCAGGCCCAATCCCCTGGCTGTGTGGCGCAAGGTGGGGTGGGCCGAGGGGACGGAGCTGGCGAGCGGGACCATGGGCCCACAGGTTTTGGCGTGGGGGCCTTCGAAGATCCTCAGGGGCTAGGAGGGCCCTGCCCCTTCTCCCACCTGAATGACTGGCGGCGCCCCTAGCGGCCCCAGTGGCGGGGGCTGCAGGGTGTGTCCGGCCCTGGGGCTAGGACGTCCAGGATCCCGGGGCGTGGCTGCGCAAGGCCCCTTGGGAGGGGCCCCTCGAGGACCGACCTAGGGTTAGGGTTAGTCCCCAGGAGGCCGGCAGGTCCGATCCGCCTGCTGTGTTTCGAGCGGAGGGGCAGGTTGAGGTGAGGGCGCTGACTAGTGGGAACGTGGGCCCAAGCGCTTTGGGGCGGGGGGCCGTCGAGGGCAGCGGGGGCTCAGAGGTCCCTGCCCCTTCTGCCGCCCTGAGTGAGCGGCAGCGCCCCTAGTGCCCAGGTGGTGGAGGGGCAGCAGTGTTAGTCTGGCCCTGGGGCTCGGGGGTCCCCAATCCCCAGGGTTGCCGCCCCAGGCCCTTTGAAAGGGGCCTCTCGGGGACTGACCTAGGGTCAGGGTTACCAAGCAGGATGCCGGCAGGCCCGAGATGCCCGCTGTGCAGCGAGTGGAGGGGCGGGCAGAATGAGGGCGCTGGCGAGCGGGAGCCTGGGCTCAAACATTTGGCGGGGGGTCCTTCGAAGGTAGCCGGGAGCTCAGAGGGCCCTGCCCGTTCTCCCGCCCTGTATGACCGGTGGGCCCCCTAGAGGCCCAGGTGGCGGGGGGCTGCAGGGTGAGTCCGGCGCTGGGTCTCGGGTCCCCAGTCTCCGGCGCTGAGGCGCCGGGCCCCTTGGGTGGGGCCCCTCAGGAGCCCACCTAGACTTAGTGTTAGCCCCCGTGAGGCCGGCAAGCCCGACCTGCTGGATGTGTGGCGAGCAGAGGGGTAGGCCGAGTTGAGGGCGCTGAGGAGTGGGAGCGTGGGCCCAACCGTTTTGGCGCGGGGGCCTTCGAAGGTCATCAGGGGCTAGGAGGGCCCTGCTCCTTCTCCCGCCTGAATGACCGGCGGCGCCCCTAGCGGCCGGAGTGGCGGGGGGCTGCAGGCTGATTCCACCGCTGGGGTTCAGTGGTTCCCAGTCCCTGGCGTTGGGTCGCCAAGCCCCTTGGGAGGGGCCCCTCGGGGACCCACCTAGGGTTCAGATTAGCCCCCAGGAGGCCGGCAGGTCCAATCCGCCTGCTGTGTTTCGAGCGGAGGGGCGGGTTGAGGTGAGGGCGCTGACAAGTGGCAACGTGGGCCCGAGCGCTTTGGGGCGGGGGGCCATCGAAGGTCGGCGGGGGCTCGGAGGGCCCTACCACTTCTCCCGCCTGAATGACCGGCGGCGCCCCTAGCGGCCCCGGTGGCGGGGGGCTGCGGGTAAAGTCCGGCGCTCCGTCTCGGGTCCCCAATCCCCGTCGTTTGGGCGCCAGGCCCTTTGGGAGGGGCCCCTCAGGAGCCCACCTAGAGTTAGGGTTAGCCCCCAGGAGGCCGGCAAGCCCTATCTGCTGGATGTGCGGCGAGCGGAGGGGCAGGCCGAGCTGAGGGTGCTGAGGAGTGGGAGCGTGGGCCCAAGCGTTTTGGCGCGGGGGGCCTTTGAATGTCGTCAGGGGCTCGGAGTGCCCTGCACGTTCTCCCGCTCTGAATGATCGGCGGCGCCAATAACGGCCTGGGTGGCGGTGGGGCGGAGGGTGAGTCCAGCGCTGGGGCTCGGGGGTCCCAATCCCCAGTGTTGCAGTGCCAGGCCCCTTGGGAGGGGCCCCTTGGGGGCCGAACTAGGGTTAGGATTAGCCCCCAGGAGGCCGGCAGGCAGGATCCACCGGCGCTGTGGCGAGCAGGGGGGCGGGCCGAGGGGAGTTCGCTGGAGAGCGGGAGCGTGGGCCCAAGTGTTTTGGCAGAGGGGGCCTTCGAAGCTCGCCAGGGGCTCGGAGGGCCCTACCTGTTCTCCCGCCCTGAATAACCGGCGGCACCTGAAGCGGCCCGGGTGGGTGGCGGGTGGCTGCAGGGTGAGCCCAGCGCTGGGCTTTGGAGGTTCCCAATCCCCGGCGTTGGGGCGCCAAGCCCCTTTGGATGGGCCCCTCGGGGACCCACCTAGGGTTTGCGTTAGCCCCCAGGAGCCCGTCAGGCCCAATCCCCTGGCTGTGTGGCGCAAGGTGGGGTGGGCCGAGGGGACGGAGCTGGCGAGCGGGACCATGGGCCCACAGGTTTTGGCGTGGGGGCCTTCGAAGATCCTCAGGGGCTAGGAGGGCCCTGCCCCTTCTCCCACCTGAATGACCGGCGGCGCCCCTAGCGGCCCCGGTGGCGGGGGCTGCAGGGTGTGTCCGGCCCTGGGGCTAGGACGTCCAGGATCCCGGGGCGTGGCTGCGCAAGGCCCCTTGGGAGGGGCCCCTCGAGGACCGACCTAGGGTTAGGGTTAGTCCCCAGGAGGCCGGCAGGTCCGATCCGCCTGCTGTGTTTCGAGCGGAGGGGCAGGTTGAGGTGAGGGCGCTGACTAGTGGGAACGTGGGCCCAAGCGCTTTGGGGCGGGGGGCCGTCGAGGGCAGCGGGGGCTCAGAGGTCCCTGCCCCTTCTGCCGCCCTGAGTGAGCGGCAGCGCCCCTAGTGCCCAGGTGGTGGAGGGGCAGCAGTGTTAGTCTGGCCCTGGGGCTCGGGGGTCCCCAATCCCCAGGGTTGCCGCCCCAGGCCCTTTGAAAGGGGCCTCTCGGGGACTGACCTAGGGTCAGGGTTACCAAGCAGGATGCCGGCAGGCCCGAGATGCCCGCTGTGCAGCGAGTGGAGGGGCGGGCAGAATGAGGGCGCTGGCGAGCGGGAGCCTGGGCTCAAACATTTGGCGGGGGGTCCTTCGAAGGTAGCCGGGAGCTCAGAGGGCCCTGCCCGTTCTCCCGCCCTGTATGACCGGTGGGCCCCCCAGAGGCCCAGGTGGCGGGGGGCTGCAGGGTGAGTCCGGCGCTGGGTCTCGGGTCCCCAGTCTCCGGCGCTGAGGCGCCGGGCCCCTTGGGTGGGGCCCCTCAGGAGCCCACCTAGACTTAGTGTTAGCCCCCGTGAGGCCGGCAAGCCCGACCTGCTGGATGTGCGGCGAGCAGAGGGGTAGGCCGAGTTGAGGGCGCTGAGGAGTGGGAGCGTGGGCCCAACCGTTTTGGCGCGGGGGCCTTCGAAGGTCATCAGGGGCTAGGAGGGCCCTGCTCCTTCTCCCGCCTGAATGACCGGCGGCGCCCCTAGCGGCCGGAGTGGCGGGGGGCTGCAGGCTGATTCCACCGCTGGGGTTCAGTGGTTCCCAGTCCCTGGCGTTGGGTCGCCAAGCCCCTTGGGAGGGGCCCCTCGGGGACCCACCTAGGGTTCAGATTAGCCCCCAGGAGGCCGGCAGGTCCAATCCGCCTGCTGTGTTTCGAGCGGAGGGGCGGGTTGAGGTGAGGGCGCTGACAAGTGGCAACGTGGGCCCGAGCGCTTTGGGGCGGGGGGCCATCGAAGGTCGGCGGGGGCTCGGAGGGCCCTACCCCTTCTCCCGCCTGAATGACCGGCGGCGCCCCTAGCGGCCCCGGTGGCGGGGGGCTGCGGGTAAAGTCCGGCGCTCCGTCTCGGGTCCCCAATCCCCGTCGTTTGGGCGCCAGGCCCTTTGGGAGGGGCCCCTCAGGAGCCCACCTAGAGTTAGGGTTAGCCCCCAGGAGGCCGGCAAGCCCTATCTGCTGGATGTGCGGCGAGCGGAGGGGCAGGCCGAGCTGAGGGTGCTGAGGAGTGGGAGCGTGGGCCCAAGCGTTTTGGCGCGGGGGGCCTTTGAATGTCGTCAGGGGCTCGGAGTGCCCTGCACGTTCTCCCGCTCTGAATGATCGGCGGCGCCAATAACGGCCTGGGTGGCGGTGGGGCGGAGGGTGAGTCCAGCGCTGGGGCTCGGGGGTCCCAATCCCCAGTGTTGCAGTGCCAGGCCCCTTGGGAGGGGCCCCTTGGGGGCCGAACTAGGGTTAGGATTAGCCCCCAGGAGGCCGGCAGGCAGGATCCACCGGCGCTGTGGCGAGCAGGGGGGCGGGCCGAGGGGAGTTCGCTGGAGAGCGGGAGCGTGGGCCCAAGTGTTTTGGCAGAGGGGGCCTTCGAAGCTCGCCGGGGGCTCGGAGGGCCCTACCTGTTCTCCCGCCCTGAATAACCGGCGGCACCTGAAGCGGCCCGGGTGGGTGGCGGGTGGCTGCAGGGTGAGCCCAGCGCTGGGCTTTGGAGGTTCCCAATCCCCGGCGTTGGGGCGCCAAGCCCCTTTGGATGGGCCCCTCGGGGACCCACCTAGGGTTTGCGTTAGCCCCCAGGAGCCCGTCAGGCCCAATCCCCTGGCTGTGTGGCGCAAGGTGGGGTGGGCCGAGGGGACGGAGCTGGCGAGCGGGACCATGGGCCCACAGGTTTTGGCGTGGGGGCCTTCGAAGATCCTCAGGGGCTAGGAGGGCCCTGCCCCTTCTCCCACCTGAACGACCGGCGGCGCCCCTAGCGGCCCCGGTGGCGGGGGCTGCAGGGTGTGTCCGGCCCTGGGGCTAGGACGTCCAGGATCCCGGGGCGTGGCTGCGCAAGGCCCCTTGGGAGGGGCCCCTCGAGGACCGACCTAGGGTTAGGGTTAGTCCCCAGGAGGCCGGCAGGTCCGATCCGCCTGCTGTGTTTCGAGCGGAGGGGCAGGTTGAGGTGAGGGCGCTGACTAGTGGGAACGTGGGCCCAAGCGCTTTGGGGCGGGGGGCCGTCGAGGGCAGCGGGGGCTCAGAGGTCCCTGCCCCTTCTGCCGCCCTGAGTGAGCGGCAGCGCCCCTAGTGCCCAGGTGGTGGAGGGGCAGCAGTGTTAGTCTGGCCCTGGGGCTCGGGGGTCCCCAATCCCCAGGGTTGCCGCCCCAGGCCCTTTGAAAGGGGCCTCTCGGGGACTGACCTAGGGTCAGGGTTACCAAGCAGGATGCCGGCAGGCCCGAGATGCCCGCTGTGCAGCGAGTGGAGGGGCGGGCAGAATGAGGGCGCTGGCGAGCGGGAGCCTGGGCTCAAACATTTGGCGGGGGGTCCTTCGAAGGTAGCCGGGAGCTCAGAGGGCCCTGCCCGTTCTCCCGCCCTGTATGACCGGTGGGCCCCCTAGAGGCCCAGGTGGCGGGGGGCTGCAGGGTGAGTCCGGCGCTGGGTCTCGGGTCCCCAATCTCCGGCGCTGAGGCGCCGGGCCCCTTGGGTGGGGCCCCTCAGGAGCCCACCTAGACTTAGTGTTAGCCCCCGTGAGGCCGGCAAGCCCGACCTGCTGGATGTGCGGCGAGCAGAGGGGTAGGCCGAGTTGAGGGCGCTGAGGAGTGGGAGCGTGGGCCCAACCGTTTTGGCGCGGGGGCCTTCGAAGGTCATCAGGGGCTAGGAGGGCCCTGCTCCTTCTCCCGCCTGAATGACCGGCGGCGCCCCTAGCGGCCGGAGTGGCGGGGGGCTGCAGGCTGATTCCACCGCTGGGGTTCAGTGGTTCCCAGTCCCTGGCGTTGGGTCGCCAAGCCCCTTGGGAGGGGCCCCTCGGGGACCCACCTAGGGTTCAGATTAGCCCCCAGGAGGCCGGCAGGTCCAATCCGCCTGCTGTGTTTCGAGCGGAGGGGCGGGTTGAGGTGAGGGCGCTGACAAGTGGCAACGTGGGCCCGAGCGCTTTGGGGCGGGGGGCCATCGAAGGTCGGCGGGGGCTCGGAGGGCCCTACCCCTTCTCCCGCCTGAATGACCGGCGGCGCCCCTAGCGGCCCCGGTGGCGGGGGGCTGCGGGTAAAGTCCGGCGCTCCGTCTCGGGTCCCCAATCCCCGTCGTTTGGGCGCCAGGCCCTTTGGGAGGGGCCCCTCAGGAGCCCACCTAGAGTTAGGGTTAGCCCCCAGGAGGCCGGCAAGCCCTATCTGCTGGATGTGCGGCGAGCGGAGGGGCAGGCCGAGCTGAGGGTGCTGAGGAGTGGGAGCGTGGGCCCAAGCGTTTTGGCGCGGGGGGCCTTTGAATGTCGTCAGGGGCTCGGAGTGCCCTGCACGTTCTCCCGCTCTGAATGATCGGCGGCGCCAATAACGGCCTGGGTGGCGGTGGGGCGGAGGGTGAGTCCAGCGCTGGGGCTCGGGGGTCCCAATCCCCAGTGTTGCAGTGCCAGGCCCCTTGGGAGGGGCCCCTTGGGGGCCGAACTAGGGTTAGGATTAGCCCCCAGGAGGCCGGCAGGCAGGATCCACCGGCGCTGTGGCGAGCAGGGGGGCGGGCCGAGGGGAGTTCGCTGGAGAGCGGGAGCGTGGGCCCAAGTGTTTTGGCAGAGGGGGCCTTCGAAGCTCGCCGGGGGCTCGGAGGGCCCTACCTGTTCTCCCGCCCTGAATAACCGGCGGCACCTGAAGTGGCCCGGGTGGGTGGCGGGTGGCTGCAGGGTGAGCCCAGCGCTGGGCTTTGGAGGTTCCCAATCCCCGGCGTTGGGGCGCCAAGCCCCTTTGGATGGGCCCCTCGGGGACCCACCTAGGGTTTGCGTTAGCCCCCAGGAGCCCGTCAGGCCCAATCCCCTGGCTGTGTGGCGCAAGGTGGGGTGGGCCAAGGGGACGGAGCTGGCGAGCGGGACCATGGGCCCACAGGTTTTGGCGTGGGGGCCTTCGAAGATCCTCAGGGGCTAGGAGGGCCCTGCCCCTTCTCCCACCTGAACGACCGGCGGCGCCCCTAGCGGCCCCGGTGGCGGGGGCTGCAGGGTGTGTCCGGCCCTGGGGCTAGGACGTCCAGGATCCCGGGGCGTGGCTGCGCAAGGCCCCTTGGGAGGGGCCCCTCGAGGACCGACCTAGGGTTAGGGTTAGTCCCCAGGAGGCCGGCAGGTCCGATCCGCCTGCTGTGTTTCGAGCGGAGGGGCAGGTTGAGGTGAGGGCGCTGACTAGTGGGAACGTGGGCCCAAGCGCTTTGGGGCGGGGGGCCGTCGAGGGCAGCGGGGGCTCAGAGGTCCCTGCCCCTTCTGCCGCCCTGAGTGAGCGGCAGCGCCCCTAGTGCCCAGGTGGTGGAGGGGCAGCAGTGTTAGTCTGGCCCTGGGGCTCGGGGGTCCCCAATCCCCAGGGTTGCCGCCCCAGGCCCTTTGAAAGGGGCCTCTCGGGGACTGACCTAGGGTCAGGGTTACCAAGCAGGATGCCGGCAGGCCCGAGATGCCCGCTGTGCAGCGAGTGGAGGGGCGGGCAGAATGAGGGCGCTGGCGAGCGGGAGCCTGGGCTCAAACATTTGGCGGGGGGTCCTTCGAAGGTAGCCGGGAGCTCAGAGGGCCCTGCCCGTTCTCCCGCCCTGTATGACCGGTGGGCCCCCTAGAGGCCCAGGTGGCGGGGGGCTGCAGGGTGAGTCCGGCGCTGGGTCTCGGGTCCCCAGTCTCCGGCGCTGAGGCGCCGGGCCCCTTGGGTGGGGCCCCTCAGGAGCCCACCTAGACTTAGTGTTAGCCCCCGTGAGGCCGGCAAGCCCGACCTGCTGGATGTGCGGCGAGCAGAGGGGTAGGCCGAGTTGAGGGCGCTGAGGAGTGGGAGCGTGGGCCCAACCGTTTTGGCGCGGGGGCCTTCGAAGGTCATCAGGGGCTAGGAGGGCCCTGCTCCTTCTCCCGCCTGAATGACCGGCGGCGCCCCTAGCGGCCGGAGTGGCGGGGGGCTGCAGGCTGATTCCACCGCTGGGGTTCAGTGGTTCCCAGTCCCTGGCGTTGGGTCGCCAAGCCCCTTGGGAGGGGCCCCTCGGGGACCCACCTAGGGTTCAGATTAGCCCCCAGGAGGCCGGCAGGTCCAATCCGCCTGCTGTGTTTCGAGCTGAGGGGCGGGTTGAGGTGAGGGCGCTGACAACTGGCAACGTGGGCCCGAGCGCTTTGGGGCGGGGGGCCATCGAAGGTCGGCGGGGGCTCGGAGGGCCCTACCCCTTCTCCCGCCTGAATGACCGGCGGCGCCCCTAGCGGCCCCGGTGGCGGGGGGCTGCGGGTAAAGTCCGGCGCTCCGTCTCGGGTCCCCAATCCCCGTCGTTTGGGCGCCAGGCCCTTTGGGAGGGGCCCCTCAGGAGCCCACCTAGAGTTAGGGTTAGCCCCCAGGAGGCCGGCAAGCCCTATCTGCTGGATGTGCGGCGAGCGGAGGGGCAGGCCGAGCTGAGGGTGCTGAGGAGTGGGAGCGTGGGCCCAAGCGTTTTGGCGCGGGGGGCCTTTGAATGTCGTCAGGGGCTCGGAGTGCCCTGCACGTTCTCCCGCTCTGAATGATCGGCGGCGCCAATAACGGCCTGGGTGGCGGTGGGGCGGAGGGTGAGTCCAGCGCTGGGGCTCGGGGGTCCCAATCCCCAGTGTTGCAGTGCCAGGCCCCTTGGGAGGGGCCCCTTGGGGGCCGAACTAGGGTTAGGATTAGCCCCCAGGAGGCCGGCAGGCAGGATCCACCGGCGCTGTGGCGAGCAGGGGGGCGGGCCGAGGGGAGTTCACTGGAGAGCGGGAGCGTGGGCCCAAGTGTTTTGGCAGAGGGGGCCTTCGAAGCTCGCCGGGGGCTCGGAGGGCCCTACCTGTTCTCCCGCCCTGAATAACCGGCGGCACCTGAAGCGGCCCGGGTGGGTGGCGGGTGGCTGCAGGGTGAGTCCAGCGCTGGGCTTTGGAGGTTCCCAATCCCCGGCGTTGGGGCGCCAAGCCCCTTTGGATGGGCCCCTCGGGGACCCACCTAGGGTTTGCGTTAGCCCCCAGGAGCCCGTCAGGCCCAATCCCCTGGCTGTGTGGCGCAAGGTGGGGTGGGCCGAGGGGACGGAGCTGGCGAGCGGGACCATGGGCCCACAGGTTTTGGCGTGGGGGCCTTCGAAGATCCTCAGGGGCTAGGAGGGCCCTGCCCCTTCTCCCACCTGAATGACCGGCGGCGCCCCTAGCGGCCCCGGTGGCGGGGGCTGCAGGGTGTGTCCGGCCCTGGGGCTAGGACGTCCAGGATCCCGGGGCGTGGCTGCGCAAGGCCCCTTGGGAGGGGCCCCTCGAGGACCGACCTAGGGTTAGGGTTAGTCCCCAGGAGGCCGGCAGGTCCGATCCGCCTGCTGTGTTTCGAGCGGAGGGGCAGGTTGAGGTGAGGGCGCTGACTAGTGGGAACGTGGGCCCAAGCGCTTTGGGGCGGGGGGCCGTCGAGGGCAGCGGGGGCTCA
This sequence comes from Ursus americanus, assembly GCF_024610735.1. Taxonomy (NCBI): domain Eukaryota; kingdom Metazoa; phylum Chordata; class Mammalia; order Carnivora; family Ursidae; genus Ursus; species Ursus americanus. Next base: position 878,809 of record NC_142133.1, on the reverse strand, counting down.
GAGGTCCCTGCCCCTTCTGCCGCCCTGAGTGAGCGGCAGCGCCCCTAGTGCCCAGGTGGTGGAGGGGCAGCAGTGTTAGTCAGGCCCTGGGGCTCGGGGGTCCCCAATCCCCAGGGTTGCCGCCCCAGGCCCTTTGAAAGGGGCCTCTCGGGGACTGACCTAGGGTCAGGGTTACCAAGCAGGATGCCGGCAGGCCCGAGATGCCCGCTGTGCAGCGAGTGGAGGGGCGGGCAGAATGAGGGCGCTGGCGAGCGGGAGCCTGGGCTCAAACGTTTGGCGGGGGGTCCTTCGAAGGTAGCCGGGAGCTCAGAGGGCCCTGCCCGTTCTCCCGCCCTGTATGACCGGTGGGCCCCCTAGAGGCCCAGGTGGCGGGGGGCTGCAGGGTGAGTCCGGCGCTGGGTCTCGGGTCCCCAATCTCCGGCGCTGAGGCGCCGGGCCCCTTGGGTGGGGCCCCTCAGGAGCCCACCTAGACTTAGTGTTAGCCCCCGTGAGGCCGGCAAGCCCGACCTGCTGGATGTGCGGCGAGCAGAGGGGTAGGCCGAGTTGAGGGCGCTGAGGAGTGGGAGCGTGGGCCCAACCGTTTTGGCGCGGGGGCCTTCGAAGGTCATCAGGGGCTAGGAGGGCCCTGCTCCTTCTCCCGCCTGAATGACCGGCGGCGCCCCTAGCGGCCGGAGTGGCGGGGGGCTGCAGGCTGATTCCACCGCTGGGGTTCAGTGGTTCCCAGTCCCTGGCGTTGGGTCGCCAAGCCCCTTGGGAGGGGCCCCTCGGGGACCCACCTAGGGTTCAGATTAGCCCCCAGGAGGCCGGCAGGTCCAATCCGCCTGCTGTGTTTCGAGCGGAGGGGCGGGTTGAGGTGAGGGCGCTGACAAGTGGCAACGTGGGCCCGAGCGCTTTGGGGCGGGGGGCCATCGAAGGTCGGCGGGGGCTCGGAGGGCCCTACCCCTTCTCCCGCCTGAATGACCGGCGGCGCCCCTAGCGGCCCCGGTGGCGGGGGGCTGCGGGTAAAGTCCGGCGCTCCGTCTCGGGTCCCCAATCCCCGTCGTTTGGGCGCCAGGCCCTTTGGGAGGGGCCCCTCAGGAGCCCACCTAGAGTTAGGGTTAGCCCCCAGGAGGCCGGCAAGCCCTATCTGCTGGATGTGCGGCGAGCGGAGGGGCAGGCCGAGCTGAGGGTGCTGAGGAGTGGGAGCGTGGGCCCAAGCGTTTTGGCGCGGGGGGCCTTTGAATGTCGTCAGGGGCTCGGAGTGCCCTGCACGTTCTCCCGCTCTGAATGATCGGCGGCGCCAATAACGGCCTGGGTGGCGGTGGGGCGGAGGGTGAGTCCAGCGCTGGGGCTCGGGGGTCCCAATCCCCAGTGTTGCAGTGCCAGGCCCCTTGGGAGGGGCCCCTTGGGGGCCGAACTAGGGTTAGGATTAGCCCCCAGGAGGCCGGCAGGCAGGATCCACCGGCGCTGTGGCGAGCAGGGGGGCGGGCCGAGGGGAGTTCACTGGAGAGCGGGAGCGTGGGCCCAAGTGTTTTGGCAGAGGGGGCCTTCGAAGCTCGCCGGGGGCTCGGAGGGCCCTACCTGTTCTCCCGCCCTGAATAACCGGCGGCACCTGAAGCGGCCCGGGTGGGTGGCGGGTGGCTGCAGGGTGAGTCCAGCGCTGGGCTTTGGAGGTTCCCAATCCCCGGCGTTGGGGCGCCAAGCCCCTTTGGATGGGCCCCTCGGGGACCCACCTAGGGTTTGCGTTAGCCCCCAGGAGCCCGTCAGGCCCAATCCCCTGGCTGTGTGGCGCAAGGTGGGGTGGGCCGAGGGGACGGAGCTGGCGAGCGGGACCATGGGCCCACAGGTTTTGGCGTGGGGGCCTTCGAAGATCCTCAGGGGCTAGGAGGGCCCTGCCCCTTCTCCCACCTGAATGACCGGCGGCGCCCCTAGCGGCCCCGGTGGCGGGGGCTGCAGGGTGTGTCCGGCCCTGGGGCTAGGACGTCCAGGATCCCGGGGCGTGGCTGCGCAAGGCCCCTTGGGAGGGGCCCCTCGAGGACCGACCTAGGGTTAGGGTTAGTCCCCAGGAGGCCGGCAGGTCCGATCCGCCTGCTGTGTTTCGAGCGGAGGGGCAGGTTGAGGTGAGGGCGCTGACTAGTGGGAACGTGGGCCCAAGCGCTTTGGGGCGGGGGGCCGTCGAGGGCAGCGGGGGCTCAGAGGTCCCTGCCCCTTCTGCCGCCCTGAGTGAGCGGCAGCGCCCCTAGTGCCCAGGTGGTGGAGGGGCAGCAGTGTTAGTCTGGCCCTGGGGCTCGGGGGTCCCCAATCCCCAGGGTTGCCGCCCCAGGCCCTTTGAAAGGGGCCTCTCGGGGACTGACCTAGGGTCAGGGTTACCAAGCAGGATGCCGGCAGGCCCGAGATGCCCGCTGTGCAGCGAGTGGAGGGGCGGGCAGAATGAGGGCGCTGGCGAGCGGGAGCCTGGGCTCAAACGTTTGGCGGGGGGTCCTTCGAAGGTAGCCGGGAGCTCAGAGGGCCCTGCCCGTTCTCCCGCCCTGTATGACCGGTGGGCCCCCTAGAGGCCCAGGTGGCGGGGGGCTGCAGGGTGAGTCCGGCGCTGGGTCTCGGGTCCCCAATCTCCGGCGCTGAGGCGCCGGGCCCCTTGGGTGGGGCCCCTCAGGAGCCCACCTAGACTTAGTGTTAGCCCCCGTGAGGCCGGCAAGCCCGACCTGCTGGATGTGCGGCGAGCAGAGGGGTAGGCCGAGTTGAGGGCGCTGAGGAGTGGGAGCGTGGGCCCAACCGTTTTGGCGCGGGGGCCTTCGAAGGTCATCAGGGGCTAGGAGGGCCCTGCTCCTTCTCCCGCCTGAATGACCGGCGGCGCCCCTAGCGGCCGGAGTGGCGGGGGGCTGCAGGCTGATTCCACCGCTGGGGTTCAGTGGTTCCCAGTCCCTGGCGTTGGGTCGCCAAGCCCCTTGGGAGGGGCCCCTCGGGGACCCACCTAGGGTTCAGATTAGCCCCCAGGAGGCCGGCAGGTCCAATCCGCCTGCTGTGTTTCGAGCTGAGGGGCGGGTTGAGGTGAGGGCGCTGACAAGTGGCAACGTGGGCCCGAGCGCTTTGGGGCGGGGGGCCATCGAAGGTCGGCGGGGGCTCGGAGGGCCCTACCCCTTCTCCCGCCTGAATGACCGGCGGCGCCCCTAGCGGCCCCGGTGGCGGGGGGCTGCGGGTAAAGTCCGGCGCTCCGTCTCGGGTCCCCAATCCCCGTCGTTTGGGCGCCAGGCCCTTTGGGAGGGGCCCCTCAGGAGCCCACCTAGAGTTAGGGTTAGCCCCCAGGAGGCCGGCAAGCCCTATCTGCTGGATGTGCGGCGAGCGGAGGGGCAGGCCGAGCTGAGGGTGCTGAGGAGTGGGAGCGTGGGCCCAAGCGTTTTGGCGCGGGGGGCCTTTGAATGTCGTCAGGGGCTCGGAGTGCCCTGCACGTTCTCCCGCTCTGAATGATCGGCGGCGCCAATAACGGCCTGGGTGGCGGTGGGGCGGAGGGTGAGTCCAGCGCTGGGGCTCGGGGGTCCCAATCCCCAGTGTTGCAGTGCCAGGCCCCTTGGGAGGGGCCCCTTGGGGGCCGAACTAGGGTTAGGATTAGCCCCCAGGAGGCCGGCAGGCAGGATCCACCGGCGCTGTGGCGAGCAGGGGGGCGGGCCGAGGGGAGTTCGCTGGAGAGCGGGAGCGTGGGCCCAAGTGTTTTGGCAGAGGGGGCCTTCGAAGCTCGCCGGGGGCTCGGAGGGCCCTACCTGTTCTCCCGCCCTGAATAACCGGCGGCACCTGAAGCGGCCCGGGTGGGTGGCGGGTGGCTGCAGGGTGAGCCCAGCGCTGGGCTTTGGAGGTTCCCAATCCCCGGCGTTGGGGCGCCAAGCCCCTTTGGATGGGCCCCTCGGGGACCCACCTAGGGTTTGCGTTAGCCCCCAGGAGCCCGTCAGGCCCAATCCCCTGGCTGTGTGGCGCAAGGTGGGGTGGGCCGAGGGGACGGAGCTGGCGAGCGGGACCATGGGCCCACAGGTTTTGGCGTGGGGGCCTTCGAAGATCCTCAGGGGCTAGGAGGGCCCTGCCCCTTCTCCCACCTGAATGACCGGCGGCGCCCCTAGCGGCCCCAGTGGCGGGGGCTGCAGGGTGTGTCCGGCCCTGGGGCTAGGACGTCCAGGATCCCGGGGCGTGGCTGCGCAAGGCCCCTTGGGAGGGGCCCCTCGAGGACCGACCTAGGGTTAGGGTTAGTCCCCAGGAGGCCGGCAGGTCCGATCCGCCTGCTGTGTTTCGAGCGGAGGGGCAGGTTGAGGTGAGGGCGCTGACTAGTGGGAACGTGGGCCCAAGCGCTTTGGGGCGGGGGGCCGTCGAGGGCAGCGGGGGCTCAGAGGTCCCTGCCCCTTCTGCCGCCCTGAGTGAGCGGCAGCGCCCCTAGTGCCCAGGTGGTGGAGGGGCAGCAGTGTTAGTCTGGCCCTGGGGCTCGGGGGTCCCCAATCCCCAGGGTTGCCGCCCCAGGCCCTTTGAAAGGGGCCTCTCGGGGACTGACCTAGGGTCAGGGTTACCAAGCAGGATGCCGGCAGGCCCGAGATGCCCGCTGTGCAGCGAGGGGAGGGGCGGGCAGAATGAGGGCGCTGGCGAGCGGGAGCCTGGGCTCAAACATTTGGCGGGGGGTCCTTCGAAGGTAGCCGGGAGCTCAGAGGGCCCTGCCCGTTCTCCCGCCCTGTATGACCGGTGGGCCCCCTAGAGGCCCAGGTGGCGGGGGGCTGCAGGGTGAGTCCGGCGCTGGGTCTCGGGTCCCCACTCTCCGGCGCTGAGGCGCCGGGCCCCTTGGGTGGGGCCCCTCAGGAGCCCACCTAGACTTAGTGTTAGCCCCCGTGAGGCCGGCAAGCCCGACCTGCTGGATGTGCGGCGAGCAGAGGGGTAGGCCGAGTTGAGGGCGCTGAGGAGTGGGAGCGTGGGCCCAACCGTTTTGGCGCGGGGGCCTTCGAAGGTCATCAGGGGCTAGGAGGGCCCTGCTCCTTCTCCCGCCTGAATGACCGGCGGCGCCCCTAGCGGCCGGAGTGGCGGGGGGCTGCAGGCTGATTCCACCGCTGGGGTTCAGTGGTTCCCAGTCCCTGGCGTTGGGTCGCCAAGCCCCTTGGGAGGGGCCCCTCGGGGACCCACCTAGGGTTCAGATTAGCCCCCAGGAGGCCGGCAGGTCCAATCCGCCTGCTGTGTTTCGAGCGGAGGGGCGGGTTGAGGTGAGGGCGCTGACAAGTGGCAACGTGGGCCCGAGCGCTTTGGGGCGGGGGGCCATCGAAGGTCGGCGGGGGCTCGGAGGGCCCTACCCCTTCTCCCGCCTGAATGACCGGCGGCGCCCCTAGCGGCCCCGGTGGCGGGGGGCTGCGGGTAAAGTCCGGCGCTCCGTCTCGGGTCCCCAATCCCCGTCGTTTGGGCGCCAGGCCCTTTGGGAGGGGCCCCTCAGGAGCCCACCTAGAGTTAGGGTTAGCCCCCAGGAGGCCGGCAAGCCCTATCTGCTGGATGTGCGGCGAGCGGAGGGGCAGGCCGAGCTGAGGGTGCTGAGGAGTGGGAGCGTGGGCCCAAGCGTTTTGGCGCGGGGGGCCTTTGAATGTCGTCAGGGGCTCGGAGTGCCCTGCACGTTCTCCCGCTCTGAATGATCGGCGGCGCCAATAACGGCCTGGGTGGCGGTGGGGCGGAGGGTGAGTCCAGCGCTGGGGCTCGGGGGTCCCAATCCCCAGTGTTGCAGTGCCAGGCCCCTTGGGAGGGGCCCCTTGGGGGCCGAACTAGGGTTAGGATTAGCCCCCAGGAGGCCGGCAGGCAGGATCCACCGGCGCTGTGGCGAGCAGGGGGGCGGGCCGAGGGGAGTTCGCTGGAGAGCGGGAGCGTGGGCCCAAGTGTTTTGGCAGAGGGGGCCTTCGAAGCTCGCCGGGGGCTCGGAGGGCCCTACTTGTTCTCCCGCCCTGAATAACCGGCGGCACCTGAAGCGGCCCGGGTGGGTGGCGGGTGGCTGCAGGGTGAGCCCAGCGCTGGGCTTTGGAGGTTCCCAATCCCCGGCGTTGGGGCGCCAAGCCCCTTTGGATGGGCCCCTCGGGGACCCACCTAGGGTTTGCGTTAGCCCCCAGGAGCCCGTCAGGCCCAATCCCCTGGCTGTGTGGCGCAAGGTGGGGTGGGCCGAGGGGACGGAGCTGGCGAGCGGGACCATGGGCCCACAGGTTTTGGCGTGGGGGCCTTCGAAGATCCTCAGGGGCTAGGAGGGCCCTGCCCCTTCACCCACCTGAATGACTGGCGGCGCCCCTAGCGACCCCGGTGGCGGTGGGCTGCGGGTAAAGTCCGGCGCTCCGTCTCGGGTCCTCAATCCCCGTCGTTTGGGCGCCAGGCCCTTTGGGAGGGGCCCCTCAGGAGCCCACCTAGAGTTAGGGTTAGCCCCCAGGAGGCCGGCAAGCCCTATCTGCTGGATGTGCGGCGAGCGGAGGGGCAGGCCGAGCTGAGGGTGCTGAGGAGTGGGAGCGTGGGCCCAAGCGTTTTGGCGCGGGGGGCCATTGAATGTCGTCAGGGGCTCGGAGTGCCCTGCACGTTCTCCCGCTCTGAATGATCGGCGGCGCCAATAACGGCCTGGGTGGCGGTGGGGCGGAGGGTGAGTCCAGCGCTGGGGCTCGGGGGTCCCAATCCCCAGTGTTGCAGTGCCAGGCCCCTTGGGAGGGGCCCCTTGGGGGCCGAACTAGGGTTAGGATTAGCCCCCAGGAGGCCGGCAGGCAGGATCCACCGGCGCTGTGGCGAGCAGGGGGGCGGGCCGAGGGGAGTTCACTGGAGAGCGGGAGCGTGGGCCCAAGTGTTTTGGCAGAGGGGGCCTTCGAAGCTCGCCGGGGGCTCGGAGGGCCCTACCTGTTCTCCCGCCCTGAATAACCGGCGGCACCTGAAGCGGCCCGGGTGGGTGGCGGGTGGCTGCAGGGTGAGTCCAGCGCTGGGCTTTGGAGGTTCCCAATCCCCGGCGTTGGGGCGCCAAGCCCCTTTGGATGGGCCCCTCGGGGACCCACCTAGGGTTTGCGTTAGCCCCCAGGAGCCCGTCAGGCCCAATCCCCTGGCTGTGTGGCGCAAGGTGGGGTGGGCCGAGGGGACGGAGCTGGCGAGCGGGACCATGGGCCCACAGGTTTTGGCGTGGGGGCCTTCGAAGATCCTCAGGGGCTAGGAGGGCCCTGCCCCTTCTCCCACCTGAATGACCGGCGGCGCCCCTAGCGGCCCCGGTGGCGGGGGCTGCAGGGTGTGTCCGGCCCTGGGGCTAGGACGTCCAGGATCCCGGGGCGTGGCTGCGCAAGGCCCCTTGGGAGGGGCCCCTCGAGGACCGACCTAGGGTTAGGGTTAGTCCCCAGGAGGCCGGCAGGTCCGATCCGCCTGCTGTGTTTCGAGCGGAGGGGCAGGTTGAGGTGAGGGCGCTGACTAGTGGGAACGTGGGCCCAAGCGCTTTGGGGCGGGGGGCCGTCGAGGGCAGCGGGGGCTCAGAGGTCCCTGCCCCTTCTGCCGCCCTGAGTGAGCGGCAGCGCCCCTAGTGCCCAGGTGGTGGAGGGGCAGCAGTGTTAGTCTGGCCCTGGGGCTCGGGGGTCCCCAATCCCCAGGGTTGCCGCCCCAGGCCCTTTGAAAGGGGCCTCTCGGGGACTGACCTAGGGTCAGGGTTACCAAGCAGGATGCCGGCAGGCCCGAGATGCCCGCTGTGCAGCGAGTGGAGGGGCGGGCAGAATGAGGGCGCTGGCGAGCGGGAGCCTGGGCTCAAACGTTTGGCGGGGGGTCCTTCGAAGGTAGCCGGGAGCTCAGAGGGCCCTGCCCGTTCTCCCGCCCTGTATGACCGGTGGGCCCCCTAGAGGCCCAGGTGGCGGGGGGCTGCAGGGTGAGTCCGGCGCTGGGTCTCGGGTCCCCAATCTCCGGCGCTGAGGCGCCGGGCCCCTTGGGTGGGGCCCCTCAGGAGCCCACCTAGACTTAGTGTTAGCCCCCGTGAGGCCGGCAAGCCCGACCTGCTGGATGTGCGGCGAGCAGAGGGGTAGGCCGAGTTGAGGGCGCTGAGGAGTGGGAGCGTGGGCCCAACCGTTTTGGCGCGGGGGCCTTCGAAGGTCATCAGGGGCTAGGAGGGCCCTGCTCCTTCTCCCGCCTGAATGACCGGCGGCGCCCCTAGCGGCCGGAGTGGCGGGGGGCTGCAGGCTGATTCCACCGCTGGGGTTCAGTGGTTCCCAGTCCCTGGCGTTGGGTCGCCAAGCCCCTTGGGAGGGGCCCCTCGGGGACCCACCTAGGGTTCAGATTAGCCCCCAGGAGGCCGGCAGGTCCAATCCGCCTGCTGTGTTTCGAGCTGAGGGGCGGGTTGAGGTGAGGGCGCTGACAAGTGGCAACGTGGGCCCGAGCGCTTTGGGGCGGGGGGCCATCGAAGGTCGGCGGGGGCTCGGAGGGCCCTACCCCTTCTCCCGCCTGAATGACCGGCGGCGCCCCTAGCGGCCCCGGTGGCGGGGGGCTGCGGGTAAAGTCCGGCGCTCCGTCTCGGGTCCCCAATCCCCGTCGTTTGGGCGCCAGGCCCTTTGGGAGGGGCCCCTCAGGAGCCCACCTAGAGTTAGGGTTAGCCCCCAGGAGGCCGGCAAGCCCTATCTGCTGGATGTGCGGCGAGCGGAGGGGCAGGCCGAGCTGAGGGTGCTGAGGAGTGGGAGCGTGGGCCCAAGCGTTTTGGCGCGGGGGGCCTTTGAATGTCGTCAGGGGCTCGGAGTGCCCTGCACGTTCTCCCGCTCTGAATGATCGGCGGCGCCAATAACGGCCTGGGTGGCGGTGGGGCGGAGGGTGAGTCCAGCGCTGGGGCTCGGGGGTCCCAATCCCCAGTGTTGCAGTGCCAGGCCCCTTGGGAGGGGCCCCTTGGGGGCCGAACTAGGGTTAGGATTAGCCCCCAGGAGGCCGGCAGGCAGGATCCACCGGCGCTGTGGCGAGCAGGGGGGCGGGCCGAGGGGAGTTCGCTGGAGAGCGGGAGCGTGGGCCCAAGTGTTTTGGCAGAGGGGGCCTTCGAAGCTCGCCGGGGGCTCGGAGGGCCCTACCTGTTCTCCCGCCCTGAATAACCGGCGGCACCTGAAGCGGCCCGGGTGGGTGGCGGGTGGCTGCAGGGTGAGCCCAGCGCTGGGCTTTGGAGGTTCCCAATCCCCGGCGTTGGGGCGCCAAGCCCCTTTGGATGGGCCCCTCGGGGACCCACCTAGGGTTTGCGTTAGCCCCCAGGAGCCCGTCAGGCCCAATCCCCTGGCTGTGTGGCGCAAGGTGGGGTGGGCCGAGGGGACGGAGCTGGCGAGCGGGACCATGGGCCCACAGGTTTTGGCGTGGGGGCCTTCGAAGATCCTCAGGGGCTAGGAGGGCCCTGCCCCTTCTCCCACCTGAATGACCGGCGGCGCCCCTAGCGGCCCCAGTGGCGGGGGCTGCAGGGTGTGTCCGGCCCTGGGGCTAGGACGTCCAGGATCCCGGGGCGTGGCTGCGCAAGGCCCCTTGGGAGGGGCCCCTCGAGGACCGACCTAGGGTTAGGGTTAGTCCCCAGGAGGCCGGCAGGTCCGATCCGCCTGCTGTGTTTCGAGCGGAGGGGCAGGTTGAGGTGAGGGCGCTGACTAGTGGGAACGTGGGCCCAAGCGCTTTGGGGCGGGGGGCCGTCGAGGGCAGCGGGGGCTCAGAGGTCCCTGCCCCTTCTGCCGCCCTGAGTGAGCGGCAGCGCCCCTAGTGCCCAGGTGGTGGAGGGGCAGCAGTGTTAGTCTGGCCCTGGGGCTCGGGGGTCCCCAATCCCCAGGGTTGCCGCCCCAGGCCCTTTGAAAGGGGCCTCTCGGGGACTGACCTAGGGTCAGGGTTACCAAGCAGGATGCCGGCAGGCCCGAGATGCCCGCTGTGCAGCGAGGGGAGGGGCGGGCAGAATGAGGGCGCTGGCGAGCGGGAGCCTGGGCTCAAACATTTGGCGGGGGGTCCTTCGAAGGTAGCCGGGAGCTCAGAGGGCCCTGCCCGTTCTCCCGCCCTGTATGACCGGTGGGCCCCCTAGAGGCCCAGGTGGCGGGGGGCTGCAGGGTGAGTCCGGCGCTGGGTCTCGGGTCCCCACTCTCCGGCGCTGAGGCGCCGGGCCCCTTGGGTGGGGCCCCTCAGGAGCCCACCTAGACTTAGTGTTAGCCCCCGTGAGGCCGGCAAGCCCGACCTGCTGGATGTGCGGCGAGCAGAGGGGTAGGCCGAGTTGAGGGCGCTGAGGAGTGGGAGCGTGGGCCCAACCGTTTTGGCGCGGGGGCCTTCGAAGGTCATCAGGGGCTAGGAGGGCCCTGCTCCTTCTCCCGCCTGAATGACCGGCGGCGCCCCTAGCGGCCGGAGTGGCGGGGGGCTGCAGGCTGATTCCACCGCTGGGGTTCAGTGGTTCCCAGTCCCTGGCGTTGGGTCGCCAAGCCCCTTGGGAGGGGCCCCTCGGGGACCCACCTAGGGTTCAGATTAGCCCCCAGGAGGCCGGCAGGTCCAATCCGCCTGCTGTGTTTCGAGCGGAGGGGCGGGTTGAGGTGAGGGCGCTGACAAGTGGCAACGTGGGCCCGAGCGCTTTGGGGCGGGGGGCCATCGAAGGTCGGCGGGGGCTCGGAGGGCCCTACCCCTTCTCCCGCCTGAATGACCGGCGGCGCCCCTAGCGGCCCCGGTGGCGGGGGGCTGCGGGTAAAGTCCGGCGCTCCGTCTCGGGTCCCCAATCCCCGTCGTTTGGGCGCCAGGCCCTTTGGGAGGGGCCCCTCAGGAGCCCACCTAGAGTTAGGGTTAGCCCCCAGGAGGCCGGCAAGCCCTATCTGCTGGATGTGCGGCGAGCGGAGGGGCAGGCCGAGCTGAGGGTGCTGAGGAGTGGGAGCGTGGGCCCAAGCGTTTTGGCGCGGGGGGCCTTTGAATGTCGTCAGGGGCTCGGAGTGCCCTGCACGTTCTCCCGCTCTGAATGATCGGCGGCGCCAATAACGGCCTGGGTGGCGGTGGGGCGGAGGGTGAGTCCAGCGCTGGGGCTCGGGGGTCCCAATCCCCAGTGTTGCAGTGCCAGGCCCCTTGGGAGGGGCCCCTTGGGGGCCGAACTAGGGTTAGGATTAGCCCCCAGGAGGCCGGCAGGCAGGATCCACCGGCGCTGTGGCGAGCAGGGGGGCGGGCCGAGGGGAGTTCGCTGGAGAGCGGGAGCGTGGGCCCAAGTGTTTTGGCAGAGGGGGCCTTCGAAGCTCGCCGGGGGCTCGGAGGGCCCTACCTGTTCTCCCGCCCTGAATAACCGGCGGCACCTGAAGCGGCCCGGGTGGGTGGCGGGTGGCTGCAGGGTGAGCCCAGCGCTGGGCTTTGGAGGTTCCCAATCCCCGGCGTTGGGGCGCCAAGCCCCTTTGGATGGGCCCCTCGGGGACCCACCTAGGGTTTGCGTTAGCCCCCAGGAGCCCGTCAGGCCCAATCCCCTGGCTGTGTGGCGCAAGGTGGGGTGGGCCGAGGGGACGGAGCTGGCGAGCGGGACCATGGGCCCACAGGTTTTGGCGTGGGGGCCTTCGAAGATCCTCAGGGGCTAGGAGGGCCCTGCCCCTTCTCCCACCTGAATGACCGGCGGCGCCCCTAGCGGCCCCGGTGGCGGGGGCTGCAGGGTGTGTCCGGCCCTGGGGCTAGGACGTCCAGGATCCCGGGGCGTGGCTGCGCAAGGCCCCTTGGGAGGGGCCCCTCGAGGACCGACCTAGGGTTAGGGTTAGTCCCCAGGAGGCCGGCAGGTCCGATCCGCCTGCTGTGTTTCGAGCGGAGGGGCAGGTTGAGGTGAGGGCGCTGACTAGTGGGAACGTGGGCCCAAGCGCTTTGGGGCGGGGGGCCGTCGAGGGCAGCGGGGGCTCAGAGGTCCCTGCCCCTTCTGCCGCCCTGAGTGAGCGGCAGCGCCCCTAGTGCCCAGGTGGTGGAGGGGCAGCAGTGTTAGTCTGGCCCTGGGGCTCGGGGGTCCCCAATCCCCAGGGTTGCCGCCCCAGGCCCTTTGAAAGGGGCCTCTCGGGGACTGACCTAGGGTCAGGGTTACCAAGCAGGATGCCGGCAGGCCCGAGATGCCCGCTGTGCAGCGAGTGGAGGGGCGGGCAGAATGAGGGCGCTGGCGAGCGGGAGCCTGGGCTCAAACATTTGGCGGGGGGTCCTTCGAAGGTAGCCGGGAGCTCAGAGGGCCCTGCCCGTTCTCCCGCCCTGTATGACCAGTGGGCCCCCTAGAGGCCCAGGTGGCGGGGGGCTGCAGGGTGAGTCCGGCGCTGGGTCTCGGGTCCCCAGTCTCCGGCGCTGAGGCGCCGGGCCCCTTGGGTGGGGCCCCTCAGGAGCCCACCTAGACTTAGTGTTAGCCCCCGTGAGGCCGGCAAGCCCGACCTGCTGGATGTGCGGCGAGCAGAGGGGTAGGCCGAGTTGAGGGCGCTGAGGAGTGGGAGCGTGGGCCCAACCGTTTTGGCGCGGGGGCCTTCGAAGGTCATCAGGGGCTAGGAGGGCCCTGCTCCTTCTCCCGCCTGAATGACCGGCGGCGCCCCTAGCGGCCGGAGTGGCGGGGGGCTGCAGGCTGATTCCACCGCTGGGGTTCAGTGGTTCCCAGTCCCTGGCGTTGGGTCGCCAAGCCCCTTGGGAGGGGCCCCTCGGGGACCCACCTAGGGTTCAGATTAGCCCCCAGGAGGCCGGCAGGTCCAATCCGCCTGCTGTGTTTCGAGCGGAGGGGCGGGTTGAGGTGAGGGCGCTGACAAGTGGCAACGTGGGCCCGAGCGCTTTGGGGCGGGGGGCCATCGAAGGTCGGCGGGGGCTCGGAGGGCCCTACCCCTTCTCCCGCCTGAATGACCGGCGGCGCCCCTAGCGGCCCCGGTGGCGGGGGGCTGCGGGTAAAGTCCGGCGCTCCGTCTCGGGTCCCCAATCCCCGTCGTTTGGGCGCCAGGCCCTTTGGGAGGGGCCCCTCAGGAGCCCACCTAGAGTTAGGGTTAGCCCCCAGGAGGCCGGCAAGCCCTATCTGCTGGATGTGCGGCGAGCGGAGGGGCAGGCCGAGCTGAGGGTGCTGAGGAGTGGGAGCGTGGGCCCAAGCGTTTTGGCGCGGGGGGCCTTTGAATGTCGTCAGGGGCTCGGAGTGCCCTGCACGTTCTCCCGCTCTGAATGATCGGCGGCGCCAATAACGGCCTGGGTGGCGGTGGGGCGGAGGGTGAGTCCAGCGCTGGGGCTCGGGGGTCCCAATCCCCAGTGTTGCAGTGCCAGGCCCCTTGGGAGGGGCCCCTTGGGGGCCGAACTAGGGTTAGGATTAGCCCCCAGGAGGCCGGCAGGCAGGATCCACCGGCGCTGTGGCGAGCAGGGGGGCGGGCCGAGGGGAGTTCGCTGGAGAGCGGGAGCGTGGGCCCAAGTGTTTTGGCAGAGGGGGCCTTCGAAGCTCGCCGGGGGCTCGGAGGGCCCTACTTGTTCTCCCGCCCTGAATAACCGGCGGCACCTGAAGCGGCCCGGGTGGGTGGCGGGTGGCTGCAGGGTGAGCCCAGCGCTGGGCTTTGGAGGTTCCCAATCCCCGGCGTTGGGGCGCCAAGCCCCTTTGGATGGGCCCCTCGGGGACCCACCTAGGGTTTGCGTTAGCCCCCAGGAGCCCGTCAGGCCCAATCCCCTGGCTGTGTGGCGCAAGGTGGGGTGGGCCGAGGGGACGGAGCTGGCGAGCGGGACCATGGGCCCACAGGTTTTGGCGTGGGGGCCTTCGAAGATCCTCAGGGGCTAGGAGGGCCCTGCCCCTTCACCCACCTGAATGACTGGCGGCGCCCCTAGCGACCCCGGTGGCGGTGGGCTGCGGGTAAAGTCCGGCGCTCCGTCTCGGGTCCTCAATCCCCGTCGTTTGGGCGCCAGGCCCTTTGGGAGGGGCCCCTCAGGAGCCCACCTAGAGTTAGGGTTAGCCCCCAGGAGGCCGGCAAGCCCTATCTGCTGGATGTGCGGCGAGCGGAGGGGCAGGCCGAGCTGAGGGTGCTGAGGAGTGGGAGCGTGGGCCCAAGCGTTTTGGCGCGGGGGGCCATTGAATGTCGTCAGGGGCTCGGAGTGCCCTGCACGTTCTCCCGCTCTGAATGATCGGCGGCGCCAATAACGGCCTGGGTGGCGGTGGGGCGGAGGGTGAGTCCAGCGCTGGGGCTCGGGGGTCCCAATCCCCAGTGTTGCAGTGCCAGGCCCCTTGGGAGGGGCCCCTTGGGGGCCGAACTAGGGTTAGGATTAGCCCCCAGGAGGCCGGCAGGCAGGATCCACCGGCGCTGTGGCGAGCAGGGGGGCGGGCCGAGGGGAGTTTGCTGGAGAGCGGGAGCGTGGGCCCAAGTGTTTTGGCAGAGGGGGCCTTCGAAGCTCGCCAGGGGCTCGGAGGGCCCTACCTGTTCTCCCGCCCTGAATAACCGGCGGCACCTGAAGCGGCCCGGGTGGGTGGCGGGTGGCTGCAGGGTGAGCCCAGCGCTGGGCTTTGGAGGTTCCCAATCCCCGGCGTTGGGGCGCCAAGCCCCTTTGGATGGGCCCCTCGGGGACCCACCTAGGGTTTGCGTTAGCCCCCAGGAGCCCGTCAGGCCCAATCCCCTGGCTGTGTGGCGCAAGGTGGGGTGGGCCGAGGGGACGGAGCTGTCGAGCGGGACCATGGGCCCACAGGTTTTGGCGTGGGGGCCTTCGAAGATCCTCAGGGGCTAAGAGGGCCCTGCCCCTTCACCCACCTGAATGACCGGCGGCGCCCCTAGCGACCCCGGTGGCGGGGGGCTGCGGGTAAAGTCCGGCGCTCCGTCTCGGGTCCCCAATCCCCGTCGTTTGGGTGCCAGGCCCTTTGGGATGGGCCCCTCAGGAGCCCTCCTAGAGTTCGGGTTAGCCCCCAGGAGGCCGGCAAGCCCTATCTGCTGGATGTGCGGCGAGCGGAGGGGCAGGCCGAGCTGAGGGTGCTGAGGAGTGGGAGCGTGGGCCCAAGCGTTTTGGCGCGGGGGGCCTTTGAATGTCGTCAGGGGCTCGGAGTGCCCTGCACGTTCTCCCGCTCTGAATGATCGGCGGCGCCAATAACGGCCTGGGTGGCGGTGGGGCGGAGGGTGAGTCCAGCGCTGGGGCTCGGGGGTCCCAATCCCCAGTGTTGCAGTGCCAGGCCCCTTGGGAGGGGCCCCTTGGGGGCCGAACTAGGGTTAGGATTAGCCCCCAGGAGGCCGGCAGGCAGGATCCACCGGCGCTGTGGCGAGCAGGGGGGCGGGCCGAGGGGAGTTCGCTGGAGAGCGGGAGCGTGGGCTCAAGTGTTTTGGCAGAGGGGGCCTTCGAAGCTCGCAGGGGGCTCGGAGGGCCCTACCTGTTCTCCCGCCCTGAATAACCGGCGGCACCTGAAGCGGCCCGGGTGGGTGGCGGGTGGCTGCAGGGTGAGTCCAGCGCTGGGCTTTGGAGGTTCCCAATCCCCGGCGTTGGGGCGCCAAGCCCCTTTGGATGGGCCCCTCGGGGACCCACCTAGGGTTTGCGTTAGCCCCCAGGAGCCCGTCAGGCCCAATCCCCTGGCTGTGTGGCGCAATGTGGGGTGGGCCGAGGGGACGGAGCTGGCGAGCGGGACCATGGGCCCACAGGTTTTGGCGTGGGGGCCTTCGAAGATCCTCAGGGGCTAGGAGGGCCCTGCCCCTTCTCCCACCTGAATGACCGGCGGCGCCCCTAGCGGCCCCGGTGGCGGGGGCTGCAGGGTGTGTCCGGCCCTGGGGCTAGGACGTCCAGGATCCCGGGGCGTGGCTGCGCAAGGCCCCTTGGGAGGGGCCCCTCGAGGACCGACCTAGGGTTAGGGTTAGTCCCCAGGAGGCCGGCAGGTCCGATCCGCCTGCTGTGTTTCGAGCGGAGGGGCAGGTTGAGGTGAGGGCGCTGACTAGTGGGAACGTGGGCCCAAGCGCTTTGGGGCGGGGGGCCGTCGAGGGCAGCGGGGGCTCAGAGGTCCCTGCCCCTTCTGCCGCCCTGAGTGAGCGGCAGCGCCCCTAGTGCCCAGGTGGTGGAGGGGCAGCAGTGTTAGTCTGGCCCCGGGGCTCGGGGGTCCCCAATCCCCAGGGTTGCCGCCCCAGGCCCTTTGAAAG
The DNA here is from genome assembly GCF_024610735.1 of Ursus americanus. Classification (NCBI taxonomy): domain Eukaryota; kingdom Metazoa; phylum Chordata; class Mammalia; order Carnivora; family Ursidae; genus Ursus; species Ursus americanus. The sequence goes on along the minus strand of NC_142133.1, from coordinate 862,820 downwards.
GGGCCTCTCGGGGACTGACCTAGGGTCAGGGTTACCAAGCAGGATGCCGGCAGGCCCGAGATGCCCGCTGTGCAGCGAGTGGAGGGGCGGGCAGAATGAGGGCGCTGGCGAGCGGGAGCCTGGGCTCAAACATTTGGCGGGGGGTCCTTCGAAGGTAGCCGGGAGCTCAGAGGGCCCTGCCCGTTCTCCCGCCCTGTATGACCGGTGGGCCCCCTAGAGGCCCAGGTGGCGGGGGGCTGCAGGGTGAGTCCGGCGCTGGGTCTCGGGTCCCCAATCTCCGGCGCTGAGGCGCTGGGCCCCTTGGGTGGGGCCCCTCAGGAGCCCACCTAGACTTAGTGTTAGCCCCCGTGAGGCCGGCAAGCCCGACCTGCTGGATGTGCGGCGAGCAGAGGGGTAGGCCGAGTTGAGGGCGCTGAGGAGTGGGAGCGTGGGCCCAACCGTTTTGGCGCGGGGGCCTTCGAAGGTCATCAGGGGCTAGGAGGGCCCTGCTCCTTCTCCCGCCTGAATGACCGGCGGCGCCCCTAGCGGCCGGAGTGGCGGGGGGCTGCAGGCTGATTCCACCGCTGGGGTTCAGTGGTTCCCAGTCCCTGGCGTTGGGTCGCCAAGCCCCTTGGGAGGGGCCCCTCGGGGACCCACCTAGGGTTCAGATTAGCCCCCAGGAGGCCGGCAGGTCCAATCCGCCTGCTGTGTTTCGAGCGGAGGGGCGGGTTGAGGTGAGGGCGCTGACAAGTGGCAACGTGGGCCCGAGCGCTTTGGGGCGGGGGGCCATCGAAGGTCGGCGGGGGCTCGGAGGGCCCTACCCCTTCTCCCGCCTGAATGACCGGCGGCGCCCCTAGCGGCCCCGGTGGCGGGGGGCTGCGGGTAAAGTCCGGCGCTCCGTCTCGGGTCCCCAATCCCCGTCGTTTGGGCGCCAGGCCCTTTGGGAGGGGCCCCTCAGGAGCCCTCCTAGAGTTAGGGTTAGCCCCCAGGAGGCCGGCAAGCCCTATCTGCTGGATGTGCGGCGAGCGGAGGGGCAGGCCGAGCTGAGGGTGCTGAGGAGTGGGAGCGTGGGCCCAAGCGTTTTGGCGCGGGGGGCCTTTGAATGTCGTCAGGGGCTCGGAGTGCCCTGCGCGTTCTCCCGCTCTGAATGATCGGCGGCGCCAATAACGGCCTGGGTGGCGGTGGGGCGGAGGGTGAGTCCAGCGCTGGGGCTCGGGGGTCCCAATCCCCAGTGTTGCAGTGCCAGGCCCCTTGGGAGGGGCCCCTTGGGGGCCGAACTAGGGTTAGGATTAGCCCCCAGGAGGCCGGCAGGCAGGATCCACCGGCGCTGTGGCGAGCAGGGGGGCGGGCCGAGGGGAGTTCGCTGGAGAGCGGGAGCGTGGGCCCAAGTGTTTTGGCAGAGGGGGCCTTCGAAGCTCGCCGGGGGCTCGGAGGGCCCTACCTGTTCTCCCGCCCTGAATAACCGGCGGCACCTGAAGCGGCCCGGGTGGGTGGCGGGTGGCTGCAGGGTGAGTCCAGCGCTGGGCTTTGGAGGTTCCCAATCCCCGGCGTTGGGGCGCCAAGCCCCTTTGGATGGGCCCCTCGGGGACCCACCTAGGGTTTGCGTTAGCCCCCAGGAGCCCGTCAGGCCCAATCCCCTGGCTGTGTGGCGCAAGGTGGGGTGGGCCGAGGGGACGGAGCTGGCGAGCGGGACCATGGGCCCACAGGTTTTGGCGTGGGGGCCTTCGAAGATCCTCAGGGGCTAGGAGGGCCCTGCCCCTTCTCCCACCTGAATGACTGGCGGCGCCCCTAGCGACCCCGGTGGCGGGGGGCTGCGGGTAAAGTCCGGCGCTCCGTCTCGGGTCCCCAATCCCCGTCGTTTGGGCGCCAGGCCCTTTGGGAGGGGCCCCTCAGGAGCCCACCTAGAGTTAGGGTTAGCCCCCAGGAGGCCGGCAAGCCCTATCTGCTGGATGTGCGGCGAGCGGAGGGGCAGGCCGAGCTGAAGGTGCTGAGGAGTGGGAGCGTGGGCCCAAGCGTTTTGGCGCGGGGGGCCTTTGAATGTCGTCAGGGGCTCGGAGTGCCCTGCACGTTCTCCCGCTCTGAATGATCGGCGGCGCCAATAACGGCCTGGGTGGCGGTGGGGCGGAGGGTGAGTCCAGCGCTGGGGCTCGGGTTTCCCAATCCCCAGTGTTGCAGTGCCAGGCCCCTTGGGAGGGGCCCCTTGGGGGCCGAACTAGGGTTAGGATTAGCCCCCAGGAGGCGGGCAGGCAGGATCCACCGGCGCTGTGGCGAGCAGGGGGGCGGGCCGAGGGGAGTTTGCTGGAGAGCGGGAGCGTGGGCCCAAGTGTTTTGGCAGAGGGGGCCTTCGAAGCTCGCCGGGGGCTCGGAGGGCCCTACCTGTTCTCCCGCCCTGAATAACCGGCGGCACCTGAAGCGGCCCGGGTGGGTGGCGGGTGGCTGCAGGGTGAGCCCAGCGCTGGTCTTTGGAGGTTCCCAATCCCCGGCGTTGGGGCGCCAAGCCCCTTTGGATGGGCCCCTCGGGGACCCACCTAGGGTTTGCGTTAGCCCCCAGGAGCCCGTCAGGCCCAATCCCCTGGCTGTGTGGCGCAAGGTGGGGTGGGCCGAGGGGACGGAGCTGGCGAGCGGGACCATGGGCCCACAGGTTTTGGCGTGGGGGCCTTCGAAGATCCTCAGGGGCTACGAGGGCCCTGCCCCTTCTCCCACCTGAATGACCGGCGGCGCCCCTAGCGGCCCCGGTGGCGGGGGCTGCAGGGTGTGTCCGGCCCTGGGGCTAGGACGTCCAGGATCCCGGGGCGTGGCTGCGCAAGGCCCCTTGGGAGGGGCCCCTCGAGGACCGACCTAGGGTTAGGGTTAGTCCCCAGGAGGCCGGCAGGTCCGATCCGCCTGCTGTGTTTCGAGCGGAGGGGCAGGTTGAGGTGAGGGCGCTGACTAGTGGGAACGTGGGCCCAAGCGCTTTGGGGCGGGGGGCCGTCGAGGGCAGCGGGGGCTCAGAGGTCCCTGCCCCTTCTGCCGCCCTGAGTGAGCGGCAGCGCCCCTAGTGCCCAGGTGGTGGAGGGGCAGCAGTGTTAGTCTGGCCCCGGGGCTCGGGGGTCCCCAATCCCCAGGGTTGCCGCCCCAGGCCCTTTGAAAGGGGCCTCTCGGGGACTGACCTAGGGTCAGGGTTACCAAGCAGGATGCCGGCAGGCCCGAGATGCCCGCTGTGCAGCGAGTGGAGGGGCGGGCAGAATGAGGGCGCTGGCGAGCGGGAGCCTGGGCTCAAACATTTGGCGGGGGGTCCTTCGAAGGTAGCCGGGAGCTCAGAGGGCCCTGCCCGTTCTCCCGCCCTGTATGACCGGTGGGCCCCCTAGAGGCCCAGGTGGCGGGGGGCTGCAGGGTGAGTCCGGCGCTGGGTCTCGGGTCCCCACTCTCCGGCGCTGAGGCGCCGGGCCCCTTGGGTGGGGCCCCTCAGGAGCCCACCTAGACTTAGTGTTAGCCCCCGTGAGGCCGGCAAGCCCGACCTGCTGGATGTGCGGCGAGCAGAGGGGTAGGCCGAGTTGAGGGCGCTGAGGAGTGGGAGCGTGGGCCCAACCGTTTTGGCGCGGGGGCCTTCGAAGGTCATCAGGGGCTAGGAGGGCCCTGCTCCTTCTCCCGCCTGAATGACCGGCGGCGCCCCTAGCGGCCGGAGTGGCGGGGGGCTGCAGGCTGATTCCACCGCTGGGGTTCAGTGGTTCCCAGTCCCTGGCGTTGGGTCGCCAAGCCCCTTGGGAGGGGCCCCTCGGGGACCCACCTAGGGTTCAGATTAGCCCCCAGGAGGCCGGCAGGTCCAATCCGCCTGCTGTGTTTCGAGCGGAGGGGCGGGTTGAGGTGAGGGCGCTGACAAGTGGCAACGTGGGCCCGAGCGCTTTGGGGCGGGGGGCCATCGAAGGTCGGCGGGGGCTCGGAGGGCCCTACCCCTTCTCCCGCCTGAATGACCGGCGGCGCCCCTAGCGGCCCCGGTGGCGGGGGGCTGCGGGTAAAGTCCGGCGCTCCGTCTCGGTTCCCCAATCCCCGTCGTTTGGGCGCCAGGCCCTTTGGGAGGGGCCCCTCAGGAGCCCACCTAGAGTTAGGGTTAGCCCCCAGGAGGCCGGCAAGCCCTATCTGCTGGATGTGCGGCGAGCGGAGGGGCAGGCCGAGCTGAGGGTGCTGAGGAGTGGGAGCGTGGGCCCAAGCGTTTTGGCGCGGGGGGCCTTTGAATGTCGTCAGGGGCTCGGAGTGCCCTGCACGTTCTCCCGCTCTGAATGATCGGCGGCGCCAATAACGGCCTGGGTGGCGGTGGGGCGGAGGGTGAGTCCAGCGCTGGGGCTCGGGGGTCCCAATCCCCAGTGTTGCAGTGCCAGGCCCCTTGGGAGGGGCCCCTTGGGGGCCGAACTAGGGTTAGGATTAGCCCCCAGGAGGCCGGCAGGCAGGATCCACCGGCGCTGTGGCGAGCAGGGGGGCGGGCCGAGGGGAGTTCGCTGGAGAGCGGGAGCGTGGGCCCAAGTGTTTTGGCAGAGGGGGCCTTCGAAGCTCGCCGGGGGCTCGGAGGGCCCTACCTGTTCTCCCGCCCTGAATAACCGGCGGCACCTGAAGCGGCCCGGGTGGGTGGCGGGTGGCTGCAGGGTGAGTCCAGCGCTGGGCTTTGGAGGTTCCCAATCCCCGGCGTTGGGGCGCCAAGCCCCTTTGGATGGGCCCCTCGGGGACCCACCTAGGGTTTGCGTTAGCCCCCAGGAGCCCGTCAGGCCCAATCCCCTGGCTGTGTGGCGCAAGGTGGGGTGGGCCGAGGGGACGGAGCTGGCGAGCGGGACCATGGGCCCACAGGTTTTGGCGTGGGGGCCTTCGAAGATCCTCAGGGGCTAGGAGGGCCCTGCCCCTTCTCCCACCTGAATGACCGGCGGCGCCCCTAGCGGCCACGGTGGCGGGGGCTGCAGGGTGTGTCCGGCCCTGGGGCTAGGACGTCCAGGATCCCGGGGCGTGGCTGCGCAAGGCCCCTTGGGAGGGGCCCCTCGAGGACCGACCTAGGGTTAGGGTTAGTCCCCAGGAGGCCGGCAGGTCCGATCCGCCTGCTGTGTTTCGAGCGGAGGGGCAGGTTGAGGTGAGGGCGCTGACTAGTGGGAACGTGGGCCCAAGCGCTTTGGGGCGGGGGGCCGTCGAGGGCAGCGGGGGCTCAGAGGTCCCTGCCCCTTCTGCCGCCCTGAGTGAGCGGCAGCGCCCCTAGTGCCCAGGTGGTGGAGGGGCAGCAGTGTTAGTCTGGCCCCGGGGCTCGGGGGTCCCCAATCCCCAGGGTTGCCGCCCCAGGCCCTTTGAAAGGGGCCTCTCGGGGACTGACCTAGGGTCAGGGTTACCAAGCAGGATGCCGGCAGGCCCGAGATGCCCGCTGTGCAGCGAGTAGAGGGGCGGGCAGAATGAGGGCGCTGGCGAGCGGGAGCCTGGGCTCAAACATTTGGCGGGGGGTCCTTCGAAGGTAGCCGGGAGCTCAGAGGGCCCTGCCCGTTCTCCCGCCCTGTATGACCGGTGGGCCCCCTAGAGGCCCAGGTGGCGGGGGGCTGCAGGGTGAGTCCGGCGCTGGGTCTCGGGTCCCCAATCTCCGGCGCTGAGGCGCCGGGCCCCTTGGGTGGGGCCCCTCAGGAGCCCACCTAGACTTAGTGTTAGCCCCCGTGAGGCCGGCAAGCCCGACCTGCTGGATGTGCGGCGAGCAGAGGGGTAGGCCGAGTTGAGGGCGCTGAGGAGTGGGAGCGTGGGCCCAACCGTTTTGGCGCGGGGGCCTTCGAAGGTCATCAGGGGCTAGGAGGGCCCTGCTCCTTCTCCCGCCTGAATGACCGGCGGCGCCCCTAGCGGCCGGAGTGGCGGGGGGCTGCAGGCTGATTCCACCGCTGGGGTTCAGTGGTTCCCAGTCCCTGGCGTTGGGTCGCCAAGCCCCTTGGGAGGGGCCCCTCGGGGACCCACCTAGGGTTCAGATTAGCCCCCAGGAGGCCGGCAGGTCCAATCCGCCTGCTGTGTTTCGAGCGGAGGGGCGGGTTGAGGTGAGGGCGCTGACAAGTGGCAACGTGGGCCCGAGCGCTTTGGGGCGGGGGGCCATCGAAGGTCGGCGGGGGCTCGGAGGGCCCTACCCCTTCTCCCGCCTGAATGACCGGCGGCGCCCCTAGCGGCCCCGGTGGCGGGGGGCTGCGGGTAAAGTCCGGCGCTCCGTCTCGGGTCCCCAATCCCCGTCGTTTGGGCGCCAGGCCCTTTGGGAGGGGCCCCTCAGGAGCCCTCCTAGAGTTAGGGTTAGCCCCCAGGAGGCCGGCAAGCCCTATCTGCTGGATGTGCGGCGAGCGGAGGGGCAGGCCGAGCTGAGGGTGCTGAGGAGTGGGAGCGTGGGCCCAAGCGTTTTGGCGCGGGGGGCCTTTGAATGTCGTCAGGGGCTCGGAGTGACCTGCACGTTCTCCCGCTCTGAATGATCGGCGGCGCCAATAACGGCCTGGGTGGCGGTGGGGCGGAGGGTGAGTCCAGCGCTGGGGCTCGGGGGTCCCAATCCCCAGTGTTGCAGTGCCAGGCCCCTTGGGAGGGGCCCCTTGGGGGCCGAACTAGGGTTAGGATTAGCCCCCAGGAGGCCGGCAGGCAGGATCCACCGGCGCTGTGGCGAGCAGGGGGGCGGGCCGAGGGGAGTTCGCTGGAGAGCGGGAGCGTGGGCCCAAGTGTTTTGGCAGAGGGGGCCTTCGAAGCTCGCCGGGGGCTCGGAGGGCCCTACCTGTTCTCCCGCCCTGAATAACCGGCGGCACCTGAAGCGGCCCGGGTGGGTGGCGGGTGGCTGCAGGGTGAGTCCAGCGCTGGGCTTTGGAGGTTCCCAATCCCCGGCGTTGGGGCGCCAAGCCCCTTTGGATGGGCCCCTCGGGGACCCACCTAGGGTTTGCGTTAGCCCCCAGGAGCCCGTCAGGCCCAATCCCCTGGCTGTGTGGCGCAAGGTGGGGTGGGCCGAGGGGACGGAGCTGGCGAGCGGGACCATGGGCCCACAGGTTTTGGCGTGGGGGCCTTCGAAGATCCTCAGGGGCTAGGAGGGCCCTGCCCCTTCTCCCACCTGAATGACTGGCGGCGCCCCTAGCGACCCCGGTGGCGGGGGGCTGCGGGTAAAGTCCGGCGCTCCGTCTCGGGTCCCCAATCCCCGTCGTTTGGGCGCCAGGCCCTTTGGGAGGGGCCCCTCAGGAGCCCACCTAGAGTTAGGGTTAGCCCCCAGGAGGCCGGCAAGCCCTATCTGCTGGATGTGCGGCGAGCGGAGGGGCAGGCCGAGCTGAGGGTGCTGAGGAGTGGGAGCGTGGGCCCAAGCGTTTGGGCGCGGGGGGCCTTTGAATGTCGTCAGGGGCTCGGAGTGCCCTGCACGTTCTCCCGCTCTGAATGATCGGCGGCGCCAATAACGGCCTGGGTGGCGGTGGGGCGGAGGGTGAGTCCAGCGCTGGGGCTCGGGGGTCCCAATCCCCAGTGTTGCAGTGCCAGGCCCCTTGGGAGGGGCCCCTTGGGGGCCGAACTAGGGTTAGGATTAGCCCCCAGGAGGCCGGCAGGCAGGATCCACCGGCGCTGTGGCGAGCAGGGGGGCGGGCCGAGGGGAGTTCGCTGGAGAGCGGGAGCGTGGGCCCAAGTGTTTTGGCAGAGGGGGCCTTCGAAGCTCGCCGGGGGCTCGGAGGGCCCTACCTGTTCTCCCGCCCTGAATAACCGGCGGCACCTGAAGCGGCCCGGGTGGGTGGCGGGTGGCTGCAGGGTGAGTCCAGCGCTGGGCTTTGGAGGTTCCCAATCCCCGGCGTTGGGGCGCCAAGCCCCTTTGGATGGGCCCCTCGGGGACCCACCTAGGGTTTGCGTTAGCCCCCAGGAGCCCGTCAGGCCCAATCCCCTGGCTGTGTGGCGCAAGGTGGGGTGGGCCGAGGGGACGGAGCTGGCGAGCGGGACCATGGGCCCACAGGTTTTGGCGTGGGGGCCTTCGAAGATCCTCAGGGGCTAGGAGGGCCCTGCCCCTTCTCCCACCTGAATGACCGGCGGCGCCCCTAGCGGCCCCGGTGGCGGGGGCTGCAGGGTGTGTCCGGCCCTGGGGCTAGGACGTCCAGGATCCCGGGGCGTGGCTGCGCAAGGCCCCTTGGGAGGGGCCCCTCGAGGACCGACCTAGGGTTAGGGTTAGTCCCCAGGAGGCCGGCAGGTCCGATCCGCCTGCTGTGTTTCGAGCGGAGGGGCAGGTTGAGGTGAGGGCGCTGACTAGTGGGAACGTGGGCCCAAGCGCTTTGGGGCGGGGGGCCGTCGAGGGCAGCGGGGGCTCAGAGGTCCCTGCCCCTTCTGCCGCCCTGAGTGAGCGGCAGCGCCCCTAGTGCCCAGGTGGTGGAGGGGCAGCAGTGTTAGTCTGGCCCTGGGGCTCGGGGGTCCCCAATCCCCAGGGTTGCCGCCCCAGGCCCTTTGAAAGGGGCCTCTCGGGGACTGACCTAGGGTCAGGGTTACCAAGCAGGATGCCGGCAGGCCCGAGATGCCCGCTGTGCAGCGAGTGGAGGGGCGGGCAGAATGAGGGCGCTGGCGAGCGGGAGCCTGGGCTCAAACATTTGGCGGGGGGTCCTTCGAAGGTAGCCGGGAGCTCAGAGGGCCCTGCCCGTTCTCCCGCCCTGTATGACCGGTGGGCCCCCTAGAGGCCCAGGTGGCGGGGGGCTGCAGGGTGAGTCCGGCGCTGGGTCTCGGGTCCCCAATCTCCGGCGCTGAGGCGCCGGGCCCCTTGGGTGGGGCCCCTCAGGAGCCCACCTAGACTTAGTGTTAGCCCCCGTGAGGCCGGCAAGCCCGACCTGCTGGATGTGCGGCGAGCAGAGGGGTAGGCCGAGTTGAGGGCGCTGAGGAGTGGGAGCGTGGGCCCAACCGTTTTGGCGCGGGGGCCTTCGAAGGTCATCAGGGGCTAGGAGGGCCCTGCTCCTTCTCCCGCCTGAATGACCGGCGGCGCCCCTAGCGGCCGGAGTGGCGGGGGGCTGCAGGCTGATTCCACCGCTGGGGTTCAGTGGTTCCCAGTCCCTGGCGTTGGGTCGCCAAACCCCTTGGGAGGGGCCCCTCGGGGACCCACCTAGGGTTCAGATTAGCCCCCAGGAGGCCGGCAGGTCCAATCCGCCTGCTGTGTTTCGAGCGGAGGGGCGGGTTGAGGTGAGGGCGCTGACAAGTGGCAACGTGGGCCCGAGCGCTTTGGGGCGGGGGGCCATCGAAGGTCGGCGGGGGCTCGGAGGGCCCTACCCCTTCTCCCGCCTGAATGACCGGCGGCGCCCCTAGCGGCCCCGGTGGCGGGGGGCTGCGGGTAAAGTCCGGCGCTCCGTCTCGGGTCCCCAATCCCCGTCGTTTGGGCGCCAGGCCCTTTGGGAGGGGCCCCTCAGGAGCCCTCCTAGAGTTAGGGTTAGCCCCCAGGAGGCCGGCAAGCCCTATCTGCTGGATGTGCGGCGAGCGGAGGGGCAGGCCGAGCTGAGGGTGCTGAGGAGTGGGAGCGTGGGCCCAAGCGTTTTGGCGCGGGGGGCCTTTGAATGTCGTCAGGGGCTCGGAGTGCCCTGCACGTTCTCCCGCTCTGAATGATCGGCGGCGCCAATAACGGCCTGGGTGGCGGTGGGGCGGAGGGTGAGTCCAGCACTGGGGCTCGGGGGTCCCAATCCCCAGTGTTGCAGTGCCAGGCCCCTTGGGAGGGGCCCCTTGGGGGCCGAACTAGGGTTAGGATTAGCCCCCAGGAGGCCGGCAGGCAGGATCCACCGGCGCTGTGGCGAGCAGGGGGGCGGGCCGAGGGGAGTTCGCTGGAGAGCGGGAGCGTGGGCCCAAGTGTTTTGGCAGAGGGGGCCTTCGAAGCTCGCCGGGGGCTCGGAGGGCCCTACCTGTTCTCCCGCCCTGAATAACCGGCGGCACCTGAAGCGGCCCGGGTGGGTGGCGAGTGGCTGCAGGGTGAGTCCAGCGCTGGGCTTTGGAGGTTCCCAATCCCCGGCGTTGGGGCGCCAAGCCCCTTTGGATGGGCCCCTCGGGGACCCACCTAGGGTTTGCGTTAGCCCCCAGGAGCCCGTCAGGCCCAATCCCCTGGCTGTGTGGCGCAAGGTGGGGTGGGCCGAGGGGACGGAGCTGGCGAGCGGGACCATGGGCCCACAGGTTTTGGCGTGGGGGCCTTCGAAGATCCTCAGGGGCTAGGAGGGCCCTGCCCCTTCTCCCACCTGAATGACCGGCGGCGCCCCTAGCGGCCCCGGTGGCGGGGGCTGCAGGGTGTGTCCGGCCCTGGGGCTAGGACGTCCAGGATCCCGGGGCGTGGCTGCGCAAGGCCCCTTGGGAGGGGCCCCTCGAGGACCGACCTAGGGTTAGGGTTAGTCCCCAGGAGGCCGGCAGGTCCGATCCGCCTGCTGTGTTTCGAGCGGAGGGGCAGGTTGAGGTGAGGGCGCTGACTAGTGGGAACGTGGGCCCAAGCGCTTTGGGGCGGGGGGCCGTCGAGGGCAGCGGGGGCTCAGAGGTCCCTGCCCCTTCTGCCGCCCTGAGTGAGCGGCAGCGCCCCTAGTGCCCAGGTGGTGGAGGGGCAGCAGTGTTGCCGCCCCAGGCCCTTTGAAAGGGGCCTCTCGGGGACTGACCTAGGGTCAGGGTTACCAAGCAGGATGCCGGCAGGCCCGAGATGCCCGCTGTGCAGCGAGTGGAGGGGCGGGCAGAATGAGGGCGCTGGCGAGCGGGAGCCTGGGCTCAAACATTTGGCGGGGGGTCCTTCGAAGGTAGCCGGGAGCTCAGAGGGCCCTGCCCGTTCTCCCGCCCTGTATGACCGGTGGGCCCCCTAGAGGCCCAGGTGGCGGGGGGCTGCAGGGTGAGTCCGGCGCTGGGTCTCGGGTCCCCAATCTCCGGCGCTGAGGCGCCGGGCCCCTTGGGTGGGGCCCCTCAGGAGCCCACCTAGACTTAGTGTTAGCCCCCGTGAGGCCGGCAAGCCCGACCTGCTGGATGTGCGGCGAGCAGAGGGGTAGGCCGAGTTGAGGGCGCTGAGGAGTGGGAGCGTGGGCCCAACCGTTTTGGCGCGGGGGCCTTCGAAGGTCATCAGGGGCTAGGAGGGCCCTGCTCCTTCTCCCGCCTGAATGACCGGCGGCGCCCCTAGCGGCCGGAGTGGCGGGGGGCTGCAGGCTGATTCCACCGCTGGGGTTCAGTGGTTCCCAGTCCCTGGCGTTGGGTCGCCAAGCCCCTTGGGAGGGGCCCCTCGGGGACCCACCTAGGGTTCAGATTAGCCCCCAGGAGGCCGGCAGGTCCAATCCGCCTGCTGTGTTTCGAGCGGAGGGGCGGGTTGAGGTGAGGGCGCTGACAAGTGGCAACGTGGGCCCGAGCGCTTTGGGGCGGGGGGCCATCGAAGGTCGGCGGGGGCTCGGAGGGCCCTACCCCTTCTCCCGCCTGAATGACCGGCGGCGCCCCTAGCGGCCCCGGTGGCGGGGGGCTGCGGGTAAAGTCCGGCGCTCCGTCTCGGGTCCCCAATCCCCGTCGTTTGGGCGCCAGGCCCTTTGGGAGGGGCCCCTCAGGAGCCCACCTAGAGTTAGGGTTAGCCCCCAGGAGGCCGGCAAGCCCTATCTGCTGGATGTGCGGCGAGCGGAGGGGCAGGCCGAGCTGAGGGTGCTGAGGAGTGGGAGCGTGGGCCCAAGCGTTTTGGCGCGGGGGGCCTTTGAATGTCGTCAGGGGCTCGGAGTGCCCTGCACGTTCTCCCGCTCTGAATGATCGGCGGCGCCAATAATGGCCTGGGTGGCGGTGGGGCGGAGGGTGAGTCCAGCGCTGGGGCTCGGGGGTCCCAATCCCCAGTGTTGCAGTGCCAGGCCCCTTGGGAGGGGCACCTTGGGGGCCGAACTAGGGTTAGGATTAGCCCCCAGGAGGCCGGCAGGCAGGATCCACCGGCGCTGTGGCGAGCAGGGGGGCGGGCCGAGGGGAGTTCGCTGGAGAGCGGGAGCGTGGGCCCAAGTGTTTTGGCAGAGGGGGCCTTCGAAGCTCGCCGGGGGCTCGGAGGGCCCTACCTGTTCTCCCGCCCTGAATAACCGGCGGCACTGAAGCGGCCCGGGTGGGTGGCGGGTGGCTGCAGGGTGAGCCCAGCGCTGGGCTTTGGAGGTTCCCAATCCCCGGCGTTGGGGCGCCAAGCCCCTTTGGATGGGCCCCTCGGGGACCCACCTAGGGTTTGCGTTAGCCCCCAGGAGCCCGTCAGGCCCAATCCCCTGGCTGTGTGGCGCAAGGTGGGGTGGGCCGAGGGGACGGAGCTGGCGAGCGGGACCATGGGCCCACAGGTTTTGGCGTGGGGGCCTTCGAAGATCCTCAGGGGCTAGGAGGGCCCTGCCCCTTCTCCCACCTGAATGACCGGCGGCGCCCCTAGCGGCCCCGGTGGCGGGGGCTGCAGGGTGTGTCCGGCCCTGGGGCTAGGACGTCCAGGATCCCGGGGCGTGGCTGCGCAAGGCCCCTTGGGAGGGGCCCCTCGAGGACCGACCTAGGGTTAGGGTTAGTCCCCAGGAGGCCGGCAGGTCCGATCCGCCTGCTGTGTTTCGAGCGGAGGGGCAGGTTGAGGTGAGGGCGCTGACTAGTGGGAACGTGGGTCCAAGCGCTTTGGGGCGGGGGGCCGTCGAGGGCAGCGGGGGCTCAGAGGTCCCTGCCCCTTCTGCCGCCCTGAGTGAGCGGCAGCGCCCCTAGTGCCCAGGTGGTGGAGGGGCAGCAGTGTTGCCGCCCCAGGCCCTTTGAAAGGGGCCTCTCGGGGACTGACCTAGGGTCAGGGTTACCAAGCAGGATGCCGGCAGGCCCGAGATGCCCGCTGTGCAGCGAGTGGAGGGGCGGGCAGAATGAGGGCGCTGGCGAGCGGGAGCCTGGGCTCAAACATTTGGCGGGGGGTCCTTCGAAGGTAGCCGGGAGCTCAGAGGGCCCTGCCCGTTCTCCCGCCCTGTATGACCGGTGGGCCCCCTAGAGGCCCAGGTGGCGGGGGGCTGCAGGGTGAGTCCGGCGCTGGGTCTCGGGTCCCCAATCTCCGGCGCTGAGGCGCCGGGCCCCTTGGGTGGGGCCCCTCAGGAGCCCACCTAGACTTAGTGTTAGCCCCCGTGAGGCCGGCAAGCCCGACCTGCTGGATGTGCGGCGAGCAGAGGGGTAGGCCGAGTTGAGGGCGCTGAGGAGTGGGAGCGTGGGCCCAACCGTTTTGGCGCGGGGGCCTTCGAAGGTCATCAGGGGCTAGGAGGGCCCTGCTCCTTCTCCCGCCTGAATGACCGGCGGCGCCCCTAGCGGCCGGAGTGGCGGGGGGCTGCAGGCTGATTCCACCGCTGGGGTTCAGTGGTTCCCAGTCCCTGGCGTTGGGTCGCCAAGCCCCTTGGGAGGGGCCCCTCGGGGACCCACCTAGGGTTCAGATTAGCCCCCAGGAGGCCGGCAGGTCCAATCCGCCTGCTGTGTTTCGAGCGGAGGGGCGGGTTGAGGTGAGGGCGCTGACAAGTGGCAACGTGGGCCCGAGCGCTTTGGGGCGGGGGGCCATCGAAGGTCGGCGGGGGCTCGGAGGGCCCTACCCCTTCTCCCGCCTGAATGACCGGCGGCGCCCCTAGCGGCCCCGGTGGCGGGGGGCTGCGGGTAAAGTCCGGCGCTCCGTCTCGGGTCCCCAATCCCCGTCGTTTGGGCGCCAGGCCCTTTGGGAGGGGCCCCTCAGGAGCCCACCTAGAGTTAGGGTTAGCCCCCAGGAGGCCGGCAAGCCCTATCTGCTGGATGTGCGGCGAGCGGAGGGGCAGGCCGAGCTGAGGGTGCTGAGGAGTGGGAGCGTGGGCCCAAGCGTTTTGGCGCGGGGGGCCTTTGAATGTCGTCAGGGGCTCGGAGTGCCCTGCACGTTCTCCCGCTCTGAATGATCGGCGGCGCCAATAACGGCCTGGGTGGCGGTGGGGCGGAGGGTGAGTCCAGCGCTGGGGCTCGGGGGTCCCAATCCCCAGTGTTGCAGTGCCAGGCCCCTTGGGAGGGGCCCCTTGGGGGCCGAACTAGGGTTAGGATTAGCCCCCAGGAGGCCGGCAGGCAGGATCCACCGGCTCTGTGGCGAGCAGGGGGGCGGGCCGAGGGGAGTTCGCTGGAGAGCGGGAGCGTGGGCCCAAGTGTTTTGGCAGAGGGGGCCTTCGAAGCTCGCCGGGGGCTCGGAGGGCCCTACCTGTTCTCCCGCCCTGAATAACCGGCGGCACCTGAAGCGGCCCGGGTGGGTGGCGGGTGGCTGCAGGGTGAGTCCAGCGCTGGGCTTTGGAGGTTCCCAATCCCCGGCGTTGGGGCGCCAAGCCCCTTTGGATGGGCCCCTCGGGGACCCACCTAGGGTTTGCGTTAGCCCCCAGGAGCCCGTCAGGCCCAATCCCCTGGCTGTGTGGCGCAAGGTGGGGTGGGCCGAGGGGACGGAGCTGGCGAGCGGGACCATGGGCCCACAGGTTTTGGCGTGGGGGCCTTCGAAGATCCTCAGGGGCTAGGAGGGCCCTGCCCCTTCTCCCACCTGAATGACCGGCGGCGCCCCTAGCGGTCCCGGTGGCGGGGGCTGCAGGGTGTGTCCGGCCCTGGGGCTAGGACGTCCAGGATCCCGGGGCGTGGCTGCGCAAGGCCCCTTGGGAGGGGCCCCTCGAGGACCGACCTAGGGTTAGGGTTAGTCCCCAGGAAGCCGGGAGGTCCGATCCGCCTGCTGTGTTTCGAGCGGAGGGGCAGGTTGAGGTGAGGGCGCTGACTAGTGGGAACGTGGGCCCAAGCGCTTTGGGGCGGGGGGCCGTCGAGGGCAGCGGGGGCTCAGAGGTCCCTGCCCCTTCTGCCGCCCTGAGTGAGCGGCAGCGCCCCTAGTGCCCAGGTGGTGGAGGGGCAGCAGTGTTAGTCTGGCCCTGGGGCTCGGGGGTCCCCAATCCCCAGGGTTGCCGCCCCAGGCCCTTTGAAAGGGGCCTCTCGGGGACTGACCTAGGGTCAGGGTTACCAAGCAGGATGCCGGCAGGCCCGAGATGCCCGCTGTGCAGCGAGTGGAGGGGCGGGCAGAATGAGGGCGCTGGCGAGCGGGAGCCTGGGCTCAAACATTTGGCGGGGGGTCCTTCGAAGGTAGCCGGGAGCTCAGAGGGCCCTGCCCGTTCTCCCGCCCTGTATGACCGGTGGGCCCCCTAGAGGCCCAGGTGGCGGGGGGCTGCAGGGTGAGTCCGGCGCTGGGTCTCGGGTCCCCAATCTCCGGCGCTGAGGCGCCGGGCCCCTTGGGTGGGGCCCCTCAGGAGCCCACCTAGACTTAGTGTTAGCCCCCGTGAGGCCGGCAAGCCCGACCTGCTGGATGTGCGGCGAGCAGAGGGGTAGGCCGAGTTGAGGGCGCTGAGGAGTGGGAGCGTGGGCCCAACCGTTTTGGCGCGGGGGCCTTCGAAGGTCATCAGGGGCTAGGAGGGCCCTGCTCCTTCTCCCGCCTGAATGACCGGCGGCGCCCCTAGCGGCCGGAGTGGCGGGGGGCTGCAGGCTGATTCCACCGCTGGGGTTCAGTGGTTCCCAGTCCCTGGCGTTGGGTCGCCAAGCCCCTTGGGAGGGGCCCCTCGGGGACCCACCTAGGGTTCAGATTAGCCCCCAGGAGGCCGGCAGGTCCAATCCGCCTGCTGTGTTTCGAGCGGAGGGGCGGGTTGAGGTGAGGGCGCTGACAAGTGGCAACGTGGGCCCGAGCGCTTTGGGGCGGGGGGCCATCGAAGGTCGGCGGGGGCTCGGAGGGCCCTACCCCTTCTCCCGCCTGAATGACCGGCGGCGCCCCTAGCGGCCCCGGTGGCGGGGGGCTGCGGGTAAAGTCCGGCGCTCCGTCTCGGGTCCCCAATCCCCGTCGTTTGGGCGCCAGGCCCTTTGGGAGGGGCCCCTCAGGAGCCCACCTAGAGTTAGGGTTAGCCCCCAGGAGGCCGGCAAGCCCTATCTGCTGGATGTGCGGCGAGCGGAGGGGCAGGCCGAGCTGAGGGTGCTGAGGAGTGGGAGCGTGGGCCCAAGCGTTTTGGCGCGGGGGGCCTTTGAATGTCGTCAGGGGCTCGGAGTGCCCTGCACGTTCTCCCGCTCTGAATGATCGGCGGCGCCAATAACGGCCTGGGTGGCGGTGGGGCGGAGGGTGAGTCCAGCGCTGGGGCTCGGGGGTCCCAATCCCCAGTGTTGCAGTGCCAGGCCCCTTGGGAGGGGCCCCTTGGGGGCCGAACTAGGGTTAGGATTAGCCCCCAGGAGGCCGGCAGGCAGGATCCACCGGCGCTGTGGCGAGCAGGGGGGCGGGCCGAGGGGAGTTCGCTGGAGAGCGGGAGCGTGGGCCCAAGTGTTTTGGCAGAGGGGGCCTTCGAAGCTCGCCGGGGGCTCGGAGGGCCCTACCTGTTCTCCCGCCCTGAATAACCGGCGGCACCTGAAGCGGCCCGGGTGGGTGGCGGGTGGCTGCAGGGTGAGTCCAGCGCTGGGCTTTGGAGGTTCCCAATCCCCGGCGTTGGGGCGCCAAGCCCCTTTGGATGGGCCCCTCGGGGACCCACCTAGGGTTTGCGTTAGCCCCCAGGAGCCCGTCAGGCCCAATCCCCTGGCTGTGTGGCACAAGGTGGGGTGGGCCGAGGGGACGGAGCTGGCGAGCGGGACCATGGGCCCACAGGTTTTGGCGTGGGGGCCTTCGAAGATCCTCAGGGGCTAGGAGGGCCCTGCCCCTTCTCCCACCTGAATGACTGGCGGCGCCCCTAGCGACCCCGGTGGCGGGGGGCTGCGGGTAAAGTCCGGCGCTCCGTCTCGGGTCCCCAATCCCCGTCGTTTGGGCGCCAGGCCCTTTTGGAGGGGCCCCTCAGGAGCCCACCTAGAGTTAGGGTTAGCCCCCAGGTGGCCGGCAAGCCCTATCTGCTGGATGTGCGGCGAGCGGAGGGGCAGGCCGAGCTGAGGGTGCTGAGGAGTGGGAGCGTGGGCCCAAGCGTTTGGGCGCGGGGGGCCTTTGAATGTCGTCAGGGGCTCGGAGTGCCCTGCACGTTCTCCCGCTCTGAATGATCGGCGGCGCCAATAACGGCCTGGGTGGCGGTGGGGCGGAGGGTGAGTCCAGCGCTGGGGCTCGGGGGTCCCAATCCCCAGTGTTGCAGTGCCAGGCCCCTTGGGAGGGGCCCCTTGGGGGCCGAACTAGGGTTAGGATTAGCCCCCAGGAGGCCGGCAGGCAGGATCCACCGGCGCTGTGGCGAGCAGGGGGGCGGGCCGAGGGGAGTTCGCTGGAGAGCGGGAGCGTGGGCCCAAGTGTTTTGGCAGAGGGGGCCTTCGAAGCTCGCCGGGGGCTCGGAGGGCCCTACCTGTTCTCCCGCCCTGAATAACCGGCGGCACCTGAAGCGGCCCGGGTGGGTGGCGGGTGGCTGCAGGGTGAGTCCAGCGCTGGGCTTTGGAGGTTCCCAATCCCCGGCGTTGGGGCGCCAAGCCCCTTTGGATGGGCCCCTCGGGGACCCACCTAGGGTTTGCGTTAGCCCCCAGGAGCCCGTCAGGCCCAATCCCCTGGCTGTGTGGCGCAAGGTGGGGTGGGCCGAGGGGACGGAGCTGGCGAGCGGGACCATGGGCCCACAGGTTTTGGCGTGGGGGCCTTCGAAGATCCTCAGGGGCTAGGAGGGCCCTGCCCCTTCTCCCACCTGAATGACCGGCGGCGCCCCTAGCGACCCCGGTGGCGGGGGGCTGCGGGTAAAGTCCGGCGCTCCGTCTCGGGTCCCCAATCCCCGTCGTTTGGGCGCCAGGCCCTTTGGGTGGGGCCCCTCAGGAGCCCACCTAGAGTTAGGGTTAGCCCCCAGGAGGCCGGCAAGCCCTATCTGCTGGATGTGCGGCGAGCGGAGGGGCAGGCCGAGCTGAGGGTGCTGAGGAGTGGGAGCGTGGGCCCAAGCGTTTTGGCGCGGGGGGCCTTTGAATGTCGTCAGGGGCTCGGAGTGCCCTGCACGTTCTCCCGCTCTGAATGATCGGCGGCGCCAATAACGGCCTGGGTGGCGGTGGGGCGGAGGGTGAGTCCAGCGCTGGGGCTCGGGGGTCCCAATCCCCAGTGTTGCAGTGCCAGGCCCCTTGGGAGGGGCCCCTTGGGGGCCGAACTAGGGTTAGGATTAGCCCCCAGGAGGCCGGCAGGCAAGATCCACCGGCGCTGTGGCGAGCAGGGGGGCGGGCCGAGGGGAGTTCGCTGGAGAGCGGGAGCGTGGGCCCAAGTGTTTTGGCAGAGGGGGCCTTCGAAGCTCGCCGGGGGCTCGGAGGGCCCTACCTGTTCTCCCGCCCTGAATAACCGGCGGCACCTGAAGCGGCCCGGGTGGGTGGCGGGTGGCTGCAGGGTGAGTCCAGCGCTGGGCTTTGGAGGTTCCCAATCCCCGGCGTTGGGGCGCCAAGCCCCTTTGGATGGGCCCCTCGGGGACCCACCTAGGGTTTGCGTTAGCCCCCAGGAGCCCGTCAGGCCCAATCCCCTGGCTGTGTGGCGCAAGGTGGGGTGGGCCGAGGGGACGGAGCTGGCGAGCGGGACCATGGGCCCACAGGTTTTGGCGTGGGGGCCTTCGAAGATCCTCAGGGGCTAGGAGGGCCCTGCCCCTTCTCCCACCTGAATGACCGGCGGCGCCCCTAGCGGCCCCGGTGGCGGGGGCTGCAGGGTGTGTCCGGCCCTGGGGCTAGGACGTCCAGGATCCCGGGGCGTGGCTGCGCAAGGCCCCTTGGGAGGGGCCCCTCGAGGACCGACCTAGGGTTAGGGTTAGTCCCCAGGAGGCCGGCAGGTCCGATCCGCCTGCTGTGTTTCGAGCGGAGGGGCAGGTTGAGGTGAGGGCGCTGACTAGTGGGAACGTGGGCCCAAGCGCTTTGGGGCGGGGGGCCGTCGAGGGCAGCGGGGGCTCAGAGGTCCCTGCCCCTTCTGCCGCCCTGAGTGAGCGGCAGCGCCCCTAGTGCCCAGGTGGTGGAGGGGCAGCAGTGTTAGTCTGGCCCTGGGGCTCGGGGGTCCCCAATCCCCAGGGTTGCCGCCCCAGGCCCTTTGAAAGGGGCCTCTCGGGGACTGACCTAGGGTCAGGGTTACCAAGCAGGATGCCGGCAGGCCCGAGATGCCCGCTGTGCAGCGAGTGGAGGGGCGGGCAGAATGAGGGCGCTGGCGAGCGGGAGCCTGGGCTCAAACATTTGGCGGGGGGTCCTTCGAAGGTAGCCGGGAGCTCAGAGGGCCCTGCCCGTTCTCCCGCCCTGTATGACCGGTGGGCCCCCTAGAGGCCCAGGTGGCGGGGGGCTGCAGGGTGAGTCCGGCGCTGGGTCTCGGGTCCCCAGTCTCCGGCGCTGAGGCGCCGGGCCCCTTGGGTGGGGCCCCTCAGGAGCCCACCTAGACTTAGTGTTAGCCCCCGTGAGGCCGGCAAGCCCGACCTGCTGGATGTGCGGCGAGCAGAGGGGTAGGCCGAGTTGAGGGCGCTGAGGAGTGGGAGCGTGGGCCCAACCGTTTTGGCGCGGGGGCCTTCGAAGGTCATCAGGGGCTAGGAGGGCCCTGCTCCTTCTCCCGCCTGAATGACCGGCGGCGCCCCTAGCGGCCGAAGTGGCGGGGGGCTGCAGGCTGATTCCACCGCTGGGGTTCAGTGGTTCCCAGTCCCTGGCGTTGGGTGGCCAAGCCCCTTGGGAGGGGCCCCTCGGGGACCCACCTAGGGTTCAGATTAGCCCCCAGGAGGCCGGCAGGTCCAATCCGCCTGCTGTGTTTCGAGCGGAGGGGCGGGTTGAGGTGAGGGCGCTGACAAGTGGCAACGTGGGCCCGAGCGCTTTGGGGCGGGGGGCCATCGAAGGTCGGCGGGGGCTCGGAGGGCCCTACCCCTTCTCCCGCCTGAATGACCGGCGGCGCCCCTAGCGGCCCCGGTGGCGGGGGGCTGCGGGTAAAGTCCGGCGCTCCGTCTCGGGTCCCCAATCCCCGTCGTTTGGGCGCCAGG
This sequence comes from Ursus americanus, assembly GCF_024610735.1. NCBI lineage: Eukaryota > Metazoa > Chordata > Mammalia > Carnivora > Ursidae > Ursus > Ursus americanus. The sequence continues at coordinate 843,030 of NC_142133.1, read as the reverse complement.
CCCTTTGGGAGGGGCCCCTCAGGAGCCCTCCTAGAGTTAGGGTTAGCCCCCAGGAGGCCGGCAAGCCCTATCTGCTGGATGTGCGGCGAGCGGAGGGGCAGGCCGAGCTGAGGGTGCTGAGGAGTGGGAGCGTGGGCCCAAGCGTTTTGGCGCGGGGGGCCTTTGAATGTCGTCAGGGGCTCGGAGTGCCCTGCACGTTCTCCCGCTCTGAATGATCGGCGGCGCCAATAACGGCCTGGGTGGCGGTGGGGCGGAGGGTGAGTCCAGCGCTGGGGCTCGGGGGTCCCAATCCCCAGTGTTGCAGTGCCAGGCCCCTTGGGAGGGGCCCCTTGGGGGCCGAACTAGGGTTAGGATTAGCCCCCAGGAGGCCGGCAGGCAGGATCCACCGGCGCTGTGGCGAGCAGGGGGGCGGGCCGAGGGGAGTTCGCTGGAGAGCGGGAGCGTGGGCCCAAGTGTTTTGGCAGAGGGGGCCTTCGAAGCTCGCCGGGGGCTCGGAGGGCCCTACCTGTTCTCCCGCCCTGAATAACCGGCGGCACCTGAAGCGGCCCGGGTGGGTGGCGGGTGGCTGCAGGGTGAGTCCAGCGCTGGGCTTTGCAGGTTCCCAATCCCCGGCGTTGGGGCGCCAAGCCCCTTTGGATGGGCCCCTCGGGGACCCACCTAGGGTTTGCGTTAGCCCCCAGGAGCCCGTCAGGCCCAATCCCCTGGCTGTGTGGCGCAAGGTGGGGTGGGCCGAGGGGACGGAGCTGGCGAGCGGGACCATGGGCCCACAGGTTTTGGCATGGGGGCCTTCGAAGATCCTCAGGGGCTAGGAGGGCCCTGCCCCTTCTCCCACCTGAATGACTGGCGGCGCCCCTAGCGACCCCGGTGGCGGGGGGCTGCGGGTAAAGTCCGGCGCTCCGTCTCGGGTCCCCAATCCCCGTCGTTTGGGCGCCAGGCCCTTTGGGAGGGGCCCCTCAGGAGCCCACCTAGAGTTAGGGTTAGCCCCCAGGAGGCCAGCAAGCCCTATCTGCTGGATGTGCGGCGAGCGGAGGGGCAGGCCGAGCTGAGGGTGCTGAGGAGTGGGAGCGTGGGCCCAAGCGTTTTGGCGCGGGGGGCCTTTGAATGTCGTCAGGGGCTCGGAGTGCCCTGCACGTTCTCCCGCTCTGAATGATCGGCGGCGCCAATAACGGCCTGGGTGGCGGTGGGGCGGAGGGTGAGTCCAGCGCTGGGGCTCGGGGGTCCCAATCCCCAGTGTTGCAGTGCCAGGCCCCTTGGGAGGGGCCCCTTGGGGGCCGAACTAGGGTTAGGATTAGCCCCCAGGAGGCCGGCAGGCAGGATCCACCGGCGCTGTGGCGAGCAGGGGGGCGGGCCGAGGGGAGTTCGCTGGAGAGCGGGAGCGTGGGCCCAAGTGTTTTGGCAGAGGGGGCCTTCGAAGCTCGCCGGGGGCTCGGAGGGCCCTACCTGTTCTCCCGCCCTGAATAACCGGCGGCACCTGAAGCGGCCCGGGTGGGTGGCGGGTGGCTGCAGGGTGAGTCCAGCGCTGGGCTTTGGAGGTTCCCAATCCCCGGCGTTGGGGCGCCAAGCCCCTTTGGATGGGCCCCTCGGGGACCCACCTAGGGTTTGCGTTAGCCCCCAGGAGCCCGTCAGGCCCAATCCCCTGGCTGTGTGGCGCAAGGTGGGGTGGGCCGAGGGGACGGAGCTGGCGAGCGGGACCATGGGCCCACAGGTTTTGGCGTGGGGGCCTTCGAAGATCCTCAGGGGCTAGGAGGGCCCTGCCCCTTCTCCCACCTGAATGACCGGCGGCGCCCCTAGCGGCCCCGGTGGCGGGGGCTGCAGGGTGTGTCCGGCCCTGGGGCTAGGACGTCCAGGATCCCGGGGTCGTGGCTGCGCAAGGCCCCTTGGGAGGGGCCCCTCGAGGACCGACCTAGGGTTAGGGTTAGTCCCCAGGAGGCCGGCAGGTCCGATCCGCCTGCTGTGTTTCGAGCGGAGGGGCAGGTTGAGGTGAGGGCGCTGACTAGTGGGAACGTGGGCCCAAGCGCTTTGGGGCGGGGGGCCGTCGAGGGCAGCGGGGGCTCAGAGGTCCCTGCCCCTTCTGCCGCCCTGAGTGAGCGGCAGCGCCCCTAGTGCCCAGGTGGTGGAGGGGCAGCAGTGTTAGTCTGGCCCTGGGGCTCGGGGGTCCCCAATCCCCAGGGTTGCCGCCCCAGGCCCTTTGAAAGGGGCCTCTCGGGGACTGACCTAGGGTCAGGGTTACCAAGCAGGATGCCGGCAGGCCCGAGATGCCCGCTGTGCAGCGAGTGGAGGGGCGGGCAGAATGAGGGCGCTGGCGAGCGGGAGCCTGGGCTCAAACATTTGGCGGGGGGTCCTTCGAAGGTAGCCGGGAGCTCAGAGGGCCCTGCCCGTTCTCCCGCCCTGTATGACCGGTGGGCCCCCTAGAGGCCCAGGTGGCGGGGGGCTGCAGGGTGAGTCCGGCGCTGGGTCTCGGGTCCCCAATCTCCGGCGCTGAGGCGCCGGGCCCCTTGGGTGGGGCCCCTCAGGAGCCCACCTAGACTTAGTGTTAGCCCCCGTGAGGCCGGCAAGCCCGACCTGCTGGATGTGCGGCGAGCAGAGGGGTAGGCCGAGTTGAGGGCGCTGAGGAGTGGGAGCGTGGGCCCAACCGTTTTGGCGCGGGGGCCTTCGAAGGTCATCAGGGGCTAGGAGGGCCCTGCTCCTTCTCCCGCCTGAATGACCGGCGGCGCCCCTAGCGGCCGGAGTGGCGGGGGGCTGCAGGCTGATTCCACCGCTGGGGTTCAGTGGTTCCCAGTCCCTGGCGTTGGGTCGCCAAGCCCCTTGGGAGGGGCCCCTCGGGGACCCACCTAGGGTTCAGATTAGCCCCCAGGAGGCCGGCAGGTCCAATCCGCCTGCTGTGTTTCGAGCGGAGGGGCGGGTTGAGGTGAGGGCGCTGACAAGTGGCAACGTGGGCCCGAGCGCTTTGGGGCGGGGGGCCATCGAAGGTCGGCGGGGGCTCGGAGGGCCCTACCCCTTCTCCCGCCTGAATGACCGGCGGCGCCCCTAGCGGCCCCGGTGGCGGGGGGCTGCGGGTAAAGTCCGGCGCTCCGTCTCGGGTCCCCAATCCCCGTCGTTTGGGCGCCAGGCCCTTTGGGAGGGGCCCCTCAGGAGCCCACCTAGAGTTAGGGTTAGCCCCCAGGAGGCCGGCAAGCCCTATCTGCTGGATGTGCGGCGAGCGGAGGGGCAGGCCGAGCTGAGGGTGCTGAGGAGTGGGAGCGTGGGCCCAAGCGTTTTGGCGCGGGGGGCCTTTGAATGTCGTCAGGGGCTCGGAGTGCCCTGCACGTTCTCCCGCTCTGAATGATCGGCGGCGCCAATAACGGCCTGGGTGGCGGTGGGGCGGAGGGTGAGTCCAGCGCTGGGGCTCGGGGGTCCCAATCCCCAGTGTTGCAGTGCCAGGCCCCTTGGGAGGGGCCCCTTGGGGGCCGAACTAGGGTTAGGATTAGCCCCCAGGAGGCCGGCAGGCAGGATCCACCGGCGCTGTGGCGACCAGGGGGGCGGGCCGAGGGGAGTTCGCTGGAGAGCGGGAGCGTGGGCCCAAGTGTTTTGGCAGAGGGGGCCTTCGAAGCTCGCCGGGGGCTCGGAGGGCCCTACCTGTTCTCCCGCCCTGAATAACCGGCGGCACTGAAGCGGCCCGGGTGGGTGGCGGGTGGCTGCAGGGTGAGCCCAGCGCTGGGCTTTGGAGGTTCCCAATCCCCGGCGTTGGGGCGCCAAGCCCCTTTGGATGGGCCCCTCGGGGACCCACCTAGGGTTTGCGTTAGCCCCCAGGAGCCCGTCAGGCCCAATCCCCTGGCTGTGTGGCGCAAGGTGGGGTGGGCCGAGGGGACGGAGCTGGCGAGCGGGACCATGGGCCCACAGGTTTTGGCGTGGGGGCCTTCGAAGATCCTCAGGGGCTAGGAGGGCCCTGCCCCTTCTCCCACCTGAATGACCGGCGGCGCCCCTAGCGGCCCCGGTGGCGGGGGCTGCAGGGTGTGTCCGGCCCTGGGGCTAGGACGTCCAGGATCCCGGGGCGTGGCTGCGCAAGGCCCCTTGGGAGGGGCCCCTCGAGGACCGACCTAGGGTTAGGGTTAGTCCCCAGGAGGCCGGCAGGTCCGATCCGCCTGCTGTGTTTCGAGCGGAGGGGCAGGTTGAGGTGAGGGCGCTGACTAGTGGGAACGTGGGTCCAAGCGCTTTGGGGCGGGGGGCCGTCGAGGGCAGCGGGTGCTCAGAGGTCCCTGCCCCTTCTGCCGCCCTGAGTGAGCGGCAGCGCCCCTAGTGCCCAGGTGGTGGAGGGGCAGCAGTGTTGCCGCCCCAGGCCCTTTGAAAGGGGCCTCTCGGGGACTGACCTAGGGTCAGGGTTACCAAGCAGGATGCCGGCAGGCCCGAGATGCCCGCTGTGCAGCGAGTGGAGGGGCGGGCAGAATGAGGGCGCTGGCGAGCGGGAGCCTGGGCTCAAACATTTGGCGGGGGGTCCTTCGAAGGTAGCCGGGAGCTCAGAGGGCCCTGCCCGTTCTCCCGCCCTGTATGACCGGTGGGCCCCCTAGAGGCCCAGGTGGCGGGGGGCTGCAGGGTGAGTCCGGCGCTGGGTCTCGGGTCCCCAATCTCCGGCGCTGAGGCGCCGGGCCCCTTGGGTGGGGCCCCTCAGGAGCCCACCTAGACTTAGTGTTAGCCCCCGTGAGGCCGGCAAGCCCGACCTGCTGGATGTGCGGCGAGCAGAGGGGTAGGCCGAGTTGAGGGCGCTGAGGAGTGGGAGCGTGGGCCCAACCGTTTTGGCGCGGGGGCCTTCGAAGGTCATCAGGGGCTAGGAGGGCCCTGCTCCTTCTCCCGCCTGAATGACCGGCGGCGCCCCTAGCGGCCGGAGTGGCGGGGGGCTGCAGGCTGATTCCACCGCTGGGGTTCAGTGGTTCCCAGTCCCTGGCGTTGGGTCGCCAAACCCCTTGGGAGGGGCCCCTCGGGGACCCACCTAGGGTTCAGATTAGCCCCCAGGAGGCCGGCAGGTCCAATCCGCCTGCTGTGTTTCGAGCGGAGGGGCGGGTTGAGGTGAGGGCGCTGACAAGTGGCAACGTGGGCCCGAGCGCTTTGGGGCGGGGGGCCATCGAAGGTCGGCGGGGGCTCGGAGGGCCCTACCCCTTCTCCCGCCTGAATGACCAGCGGCGCCCCTATCGGCCCCGGTGGCGGGGGGCTGCGGGTAAAGTCCGGCGCTCCGTCTCGGGTCCCCAATCCCCGTCGTTTGGGCGCCAGGCCCTTTGGGAGGGGCCCCTCAGGAGCCCTCCTAGAGTTAGGGTTAGCCCCCAGGAGGCCGGCAAGCCCTATCTGCTGGATGTGCGGCGAGCGGAGGGGCATGCCGAGCTGAGGGTGCTGAGGAGTGGGAGCGTGGGCCCAAGCGTTTTGGCACGGGGGGCCTTTGAATGTCGTCAGGGGCTCGGAGTGCCCTGCACGTTCTCCCGCTCTGAATGATCGGCGGCGCCAATAACGGCCTGGGTGGCGGTGGGGCGGAGGGTGAGTCCAGCACTGGGGCTCGGGGGTCCCAATCCCCAGTGTTGCAGTGCCAGGCCCCTTGGGAGGGGCCCCTTGGGGGCCGAACTAGGGTTAGGATTAGCCCCCAGGAGGCCGGCAGGCAGGATCCACCGGCGCTGTGGCGAGCAGGGGGGCGGGCCGAGGGGAGTTCGCTGGAGAGCGGGAGCGTGGGCCCAAGTGTTTTGGCAGAGGGGGCCTTCGAAGCTCGCCGGGGGCTCGGAGGGCCCTACCTGTTCTCCCGCCCTGAATAACCGGCGGCACCTGAAGCGGCCCGGGTGGGTGGCGGGTGGCTGCAGGGTGAGTCCAGCGCTGGGCTTTGGAGGTTCCCAATCCCCGGCGTTGGGGCGCCAAGCCCCTTTGGATGGGCCCCTCGGGGACCCACCTAGGGTTTGCGTTAGCCCCCAGGAGCCCGTCAGGCCCAATCCCCTGGCTGTGTGGCGCAAGGTGGGGTGGGCCGAGGGGACGGAGCTGGCGAGCGGGACCATGGGCCCACAGGTTTTGGCGTGGGGGCCTTCGAAGATCCTCAGGGGCTAGGAGGGCCCTGCCCCTTCTCCCACCTGAATGACCGGCGGCGCCCCTAGCGGCCCCGGTGGCGGGGGCTGCAGGGTGTGTCCGGCCCTGGGGCTAGGACGTCCAGGATCCCGGGGCGTGGCTGCGCAAGGCCCCTTGGGAGGGGCCCCTCGAGGACCGACCTAGGGTTAGGGTTAGTCCCCAGGAGGCCGGCAGGTCCGATCCGCCTGCTGTGTTTCGAGCGGAGGGGCAGGTTGAGGTGAGGGCGCTGACTAGTGGGAACGTGGGCCCAAGCGCTTTGGGGCGGGGGGCCGTCGAGGGCAGCGGGGGCTCAGAGGTCCCTGCCCCTTCTGCCGCCCTGAGTGAGCGGCAGCGCCCCTAGTGCCCAGGTGGTGGAGGGGCAGCAGTGTTAGTCTGGCCCTGGGGCTCGGGGGTCCCCAATCCCCAGGGTTGCCGCCCCAGGCCCTTTGAAAGGGGCCTCTCGGGGACTGACCTAGGGTCAGGGTTACCAAGCAGGATGCCGGCAGGCCCGAGATGCCCGCTGTGCAGCGAGTGGAGGGGCGGGCAGAATGAGGGCGCTGGCGAGCGGGAGCCTGGGCTCAAACATTTGGCGGGGGGTCCTTCGAAGGTAGCCGGGAGCTCAGAGGGCCCTGCCCGTTCTCCCGCCCTGTATGACCGGTGGGCCCCCTAGAGGCCCAGGTGGCGGGGGGCTGCAGGGTGAGTCCGGCGCTGGGTCTCGGGTCCCCAGTCTCCGGCGCTGAGGCGCCGGGCCCCTTGGGTGGGGCCCCTCAGGAGCCCACCTAGACTTAGTGTTAGCCCCCGTGAGGCCGGCAAGCCCGACCTGCTGGATGTGCGGCGAGCAGAGGGGTAGGCCGAGTTGAGGGCGCTGAGGAGTGGGAGCGTGGGCCCAACCGTTTTGGCGCGGGGGCCTTCGAAGGTCATCAGGGGCTAGGAGGGCCCTGCTCCTTCTCCCGCCTGAATGACCGGCGGCGCCCCTAGCGGCCGGAGTGGCGGGGGGCTGCAGGCTGATTCCACCGCTGGGGTTCAGTGGTTCCCAGTCCCTGGCGTTGGGTCGCCAAGCCCCTTGGGAGGGGCCCCTCGGGGACCCACCTAGGGTTCAGATTAGCCCCCAGGAGGCCGGCAGGTCCAATCCGCCTGCTGTGTTTCGAGCGGAGGGGCGGGTTGAGGTGAGGGCGCTGACAAGTGGCAACGTGGGCCGGAGCGCTTTGGGGCGGGGGGCCATCGAAGGTCGGCGGGGGCTCGGAGGGCCCTACCCCTTCTCCCGCCTGAATGACCGGCGGCGCCCCTAGCGGCCCCGGTGGCGGGGGGCTGCGGGTAAAGTCCGGCGCTCCGTCTCGGGTCCCCAATCCCCGTCGTTTGGGCGCCAGGCCCTTTGGGAGGGGCCCCTCAGGAGCCCACCTAGAGTTAGGGTTAGCCCCCAGGAGGCCGGCAAGCCCTATCTGCTGGATGTGCGGCGAGCGGAGGGGCAGGCCGAGCTGAGGGTGCTGAGGAGTCGGAGCGTGGGCCCAAGCGTTTTGGCGCGGGGGGCCTTTGAATGTCGTCAGGGGCTCGGAGTGCCCTGCACGTTCTCCCGCTCTGAATGATCGGCGGCGCCAATAACGGCCTGGGTGGCGGTGGGGCGGAGGGTGAGTCCAGCGCTGGGGCTCGGGGGTCCCAATCCCCAGTGTTGCAGTGCCAGGCCCCTTGGGAGGGGCCCCTTGGGGGCCGAACTAGGGTTAGGATTAGCCCCCAGGAGGCCGACAGGCAGGATCCACCGGCGCTGTGGCGAGCAGGGGGGCGGGCCGAGGGGAGTTCGCTGGAGAGCGGGAGCGTGGGCCCAAGTGTTTTGGCAGAGGGGGCCTTCGAAGCTCGCCGGGGGCTCGGAGGGCCCTACCTGTTCTCCCGCCCTGAATAACCGGCGGCACCTGAAGCGGCCCGGGTGGGTGGCGGGTGGCTGCAGGGTGAGCCCAGCGCTGGGCTTTGGAGGTTCCCAATCCCCGGCGTTGGGGCGCCAAGCCCCTTTGGATGGGCCCCTCGGGGACCCACCTAGGGTTTGCGTTAGCCCCCAGGAGCCCGTCAGGCCCAATCCCCTGGCTGTGTGGCGCAAGGTGGGGTGGGCCGAGGGGACGGAGCTGGCGAGCGGGACCATGGGCCCACAGGTTTTGGCGTGGGGGCCTTCGAAGATCCTCAGGGGCTAGGAGGGCCCTGCCCCTTCTCCCACCTGAATGACCGGCGGCGCCCCTAGCGGCCCCGGTGGCGGGGGCTGCAGGGTGTGTCCGGCCCTGGGGCTAGGACGTCCAGGATCCCCGGGCGTGGCTGCGCAAGGCCCCTTGGGAGGGGCCCCTCGAGGACCGACCTAGGGTTAAGGTTAGTCCCCAGGAGGCCGGCAGGTCCGATCCGCCTGCTGTGTTTCGAGCGGAGGGGCAGGTTGAGGTGAGGGCGCTGACTAGTGGGAACGTGGGCCCAAGCGCTTTGGGGCGGGGGGCCGTCGAGGGCAGCGGGGGCTCAGAGGTCCCTGCCCCTTCTGCCGCCCTGAGTGAGCGGCAGCGCCCCTAGTGCCCAGGTGGTGGAGGGGCAGCAGTGTTAGTCTGGCCCTGGGGCTCGGGGGTCCCCAATCCCCAGGGTTGCCGCCCCAGGCCCTTTGAAAGGGGCCTCTCGGGGACTGACCTAGGGTCAGGGTTACCAAGCAGGATGCCGGCAGGCCCGAGATGCCCGCTGTGCAGCGAGTGGAGGGGCGGGCAGAATGAGGGCGCTGGCGAGCGGGAGCCTGGGCTCAAACATTTGGCGGGGGGTCCTTCGAAGGTAGCCGGGAGCTCAGAGGGCCCTGCCCGTTCTCCCGCCCTGTATGACCGGTGGGCCCCCTAGAGGCCCAGGTGGCGGGGGGCTGCAGGGTGAGTCCGGCGCTGGGTCTCGGGTCCCCAATCTCCGGCGCTGAGGCGCCGGGCCCCTTGGGTGGGGCCCCTCAGGAGCCCACCTAGACTTAGTGTTAGCCCCCGTGAGGCCGGCAAGCCCGACCTGCTGGATGTGCGGCGAGCAGAGGGGTAGGCCGAGTTGAGGGCGCTGAGGAGTGGGAGCGTGGGCCCAACCGTTTTGGCGCGGGGGCCTTCGAAGGTCATCAGGGGCTAGGAGGGCCCTGCTCCTTCTCCCGCCTGAATGACCGGCGGCGCCCCTAGCGGCCGGAGTGGCGGGGGGCTGCAGGCTGATTCCACCGCTGGGGTTCAGTGGTTCCCAGTCCCTGGCGTTGGGTCGCCAAGCCCCTTGGAAGGGGCCCCTCGGGGACCCACCTAGGGTTCAGATTAGTCCCCAGGAGGCCGGCAGGTCCAATCCGCCTGCTGTGTTTCGAGCGGAGGGGCGGGTTGAGGTGAGGGCGCTGACAAGTGGCAACGTGGGCCCGAGCGCTTTGGGGCGGGGGGCCATCGAAGGTCGGCGGGGGCTCGGAGGGCCCTACCCCTTCTCCCGCCTGAATGAACGGCGGCGCCCCTAGCGGCCACGGTGGCGAGGGGCTGCGGGTAAAGTCCGGCGCTCCGTCTCGGGTCCCCAATCCCCGTCGTTTGGGCGCCAGGCCCTTTGGGAGGGGCCCCTCAGGAGCCCACCTAGAGTTAGGGTTAGCCCCCAGGAGGCCGGCAAGCCCTATCTGCTGGATGTGCGGCGAGCGGAGGGGCAGGCCGAGCTGAGGGTGCTGAGGAGTGGGAGCGTGGGCCCAAGCGTTTTGGCGCAGGGGGCCTTTGAATGTCGTCAGGGGCTCGGAGTGCCCTGCACGTTCTCCCGCTCTGAATGATTGGCGGCGCCAATAACGGCCTGGGTGACGGTGGGGCGGAGGGTGAGTCCAGCGCTGGGGCTCGGGGGTCCCAATCCCCAGTGTTGCAGTGCCAGGCCCCTTGGGAGGGGCCCCTTGGGGGCCGAACTAGGGTTAGGATTAGCCCCCAGGAGGCCGGCAGGCAGGATCCACCGGCGCTGTGGCGACCAGGGGGGCGGGCCGAGGGGAGTTCGCTGGAGAGCGGGAGCGTGGGCCCAAGTGTTTTGGCAGAGGGGGCCTTCGAAGCTCGCCGGGGGCTCGGAGGGCCCTACCTCTTCTCCCGCCCTGAATAACCGGCGGCACCTGAAGCGGCCCGGGTGGGTGGCGGGTGGCTGCAGGGTGAGTCCAGCGCTGGGCTTTGGAGGTTCCCAATCCCCGGCGTTGGGGCGCCAAGCCCCTTTGGATGGGCCCCTCGGGGACCCACCTAGGGTTTGCGTTAGCCCCCAGGAGCCCGTCAGGCCCAATCCCCTGGCTGTGTGGCGCAAGGTGGGGTGGGCCGAGGGGACGGAGCTGGCGAGCGGGACCATGGGCCCACAGGTTTTGGCGTGGGGGCCTTCGAAGATCCTCAGGGGCTAGGAGGGCCCTGCCCCTTCTCCCACCTGAATGACCGGCGGCGCCCCTAGCGACCCGGTGGCGGGGGGCTGCGGGTAAAGTCCGGCGCTCCGTCTCGGGTCCCCAATCCCCGTCGTTTGGGCGCCAGGCCCTTTGGGAGGGGCCCCTCAGGAGCCCACCTAGAGTTAGGGTTAGCCCCCAGGAGGCCAGCAAGCCCTATCTGCTGGATGTGCGGCGAGCGGAGGGGCAGGCCGAGCTGAGGGTGCTGAGGAGTGGGAGCGTGGGCCCAAGCGTTTTGGCGCGGGGGGCCTTTGAATGTCGTCAGGGGCTCGGAGTGCCCTGCACGTTCTCCCGCTCTGAATGATCGGCGGCGCCAATAACGGCCTGGGTGGCGGTGGGGCGGAGGGTGAGTCCAGCGCTGGGGCTCGGGGGTCCCAATCCCCAGTGTTGCAGTGCCAGGCCCCTTGGGAGGGGCCCCTTGGGGGCCGAACTAGGGTTAGGATTAGCCCCCAGGAGGCCGGCAGGCAGGATCCACCGGCGCTGTGGCGAGCAGGGGGGCGGGCCGAGGGGAGTTCGCTGGAGAGCGGGAGCGTGGGCCCAAGTGTTTTGGCAGAGGGGGCCTTCGAAGCTCGCCGGGGGCTCGGAGGGCCCTACCTGTTCTCCCGCCCTGAATAACCGGCGGCACCTGAAGCGGCCCGGGTGGGTGGCGGGTGGCTGCAGGGTGAGTCCAGCGCTGGGCTTTGGAGGTTCCCAATCCCCGGCGTTGGGGCGCCAAGCCCCTTTGGATGGGCCCCTCGGGGACCCACCTAGGGTTTGCGTTAGCCCCCAGGAGCCCGTCAGGCCCAATCCCCTGGCTGTGTGGCGCAAGGTGGGGTGGGCCGAGGGGACGGAGCTGGCGAGCGGGACCATGGGCCCACAGGTTTTGGCGTGGGGGCCTTCGAAGATCCTCAGGGGCTAGGAGGGCCCTGCCCCTTCTCCCACCTGAATGACCGGCGGCGCCCCTAGCGGCCCCGGTGGCGGGGGCTGCAGGGTGTGTCCGGCCCTGGGGCTAGGACGTCCAGGATCCCGGGGCGTGGCTGCGCAAGGCCCCTTGGGAGGGGCCCCTCGAGGACCGACCTAGGGTTAGGGTTAGTCCCCAGGAGGCCGGCAGGTCCGATCCGCCTGCTGTGTTTCGAGCGGAGGGGCAGGTTGAGGTGAGGGCGCTGACTAGTGGGAACGTGGGCCCAAGCGCTTTGGGGCGGGGGGCCGTCGAGGGCAGCGGGGGCTCAGAGGTCCCTGCCCCTTCTGCCGCCCTGAGTGAGCGGCAGCGCCCCTAGTGCCCAGGTGGTGGAGGGGCAGCAGTGTTAGTCTGGCCCTGGGGCTCGGGGGTCCCCAATCCCCAGGGTTGCCGCCCCAGGCCCTTTGAAAGGGGCCTCTCGGGGACTGACCTAGGGTCAGGGTTACCAAGCAGGATGCCGGCAGGCCCGAGATGCCCGCTGTGCAGCGAGTGGAGGGGCGGGCAGAATGAGGGCGCTGGCGAGCGGGAGCCTGGGCTCAAACATTTGGCGGGGGGTCCTTCGAAGGTAGCCGGGAGCTCAGAGGGCCCTGCCCGTTCTCCCGCCCTGTATGACCGGTGGGCCCCCTAGAGGCCCAGGTGGCGGGGGGCTGCAGGGTGAGTCCGGCGCTGGGTCTCGGGTCCCCAATCTCCGGCGCTGAGGCGCCGGGCCCCTTGGGTGGGGCCCCTCAGGAGCCCACCTAGACTTAGTGTTAGCCCCCGTGAGGCCGGCAAGCCCGACCTGCTGGATGTGCGGCGAGCAGAGGGGTAGGCCGAGTTGAGGGCGCTGAGGAGTGGGAGCGTGGGCCCAACCGTTTTGGCGCGGGGGCCTTCGAAGGTCATCAGGGGCTAGGAGGGCCCTGCTCCTTCTCCCGCCTGAATGACCGGCGGCGCCCCTAGCGGCCGGAGTGGCGGGGGGCTGCAGGCTGATTCCACCGCTGGGGTTCAGTGGTTCCCAGTCCCTGGCGTTGGGTCGCCAAGCCCCTTGGGAGGGGCCCCTCGGGGACCCACCTAGGGTTCAGATTAGCCCCCAGGAGGCCGGCAGGTCCAATCCGCCTGCTGTGTTTCGAGCGGAGGGGCGGGTTGAGGTGAGGGCGCTGACAAGTGGCAACGTGGGCCCGAGCGCTTTGGGGCGGGGGGCCATCGAAGGTCGGCGGGGGCTCGGAGGGCCCTACCCCTTCTCCCGCCTGAATGACCGGCGGCGCCCCTAGCGGCCCCGGTGGCGGGGGGCTGCGGGTAAAGTCCGGCGCTCCGTCTCGGGTCCCCAATCCCCGTCGTTTGGGCGCCAGGCCCTTTGGGAGGGGCCCCTCAGGAGCCCACCTAGAGTTAGGGTTAGCCCCCAGGAGGCCGGCAAGCCCTATCTGCTGGATGTGCGGCGAGCGGAGGGGCAGGCTGAGCTGAGGGTGCTGAGGAGTGGGAGCGTGGGCCCAAGCGTTTTGGCGCGGGGGGCCTTTGAATGTCGTCAGGGGCTCGGAGTGCCCTGCACGTTCTCCCGCTCTGAATGATCGGCGGCGCCAATAACGGCCTGGGTGGCGGTGGGGCGGAGGGTGAGTCCAGCGCTGGGGCTCGGGGGTCCCAATCCCCAGTGTTGCAGTGCCAGGCCCCTTGGGAGGGGCCCCTTGGGGGCCGAACTAGGGTTAGGATTAGCCCCCAGGAGGCCGGCAGGCAGGATCCACCGGCGCTGTGGCGAGCAGGGGGGCGGGCCGAGGGGAGTTCGCTGGAGAGCGGGAGCGTGGGCCCAAGTGTTTTGGCAGAGGGGGCCTTCGAAGCTCGCCGGGGGCTCGGAGGGCCCTACCTGTTCTCCCGCCCTGAATAACCGGCGGCACTGAAGCGGCCCGGGTGGGTGGCGGGTGGCTGCAGGGTGAGCCCAGCGCTGGGCTTTGGAGGTTCCCAATCCCCGGCGTTGGGGCGCCAAGCCCCTTTGGATGGGCCCCTCGGGGACCCACCTAGGGTTTGCGTTAGCCCCCAGGAGCCCGTCAGGCCCAATCCCCTGGCTGTGTGGCGCAAGGTGGGGTGGGCCGAGGGGACGGAGCTGGCGAGCGGGACCATGGGCCCACAGGTTTTGGCGTGGGGGCCTTCGAAGATCCTCAGGGGCTAGGAGGTCCCTGCCCCTTCTCCCACCTGAATGACCGGCGGCGCCCCTAGCGGCCCCGGTGGCGGGGGCTGCAGGGTGTGTCCGGCCCTGGGGCTAGGACGTCCAGGATCCCGGGGCGTGGCTGCGCAAGGCCCCTTGGGAGGGGCCCCTCGAGGACCGACCTAGGGTTAGGGTTAGTCCCCAGGAGGCCGGCAGGTCCGATCCGCCTGCTGTGTTTCGAGCGGAGGGGCAGGTTGAGGTGAGGGCGCTGACTAGTGGGAACGTGGGCCCAAGCGCTTTGGGGCGGGGGGCCGTCGAGGGCAGCGGGGGCTCAGAGGTCCCTGCCCCTTCTGCCGCCCTGAGTGAGCGGCAGCGCCCCTAGTGCCCAGGTGGTGGAGGGGCAGCAGTGTTGCCGCCCCAGGCCCTTTGAAAGGGGCCTCTCGGGGACTGACCTAGGGTCAGGGTTACCAAGCAGGATGCCGGCAGGCCCGAGATGCCCGCTGTGCAGCGAGTGGAGGGGCGGGCAGAATGAGGGCGCTGGCGAGCGGGAGCCTGGGCTCAAACATTTGGCGGGGGGTCCTTCGAAGGTAGCCGGGAGCTCAGAGGGCCCTGCCCGTTCTCCCGCCCTGTATGACCGGTGGGCCCCCTAGAGGCCCAGGTGGCGGGGGGCTGCAGGGTGAGTCCGGCGCTGGGTCTCGGGTCCCCAATCTCCGGCGCTGAGGCGCCGGGCCCCTTGGGTGGGGCCCCTCAGGAGCCCACCTAGACTTAGTGTTAGCCCCCGTGAGGCCGGCAAGCCCGACCTGCTGGATGTGCGGCGAGCAGAGGGGTAGGCCGAGTTGAGGGCGCTGAGGAGTGGGAGCGTGGGCCCAACCGTTTTGGCGCGGGGGCCTTCGAAGGTCATCAGGGGCTAGGAGGGCCCTGCTCCTTCTCCCGCCTGAATGACCGGCGGCGCCCCTAGCGGCCGGAGTGGCGGGGGGCTGCAGGCTGATTCCACCGCTGGGGTTCAGTGGTTCCCAGCCCCTGGCGTTGGGTCGCCAAGCCCCTTGGGAGGGGCCCCTCGGGGACCCACCTAGGGTTCAGATTAGCCCCCAGGAGGCCGGCAGGTCCAATCCGCCTGCTGTGTTTCGAGCGGAGGGGCGGGTTGAGGTGAGGGCGCTGACAAGTGGCAATGTGGGCCCGAGCGCTTTGGGGCGGGGGGCCATCGAAGGTCGGCGGGGGCTCGGAGGGCCCTACCCCTTCTCCCGCCTGAATGACCGGCGGCGCCCCTAGCGGCCCCGGTGGCGGGGGGCTGCGGGTAAAGTCCGGCGCTCCGTCTCGGGTCCCCAATCCCCGTCGTTTGGGCGCCAGGCCCTTTGGGAGGGGCCCCTCAGGAGCCCACCTAGAGTTAGGGTTAGCCCCCAGGAGGCCGGCAAGCCCTATCTGCTGGATGTGCGGCGAGCGGAGGGGCAGGCCGAGCTGAGGGTGCTGAGGAGTGGGAGCGTGGGCCCAAGCGTTTTGGCGCGGGGGGCCTTTGAATGTCGTCAGGGGCTCGGAGTGCCCTGCACGTTCTCCCGCTCTGAATGATCGGCGGCGCCAATAACGGCCTGGGTGGCGGTGGGGCGGAGGGTGAGTCCAGCGCTGGGGCTCGGGGGTCCCAATCCCCAGTGTTGCAGTGCCAGGCCCCTTGGGAGGGGCCCCTTGGGGGCCGAACTAGGGTTAGGATTAGCCCCCAGGAGGCCGGCAGGCAGGATCCACCGGCGCTGTGGCGAGCAGGGGGGCGGGCCGAGGGGAGTTCGCTGGAGAGCGGGAGCGTGGGCCCAAGTGTTTTGGCAGAGGGGGCCTTCGAAGCTCGCCGGGGGCTCGGAGGGCCCTACCTGTTCTCCCGCCCTGAATAACCGGCGGCACCTGAAGCGGCCCGGGTGGGTGGCGGGTGGCTGCAGGGTGAGTCCAGCGCTGGGCTTTGGAGGTTCCCAATCCCCGGCGTTGGGGCGCCAAGCCCCTTTGGATGGGCCCCTCGGGGACCCACCTAGGGTTTGCGTTAGCCCCCAGGAGCCCGTCAGGCCCAATCCCCTGGCTGTGTGGCGCAAGGTGGGGTGGGCCGAGGGGACGGAGCTGGCGAGCGGGACCATGGGCCCACAGGTTTTGGCGTGGGGGCCTTCGAAGATCCTCAGGGGCTAGGAGGGCCCTGCCCCTTCTCCCACCTGAATGACCGGCGGCGCCCCTAGCGACCCGGTGGCGGGGGGCTGCGGGTAAAGTCCGGCGCTCCGTCTCGGGTCCCCAATCCCCGTCGTTTGGGCGCCAGGCCCTTTGGGAGGGGCCCCTCAGGAGCCCACCTAGAGTTAGGGTTAGCCCCCAGGAGGCCAGCAAGCCCTATCTGCTGGATGTGCGGCGAGCGGAGGGGCAGGCCGAGCTGAGGGTGCTGAGGAGTGGGAGCGTGGGCCCAAGCGTTTTGGCGCGGGGGGCCTTTGAATGTCGTCAGGGGCTCGGAGTGCCCTGCACGTTCTCCCGCTCTGAATGATCGGCGGCGCCAATAACGGCCTGGGTGGCGGTGGGGCGGAGGGTGAGTCCAGCGCTGGGGCTCGGGGGTCCCAATCCCCAGTGTTGCAGTGCCAGGCCCCTTGGGAGGGGCCCCTTGGGGGCCGAACTAGGGTTAGGATTAGCCCCCAGGAGGCCGGCAGGCAGGATCCACCGGCGCTGTGGCGAGCAGGGGGGCGGGCCGAGGGGAGTTCGCTGGAGAGCGGGAGCGTGGGCCCAAGTGTTTTGGCAGAGGGGGCCTTCGAAGCTCGCCGGGGGCTCGGAGGGCCCTACCTGTTCTCCCGCCCTGAATAACCGGCGGCACCTGAAGCGGCCCGGGTGGGTGGCGGGTGGCTGCAGGGTGAGTCCAGCGCTGGGCTTTGGAGGTTCCCAATCCCCGGCGTTGGGGCGCCAAGCCCCTTTGGATGGGCCCCTCGGGGACCCACCTAGGGTTTGCGTTAGCCCCCAGGAGCCCGTCAGGCCCAATCCCCTGGCTGTGTGGCGCAAGGTGGGGTGGGCCGAGGGGACGGAGCTGGCGAGCGGGACCATGGGCCCACAGGTTTTGGCGTGGGGGCCTTCGAAGATCCTCAGGGGCTAGGAGGGCCCTGCCCCTTCTCCCACCTGAATGACCGGCGGCGCCCCTAGCGGCCCCGGTGGCGGGGGCTGCAGGGTGTGTCCGGCCCTGGGGCTAGGACGTCCAGGATCCCGGGGCGTGGCTGCGCAAGGCCCCTTGGGAGGGGCCCCTCGAGGACCGACCTAGGGTTAGGGTTAGTCCCCAGGAGGCCGGCAGGTCCGATCCGCCTGCTGTGTTTCGAGCGGAGGGGCAGGTTGAGGTGAGGGCGCTGACTAGTGGGAACGTGGGCCCAAGCGCTTTGGGGCGGGGGGCCGTCGAGGGCAGCGGGGGCTCAGAGGTCCCTGCCCCTTCTGCCGCCCTGAGTGAGCGGCAGCGCCCCTAGTGCCCAGGTGGTGGAGGGGCAGCAGTGTTAGTCTGGCCCTGGGGCTCGGGGGTCCCCAATCCCCAGGGTTGCCGCCCCAGGCCCTTTGAAAGGGGCCTCTCGGGGACTGACCTAGGGTCAGGGTTACCAAGCAGGATGCCGGCAGGCCCGAGATGCCCGCTGTGCAGCGAGTGGAGGGGCGGGCAGAATGAGGGCGCTGGCGAGCGGGAGCCTGGGCTCAAACATTTGGCGGGGGGTCCTTCGAAGGTAGCCGGGAGCTCAGAGGGCCCTGCCCGTTCTCCCGCCCTGTATGACCGGTGGGCCCCCTAGAGGCCCAGGTGGCGGGGGGCTGCAGGGTGAGTCCGGCGCTGGGTCTCGGGTCCCCAATCTCCGGCGCTGAGGCGCCGGGCCCCTTGGGTGGGGCCCCTCAGGAGCCCACCTAGACTTAGTGTTAGCCCCCGTGAGGCCGGCAAGCCCGACCTGCTGGATGTGCGGCGAGCAGAGGGGTAGGCCGAGTTGAGGGCGCTGAGGAGTGGGAGCGTGGGCCCAACCGTTTTGGCGCGGGGGCCTTCGAAGGTCATCAGGGGCTAGGAGGGCCCTGCTCCTTCTCCCGCCTGAATGACCGGCGGCGCCCCTAGCGGCCGGAGTGGCGGGGGGCTGCAGGCTGATTCCACCGCTGGGGTTCAGTGGTTCCCAGTCCCTGGCGTTGGGTCGCCAAGCCCCTTGGGAGGGGCCCCTCGGGGACCCACCTAGGGTTCAGATTAGCCCCCAGGAGGCCGGCAGGTCCAATCCGCCTGCTGTGTTTCGAGCGGAGGGGCGGGTTGAGGTGAGGGCGCTGACAAGTGGCAACGTGGGCCCGAGCGCTTTGGGGCGGGGGGCCATCGAAGGTCGGCGGGGGCTCGGAGGGCCCTACCCCTTCTCCCGCCTGAATGACCGGCGGCGCCCCTAGCGGCCCCGGTGGCGGGGGGCTGCGGGTAAAGTCCGGCGCTCCGTCTCGGGTCCCCAATCCCCGTCGTTTGGGCGCCAGGCCCTTTGGGAGGGGCCCCTCAGGAGCCCACCTAGAGTTAGGGTTAGCCCCCAGGAGGCCGGCAAGCCCTATCTGCTGGATGTGCGGCGAGCGGAGGGGCAGGCCGAGCTGAGGGTGCTGAGGAGTGGGAGCGTGGGCCCAAGCGTTTTGGCGCGGGGGGCCTTTGAATGTCGTCAGGGGCTCGGAGTGCCCTGCACGTTCTCCCGCTCTGAATGATCGGCGGCGCCAATAACGGCCTGGGTGGCGGTGGGGCGGAGGGTGAGTCCAGCGCTGGGGCTCGGGGGTCCCAATCCCCAGTGTTGCAGTGCCAGGCCCCTTGGGAGGGGCCCCTTGGGGGCCGAACTAGGGTTAGGATTAGCCCCCAGGAGGCCGGCAGGCAGGATCCACCGGCGCTGTGGCGAGCAGGGGGGCGGGCCGAGGGGAGTTCGCTGGAGAGCGGGAGCGTGGGCCCAAGTGTTTTGGCAGAGGGGGCCTTCGAAGCTCGCCGGGGGCTCGGAGGGCCCTACCTGTTCTCCCGCCCTGAATAACCGGCGGCACTGAAGCGGCCCGGGTGGGTGGCGGGTGGCTGCAGGGTGAGCCCAGCGCTGGGCTTTGGAGGTTCCCAATCCCCGGCGTTGGGGCGCCAAGCCCCTTTGGATGGGCCCCTCGGGGACCCACCTAGGGTTTGCGTTAGCCCCCAGGAGCCCGTCAGGCCCAATCCCCTGGCTGTGTGGCGCAAGGTGGGGTGGGCCGAGGGGACGGAGCTGGCGAGCGGGACCATGGGCCCACAGGTTTTGGCGTGGGGGCCTTCGAAGATCCTCAGGGGCTAGGAGGTCCCTGCCCCTTCTCCCACCTGAATGACCGGCGGCGCCCCTAGCGGCCCCGGTGGCGGGGGCTGCAGGGTGTGTCCGGCCCTGGGGCTAGGACGTCCAGGATCCCGGGGCGTGGCTGCGCAAGGCCCCTTGGGAGGGGCCCCTCGAGGACCGACCTAGGGTTAGGGTTAGTCCCCAGGAGGCCGGCAGGTCCGATCCGCCTGCTGTGTTTCGAGCGGAGGGGCAGGTTGAGGTGAGGGCGCTGACTAGTGGGAACGTGGGCCCAAGCGCTTTGGGGCGGGGGGCCGTCGAGGGCAGCGGGGGCTCAGAGGTCCCTGCCCCTTCTGCCGCCCTGAGTGAGCGGCAGCGCCCCTAGTGCCCAGGTGGTGGAGGGGCAGCAGTGTTGCCGCCCCAGGCCCTTTGAAAGGGGCCTCTCGGGGACTGACCTAGGGTCAGGGTTACCAAGCAGGATGCCGGCAGGCCCGAGATGCCCGCTGTGCAGCGAGTGGAGGGGCGGGCAGAATGAGGGCGCTGGCGAGCGGGAGCCTGGGCTCAAACATTTGGCGGGGGGTCCTTCGAAGGTAGCCGGGAGCTCAGAGGGCCCTGCCCGTTCTCCCGCCCTGTATGACCGGTGGGCCCCCTAGAGGCCCAGGTGGCGGGGGGCTGCAGGGTGAGTCCGGCGCTGGGTCTCGGGTCCCCAATCTCCGGCGCTGAGGCGCCGGGCCCCTTGGGTGGGGCCCCTCAGGAGCCCACCTAGACTTAGTGTTAGCCCCCGTGAGGCCGGCAAGCCCGACCTGCTGGATGTGCGGCGAGCAGAGGGGTAGGCCGAGTTGAGGGCGCTGAGGAGTGGGAGCGTGGGCCCAACCGTTTTGGCGCGGGGGCCTTCGAAGGTCATCAGGGGCTAGGAGGGCCCTGCTCCTTCTCCCGCCTGAATGACCGGCGGCGCCCCTAGCGGCCGGAGTGGCGGGGGGCTGCAGGCTGATTCCACCGCTGGGGTTCAGTGGTTCCCAGCCCCTGGCGTTGGGTCGCCAAGCCCCTTGGGAGGGGCCCCTCGGGGACCCACCTAGGGTTCAGATTAGCCCCCAGGAGGCCGGCAGGTCCAATCCGCCTGCTGTGTTTCGAGCGGAGGGGCGGGTTGAGGTGAGGGCGCTGACAAGTGGCAATGTGGGCCCGAGCGCTTTGGGGCGGGGGGCCATCGAAGGTCGGCGGGGGCTCGGAGGGCCCTACCCCTTCTCCCGCCTGAATGACCGGCGGCGCCCCTAGCGGCCCCGGTGGCGGGGGGCTGCGGGTAAAGTCCGGCGCTCCGTCTCGGGTCCCCAATCCCCGTCGTTTGGGCGCCAGGCCCTTTGGGAGGGGCCCCTCAGGAGCCCACCTAGAGTTAGGGTTAGCCCCCAGGAGGCCGGCAAGCCCTATCTGCTGGATGTGCGGCGAGCGGAGGGGCAGGCCGAGCTGAGGGTGCTGAGGAGTGGGAGCGTGGGCCCAAGCGTTTTGGCGCGGGGGGCCTTTGAATGTCGTCAGGGGCTCGGAGTGCCCTGCACGTTCTCCCGCTCTGAATGATCGGCGGCGCCAATAACGGCCTGGGTGGCGGTGGGGCGGAGGGTGAGTCCAGCGCTGGGGCTCGGGGGTCCCAATCCCCAGTGTTGCAGTGCCAGGCCCCTTGGGAGGGGCCCCTTGGGGGCCGAACTAGGGTTAGGATTAGCCCCCAGGAGGCCGGCAGGCAGGATCCACCGGCGCTGTGGCGAGCAGGGGGGCGGGCCGAGGGGAGTTCGCTGGAGAGCGGGAGCGTGGGCCCAAGTGTTTTGGCAGAGGGGGCCTTCGAAGCTCGCCGGGGGCTCGGAGGGCCCTACCTGTTCTCCCGCCCTGAATAACCGGCGGCACCTGAAGCGGCCCGGGTGGGTGGCGGGTGGCTGCAGGGTGAGTCCAGCGCTGGGCTTTGGAGGTTCCCAATCCCCGGCGTTGGGGCGCCAAGCCCCTTTGGATGGGCCCCTCGGGGACCCACCTAGGGTTTGCGTTAGCCCCCAGGAGCCCGTCAGGCCCAATCCCCTGGCTGTGTGGCGCAAGGTGGGGTGGGCCGAGGGGACGGAGCTGGCGAGCGGGACCATGGGCCCACAGGTTTTGGCGTGGGGGCCTTCGAAGATCCTCAGGGGCTAGGAGGGCCCTGCCCCTTCTCCCACCTGAATGACCGGCGGCGCCCCTAGCGGCCTTGGTGGCGGGGGCTGCAGGGTGTGTCCGGCCCTGGGGCTAGGACGTCCAGGATCCCGGGGCGTGGCTGCGCAAGGCCCCTTGGGAGGGGCCCCTCGAGGCCCGACCTAGGGTTAGGGTTAGTCCCCAGGAGGCCGGCAGGTCCGATCCGCCTGCTGTGTTTCGAGCGGAGGGGCAGGTTGAGGTGAGGGCGCTGACTAGTGGGAACGTGGGCCCAAGCGCTTTGGGGCGGGGGGCCGTCGAGGGCAGCGGGGGCTCAGAGGTCCCTGCCCCTTCTGCCGCCCTGAGTGAGCGGCAGCGCCCCTAGTGCCCAGGTGGTGGAGGGGCAGCAGTGTTAGTCTGGCCCTGGGGCTCGGGGGTCCCCAATCCCCAGGGTTGCCGCCCCAGGCCCTTTGAAAGGGGCCTCTCGGGGACTGACCTAGGGTCAGGGTTACCAAGCAGGATGCCGGCAGGCCCGAGATGCCCGCTGTGCAGCGAGTGGAGGGGCGGGCAGAATGAGGGCGCTGGCGAGCGGGAGCCTGGGCTCAAACATTTGGCGGGGGGGTCCTTCGAAGGTAGCCGGGAGCTCAGAGGGCCCTGCCCGTTCTCCCGCCCTGTATGACCGGTGGGCCCCCTAGAGGCCCAGGTGGCGGGGGGCTGCAGGGTGAGTCCGGCGCTGGGTCTCGGGTCCCCAATCTCCGGCGCTGAGGCGCCGGGCCCCTTGGGTGGGGCCCCTCAGGAGCCCACCTAGACTTAGTGTTAGCCCCCGTGAGGCCGGCAAGCCCGACCTGCTGGATGTGCGGCGAGCAGAGGGGTAGGCCGAGTTGAGGGCGCTGAGGAGTGGGAGCGTGG
Organism: Ursus americanus; assembly: GCF_024610735.1. Taxonomy (NCBI): domain Eukaryota; kingdom Metazoa; phylum Chordata; class Mammalia; order Carnivora; family Ursidae; genus Ursus; species Ursus americanus. The sequence goes on along the minus strand of NC_142133.1, from coordinate 821,269 downwards.
GCCCAACCGTTTTGGCGCGGGGGCCTTCGAAGGTCATCAGGGGCTAGGAGGGCCCTGCTCCTTCTCCCGCCTGAATGACCGGCGGCGCCCCTAGCGGCCGGAGTGGCGGGGGGCTGCAGGCTGATTCCACCGCTGGGGTTCAGTGGTTCCCAGTCCCTGGCGTTGGGTCGCCAAGCCCCTTGGGAGGGGCCCCTCGGGGACCCACCTAGGGTTCAGATTAGCCCCCAGGAGGCCGGCAGGTCCAATCCGCCTGCTGTGTTTCGAGCGGAGGGGCGGGTTGAGGTGAGGGCGCTGACAAGTGGCAACGTGGGCCCGAGCGCTTTGGGGCGGGGGGGCCATCGAAGGTCGGCGGGGGCTCGGAGGGCCCTACCCCTTCTCCCGCCTGAATGACCGGCGGCGCCCCTAGCGGCCCCGGTGGCGGGGGGCTGCGGGTAAAGTCCGGCGCTCCGTCTCGGGTCCCCAATCCCCGTCGTTTGGGCGCCAGGCCCTTTGGGAGGGGCCCCTCAGGAGCCCACCTAGAGTTAGGGTTAGCCCCCAGGAGGCCGGCAAGCCCTATCTGCTGGATGTGCGGCGAGCGGAGGGGCAGGCCGAGCTGAGGGTGCTGAGGAGTGGGAGCGTGGGCCCAAGCGTTTTGGCGCGGGGGGCCTTTGAATGTCGTCAGGGGCTCGGAGTGCCCTGCACGTTCTCCCGCTCTGAATGATCGGCGGCGCCAATAACGGCCTGGGTGGCGGTGGGGCGGAGGGTGAGTCCAGCGCTGGGGCTCGGGGGTCCCAATCCCCAGTGTTGCAGTGCCAGGCCCCTTGGGAGGGGCCCCTTGGGGGCCGAACTAGGGTTAGGATTAGCCCCCAGGAGGCCGGCAGGCAGGATCCACCGGCGCTGTGGCGAGCAGGGGGGCGGGCCGAGGGGAGTTCGCTGGAGAGCGGGAGCGTGGGCCCAAGTGTTTTGGCAGAGGGGGCCTTCGAAGCTCGCCGGGGGCTCGGAGGGCCCTACCTGTTCTCCCGCCCTGAATAACCGGCGGCACCTGAAGCGGCCCGGGTGGGTGGCGGGTGGCTGCAGGGTGAGTCCAGCGCTGGGCTTTGGAGGTTCCCAATCCCCAGCGTTGGGGCGCCAAGCCCCTTTGGATGGGCCCCTCGGGGACCCACCTAGGGTTTGCGTTAGCCCCCAGGAGCCCGTCAGGCCCAATCCCCTGGCTGTGTGGCGCAAGGTGGGGTGGGCCGAGGGGACGGAGCTGGCGAGCGGGACCATGGGCCCACAGGTTTTGGCGTGGGGGCCTTCGAAGATCCTCAGGGGCTAGGAGGGCCCTGCCCCTTCTCCCACCTGAATGACCGGCGGCGCCCCTAGCGGCCCCGGTGGCGGGGGCTGCAGGGTGTGTCCGGCCCTGGGGCTAGGACGTCCAGGATCCCGGGGCGTGGCTGCGCAAGGCCCCTTGGGAGGGGCCCCTCGAGGACCGACCTAGGGTTAGGGTTAGTCCCCAGGAGGCCGGCAGGTCCGATCCGCCTGCTGTGTTTCGAGCGGAGGGGCAGGTTGAGGTGAGGGCGCTGACTAGTGGGAACGTGGGCCCAAGCGCTTTGGGGCGGGGGGCCGTCGAGGGCAGCGGGGGCTCAGAGGTCCCTGCCCCTTCTGCCGCCCTGAGTGAGCGGCAGCGCCCCTAGTGCCCAGGTGGTGGAGGGGCAGCAGTGTTAGTCTGGCCCTGGGGCTCGGGGGTCCCCAATCCCCAGGGTTGCCGCCCCAGGCCCTTTGAAAGGGGCCTCTCGGGGACTGACCTAGGGTCAGGGTTACCAAGCAGGATGCCGGCAGGCCCGAGATGCCCGCTGTGCAGCGAGTGGAGGGGCGGGCAGAATGAGGGCGCTGGCGAGCGGGAGCCTGGGCTCAAACATTTGGCGGGGGGTCCTTCGAAGGTAGCCGGGAGCTCAGAGGGCCCTGCCCGTTCTCCCGCCCTGTATGACCGGTGGGCCCCCTAGAGGCCCAGGTGGCGGGGGGCTGCAGGGTGAGTCCGGCGCTGGGTCTCGGGTCCCCAATCTCCGGCGCTGAGGCGCCGGGCCCCTTGGGTGGGGCCCCTCAGGAGCCCACCTAGACTTAGTGTTAGCCCCCGTGAGGCCGGCAAGCCCGACCTGCTGGATGTGCGGCGAGCAGAGGGGTAGGCCGAGTTGAGGGCGCTGAGGAGTGGGAGCGTGGGCCCAACCGTTTTGGCGCGGGGGCCTTCGAAGGTCATCAGGGGCTAGGAGGGCCCTGCTCCTTCTCCCGCCTGAATGACCGGCGGCGCCCCTAGCGGCCGGAGTGGCGGGGGGCTGCAGGCTGATTCCACCGCTGGGGTTCAGTGGTTCCCAGTCCCTGGCGTTGGGTCGCCAAGCCCCTTGGGAGGGGCCCCTCGGGGACCCACCTAGGGTTCAGATTAGCCCCCAGGAGGCCGGCAGGTCCAATCCGCCTGCTGTGTTTCGAGCGGAGGGGCGGGTTGAGGTGAGGGCGCTGACAAGTGGCAACGTGGGCCCGAGCGCTTTGGGGCGGGGGGCCATCGAAGGTCGGCGGGGGCTCGGAGGGCCCTACCCCTTCTCCCGCCTGAATGACCGGCGGCGCCCCTAGCGGCCCCGGTGGCGGGGGGCTGCGGGTAAAGTCCGGCGCTCCGTCTCGGGTCCCCAATCCCCGTCGTTTGGGCGCCAGGCCCTTTGGGAGGGGCCCCTCAGGAGCCCTCCTAGAGTTAGGGTTAGCCCCCAGGAGGCCGGCAAGCCCTATCTGCTGGATGTGCGGCGAGCGGAGGGGCAGGCCGAGCTGAGGGTGCTGAGGAGTGGGAGCGTGGGCCCAAGCGTTTTGGCGCGGGGGGCCTTTGAATGTCGTCAGGGGCTCGGAGTGCCCTGCACGTTCTCCCGCTCTGAATGATCGGCGGCGCCAATAACGGCCTGGGTGGCGGTGGGGCGGAGGGTGAGTCCAGCGCTGGGGCTCGGGGGTCCCAATCCCCAGTGTTGCAGTGCCAGGCCCCTTGGGAGGGGCCCCTTGGGGGCCGAACTAGGGTTAGGATTAGCCCCCAGGAGGCCGGCAGGCAGGATCCACCGGCGCTGTGGCGAGCAGGGGGGCGGGCCGAGGGGAGTTCGCTGGAGAGCGGGAGCGTGGGCCCAAGTGTTTTGGCAGAGGGGGCCTTCGAAGCTCGCCGGGGGCTCGGAGGGCCCTACCTCTTCTCCCGCCCTGAATAACCGGCGGCACCTGAAGCGGCCCGGGTGGGTGGCGGGTGGCTGCAGGGTGAGTCCAGCGCTGGGCTTTGGAGGTTCCCAATCCCCGGCGTTGGGGCGCCAAGCCCCTTTGGATGGGCCCCTCGGGGACCCACCTAGGGTTTGCGTTAGCCCCCAGGAGCCCGTCAGGCCCAATCCCCTGGCTGTGTGGCGCAAGGTGGGGTGGGCCGAGGGGACGGAGCTGGCGAGCGGGACCATGGGCCCACAGGTTTTGGCGTGGGGGCCTTCGAAGATCCTCAGGGGCTAGGAGGGCCCTGCCCCTTCTCCCACCTGAAAGACTGGCGGCGCCCCTAGCGACCCCGGTGGCGGGGGGCTGCGGGTAAAGTCCGGCGCTCCGTCTCGGGTCCCCAATCCCCGTCGTTTGGGCGCCAGGCCCTTTGGGAGGGGCCCCTCAGGAGCCCACCTAGAGTTAGGGTTAGCCCCCAGGAGGCCGGCAAGCCCTATCTGCTGGATGTGCGGCGAGCGGAGGGGCAGGCCGAGCTGAGGGTGCTGAGGAGTGGGAGCGTGGGCCCAAGCGTTTTGGCGCGGGGGGCCTTTGAATGTCGTCAGGGGCTCGGAGTGCCCTGCACGTTCTCCCGCTCTGAATGATCGGCGGCGCCAATAACGGCCTGGGTGGCGGTGGGGCGGAGGGTGAGTCCAGCGCTGGGGCTCGGGGGTCCCAATCCCCAGTGTTGCAGTGCCAGGCCCCTTGGGAGGGGCCCCTTGGGGGCCGAACTAGGGTTAGGATTAGCCCCCAGGAGGCCGGCAGGCAGGATCCACCGGCGCTGTGGCGAGCAGGGGGGCGGGCCGAGGGGAGTTCGCTGGAGAGCGGGAGCGTGGGCCCAAGTGTTTTGGCAGAGGGGGCCTTCGAAGCTCGCCGGGGGCTCGGAGGGCCCTACCTGTTCTCCCGCCCTGAATAACCGGCGGCACCTGAAGCGGCCCGGGTGGGTGGCGGGTGGCTGCAGGGTGAGTCCAGCGCTGGGCTTTGGAGGTTCCCAATCCCCGGCGTTGGGGCGCCAAGCCCCTTTGGATGGGCCCCTCGGGGACCCACCTAGGGTTTGCGTTAGCCCCCAGGAGCCCGTCAGGCCCAATCCCCTGGCTGTGTGGCGCAAGGTGGGGTGGGCCGAGGGGACGGAGCTGGCGAGCGGGACCATGGGCCCACAGGTTTTGGCGTGGGGGCCTTCGAAGATCCTCAGGGGCTAGGAGGGCCCTGCCCCTTCTCCCACCTGAATGACCGGCTGCGCCCCTAGCGGCCCCGGTGGCGGGGGCTGCAGGGTGTGTCCGGCCCTGGGGCTAGGACGTCCAGGATCCCGGGGCGTGGCTGCGCAAGGCCCCTTGGGAGGGGCCCCTCGAGGACCGACCTAGGGTTAGGGTTAGTCCCCAGGAGGCCGGCAGGTCCGATCCGCCTGCTGTGTTTCGAGCGGAGGGGCAGGTTGAGGTGAGGGCGCTGACTAGTGGGAACGTGGGCCCAAGCGCTTTGGGGCGGGGGGCCGTCGAGGGCAGCGGGGGCTCAGAGGTCCCTGCCCCTTCTGCCGCCCTGAGTGAGCGGCAGCGCCCCTAGTGCCCAGGTGGTGGAGGGGCAGCAGTGTTAGTCTGGCCCTGGGGCTCGGGGGTCCCCAATCCCCAGGGTTGCCGCCCCAGGCCCTTTGAAAGGGGCCTCTCGGGGACTGACCTAGGGTCAGGGTTACCAAGCAGGATGCCGGCAGGCCCGAGATGCCCGCTGTGCAGCGAGTGGAGGGGCGGGCAGAATGAGGGCGCTGGCGAGCGGGAGCCTGGGCTCAAACATTTGGCGGGGGGTCCTTCGAAGGTAGCCGGGAGCTCAGAGGGCCCTGCCCGTTCTCCCGCCCTGTATGACCGGTGGGCCCCCTAGAGGCCCAGGTGGCGGGGGGCTGCAGGGTGAGTCCGGCGCTGGGTCTCGGGTCCCCAATCTCCGGCGCTGAGGCGCCGGGCCCCTTGGGTGGGGCCCCTCAGGAGCCCACCTAGACTTAGTGTTAGCCCCCGTGAGGCCGGCAAGCCCGACCTGCTGGATGTGCGGCGAGCAGAGGGGTAGGCCGAGTTGAGGGCGCTGAGGAGTGGGAGCGTGGGCCCAACCGTTTTGGCGCGGGGGCCTTCGAAGGTCATCAGGGGCTAGGAGGGCCCTGCTCCTTCTCCCGCCTGAATGACCGGCGGCGCCCCTAGCGGCCGGAGTGGCGGGGGGCTGCAGGCTGATTCCACCGCTGGGGTTCAGTGGTTCCCAGTCCCTGGCGTTGGGTCGCCAAACCCCTTGGGAGGGGCCCCTCGGGGACCCACCTAGGGTTCAGATTAGCCCCCAGGAGGCCGGCAGGTCCAATCCGCCTGCTGTGTTTCGAGCGGAGGGGCGGGTTGAGGTGAGGGCGCTGACAAGTGGCAACGTGGGCCCGAGCGCTTTGGGGCGGGGGGCCATCGAAGGTCGGCGGGGGCTCGGAGGGCCCTACCCCTTCTCCCGCCTGAATGACCGGCGGCGCCCCTATCGGCCCCGGTGGCGGGGGGGCTGCGGGTAAAGTCCGGCGCTCCGTCTCGGGTCCCCAATCCCCGTCGTTTGGGCGCCAGGCCCTTTGGGAGGGGCCCCTCAGGAGCCCTCCTAGAGTTAGGGTTAGCCCCCAGGAGGCCGGCAAGCCCTATCTGCTGGATGTGCGGCGAGCGGAGGGGCAGGCCGAGCTGAGGGTGCTGAGGAGTGGGAGCGTGGGCCCAAGCGTTTTGGCGCGGGGGGCCTTTGAATGTCGTCAGGGGCTCGGAGTGCCCTGCACGTTCTCCCGCTCTGAATGATCGGCGGCGCCAATAACGGCCTGGGTGGCGGTGGGGCGGAGGGTGAGTCCAGCGCTGGGGCTCGGGGGTCCCAATCCCCAGTGTTGCAGTGCCAGGCCCCTTGGGAGGGGCCCCTTGGGGGCCGAACTAGGGTTAGGATTAGCCCCCAGGAGGCCGGCAGGCAGGATCCACCGGCGCTGTGGCGAGCAGGGGGGCGGGCCGAGGGGAGTTCGCTGGAGAGCGGGAGCGTGGGCCCAAGTGTTTTGGCAGAGGGGGCCTTCGAAGCTCGCCGGGGGCTCGGAGGGCCCTACCTGTTCTCCCGCCCTGAATAACCGGCGGCACCTGAAGCGGCCCGGGTGGGTGGCGGGTGGCTGCAGGGTGAGTCCAGCGCTGGGCTTTGGAGGTTCCCAATCCCCGGCGTTGGGGCGCCAAGCCCCTTTGGATGGGCCCCTCGGGGACCCACCTAGGGTTTGCGTTAGCCCCCAGGAGCCCGTCAGGCCCAATCCCCTGGCTGTGTGGCGCAAGGTGGGGTGGGCCGAGGGGACGGAGCTGGCGAGCGGGACCATGGGCCCACAGGTTTTGGCGTGGGGGCCTTCGAAGATCCTCAGGGGCTAGGAGGGCCCTGCCCCTTCTCCCACCTGAATGACCGGCGGCGCCCCTAGCGGCCCCGGTGGCGGGGGCTGCAGGGTGTGTCCGGCCCTGGGGCTAGGACGTCCAGGATCCCGGGGCGTGGCTGCGCAAGGCCCCTTGGGAGGGGCCCCTCGAGGACCGACCTAGGGTTAGGGTTAGTCCCCAGGAGGCCGGCAGGTCCGATCCGCCTGCTGTGTTTCGAGCGGAGGGGCAGGTTGAGGTGAGGGCGCTGACTAGTGGGAACGTGGGCCCAAGCGCTTTGGGGCGGGGGGGCCGTCGAGGGCAGCGGGGGCTCAGAGGTCCCTGCCCCTTCTGCCGCCCTGAGTGAGCGGCAGCGCCCCTAGTGCCCAGGTGGTGGAGGGGCAGCAGTGTTAGTCTGGCCCTGGGGCTCGGGGGTCCCCAATCCCCAGGGTTGCCGCCCCAGGCCCTTTGAAAGGGGCCTCTCGGGGACTGACCTAGGGTCAGGGTTACCAAGCAGGATGCCGGCAGGCCCGAGATGCCCGCTGTGCAGCGAGTGGAGGGGCGGGCAGAATGAGGGCGCTGGCGAGCGGGAGCCTGGGCTCAAACATTTGGCGGGGGGTCCTTCGAAGGTAGCCGGGAGCTCAGAGGGCCCTGCCCGTTCTCCTGCCCTGTATGACCGGTGGGCCCCCTAGAGGCCCAGGTGGCGGGGGGCTGCAGGGTGAGTCCGGCGCTGGGTCTCGGGTCCCCAATCTCCGGCGCTGAGGCGCCGGGCCCCTTGGGTGGGGCCCCTCAGGAGCCCACCTAGACTTAGTGTTAGCCCCCGTGAGGCCGGCAAGCCCGACCTGCTGGATGTGCGGCGAGCAGAGGGGTAGGCCGAGTTGAGGGCGCTGAGGAGTGGGAGCGTGGGCCCAACCGTTTTGGCGCGGGGGCCTTCGAAGGTCATCAGGGGCTAGGAGGGCCCTGCTCCTTCTCCCGCCTGAATGACCGGCGGCGCCCCTAGCGGCCGGAGTGGCGGGGGGCTGCAGGCTGATTCCACCGCTGGGGTTCAGTGGTTCCCAGTCCCTGGCGTTGGGTCGCCAAGCCCCTTGGAAGGGGCCCCTCGGGGACCCACCTAGGGTTCAGATTAGTCCCCAGGAGGCCGGCAGGTCCAATCCGCCTGCTGTGTTTCGAGCGGAGGGGCGGGTTGAGGTGAGGGCGCTGACAAGTGGCAACGTGGGCCCGAGCGCTTTGGGGCGGGGGGCCATCGAAGGTCGGCGGGGGCTCGGAGGGCCCTACCCCTTCTCCCGCCTGAATGACCGGCGGCGCCCCTATCGGCCCCGGTGGCGAGGGGCTGCGGGTAAAGTCCGGCGCTCCGTCTCGGGTCCCCAATCCCCGTCGTTTGGGCGCCAGGCCCTTTGGGAGGGGCCCCTCAGGAGCCCACCTAGAGTTAGGGTTAGCCCCCAGGAGGCCGGCAAGCCCTATCTGCTGGATGTGCGGCGAGCGGAGGGGCAGGCCGAGCTGAGGGTGCTGAGGAGTGGGAGCGTGGGCCCAAGCGTTTTGGCGCAGGGGGCCTTTGAATGTCGTCAGGGGCTCGGAGTGCCCTGCACGTTCTCCCGCTCTGAATGATCGGCGGCGCCAATAACGGCCTGGGTGACGGTGGGGCGGAGGGTGAGTACAGCGCTGGGGCTCGGGGGTCCCAATCCCCAGTGTTGCAGTGCCAGGCCCCTTGGGAGGGGCCCCTTGGGGGCCGAACTAGGGTTAGGATTAGCCCCCAGGAGGCCGGCAGGCAGGATCCACCGGCGCTGTGGCGACCAGGGGGGCGGGCCGAGGGGAGTTCGCTGGAGAGCGGGAGCGTGGGCCCAAGTGTTTTGGCAGAGGGGGCCTTCGAAGCTCGCCGGGGGCTCGGAGGGCCCTACCTGTTCTCCCGCCCTGAATAACCGGCGGCACCTGAAGCGGCCCGGGTGGGTGGCGGGTGGCTGCAGGGTGAGTCCAGCGCTGGGCTTTGGAGGTTCCCAATCCCCGGCGTTGGGGCGCCAAGCCCCTTTGGATGGGCCCCTCGGGGACCCACCTAGGGTTTGCGTTAGCCCCCAGGAGCCCGTCAGGCCCAATCCCCTGGCTGTGTGGCGCAAGGTGGGGTGGGCCGAGGGGACGGAGCTGGCGAGCGGGACCATGGGCCCACAGGTTTTGGCGTGGGGGCCTTCGAAGATCCTCAGGGGCTAGGAGGGCCCTGCCCCTTCTCCCACCTGAATGACCGGCGGCGCCCCTAGCGACCCGGTGGCGGGGGGCTGCGGGTAAAGTCCGGCGCTCCGTCTCGGGTCCCCAATCCCCGTCGTTTGGGCGCCAGGCCCTTTGGGAGGGGCCCCTCAGGAGCCCACCTAGAGTTAGGGTTAGCCCCCAGGAGGCCAGCAAGCCCTATCTGCTGGATGTGCGGCGAGCGGAGGGGCAGGCCGAGCTGAGGGTGCTGAGGAGTGGGAGCGTGGGCCCAAGCGTTTTGGCGCGGGGGGCCTTTGAATGTCGTCAGGGGCTCGGAGTGCCCTGCACGTTCTCCCGCTCTGAATGATCGGCGGCGCCAATAACGGCCTGGGTGGCGGTGGGGCGGAGGGTGAGTCCAGCGCTGGGGCTCGGGGGTCCCAATCCCCAGTGTTGCAGTGCCAGGCCCCTTGGGAGGGGCCCCTTGGGGGCCGAACTAGGGTTAGGATTAGCCCCCAGGAGGCCGGCAGGCAGGATCCACCGGCGCTGTGGCGAGCAGGGGGGCGGGCCGAGGGGAGTTCGCTGGAGAGCGGGAGCGTGGGCCCAAGTGTTTTGGCAGAGGGGGCCTTCGAAGCTCGCCGGGGGCTCGGAGGGCCCTACCTCTTCTCCCGCCCTGAATAACCGGCGGCACCTGAAGCGGCCCGGGTGGGTGGCGGGTGGCTGCAGGGTGAGTCCAGCGCTGGGCTTTGGAGGTTCCCAATCCCCGGCGTTGGGGCGCCAAGCCCCTTTGGATGGGCCCCTCGGGGACCCACCTAGGGTTTGCGTTAGCCCCCAGGAGCCCGTCAGGCCCAATCCCCTGGCTGTGTGGCGCAAGGTGGGGTGGGCCGAGGGGACGGAGCTGGCGAGCGGGACCATGGGCCCACAGGTTTTGGCGTGGGGGCCTTCGAAGATCCTCAGGGGCTAGGAGGGCCCTGCCCCTTCTCCCACCTGAATGACCGGCGGCGCCCCTAGCGGCCCCGGTGGCGGGGGCTGCAGGGTGTGTCCGGCCCTGGGGCTAGGACGTCCAGGATCCCGGGGCGTGGCTGCGCAAGGCCCCTTGGGAGGGGCCCCTCGAGGACCGACCTAGGGTTAGGGTTAGTCCCCAGGAGGCCGGCAGGTCCGATCCGCCTGCTGTGTTTCGAGCGGAGGGGCAGGTTGAGGTGAGGGCGCTGACTAGTGGGAACGTGGGCCCAAGCGCTTTGGGGCGGGGGGCCGTCGAGGGCAGCGGGGGCTCAGAGGTCCCTGCCCCTTCTGCCGCCCTGAGTGAGCGGCAGCGCCCCTAGTGCCCAGGTGGTGGAGGGGCAGCAGTGTTAGTCTGGCCCTGGGGCTCGGGGGTCCCCAATCCCCAGGGTTGCCGCCCCAGGCCCTTTGAAAGGGGCCTCTCGGGGACTGACCTAGGGTCAGGGTTACCAAGCAGGATGCCGGCAGGCCCGAGATGCCCGCTGTGCAGCGAGTGGAGGGGCGGGCAGAATGAGGGCGCTGGCGAGCGGGAGCCTGGGCTCAAACATTTGGCGGGGGGTCCTTCGAAGGTAGCCGGGAGCTCAGAGGGCCCTGCCCGTTCTCCCGCCCTGTATGACCGGTGGGCCCCCTAGAGGCCCAGGTGGCGGGGGGCTGCAGGGTGAGTCCGGCGCTGGGTCTCGGGTCCCCAATCTCCGGCGCTGAGGCGCCGGGCCCCTTGGGTGGGGCCCCTCAGGAGCCCACCTAGACTTAGTGTTAGCCCCCGTGAGGCCGGCAAGCCCGACCTGCTGGATGTGCGGCGAGCAGAGGGGTAGGCCGAGTTGAGGGCGCTGAGGAGTGGGAGCGTGGGCCCAACCGTTTTGGCGCGGGGGCCTTCGAAGGTCATCAGGGGCTAGGAGGGCCCTGCTCCTTCTCCCGCCTGAATGACCGGCGGCGCCCCTAGCGGCCGGAGTGGCGGGGGGCTGCAGGCTGATTCCACCGCTGGGGTTCAGTGGTTCCCAGTCCCTGGCGTTGGGTCGCCAAGCCCCTTGGGAGGGGCCCCTCGGGGACCCACCTAGGGTTCAGATTAGCCCCCAGGAGGCCGGCAGGTCCAATCCGCCTGCTGTGTTTCGAGCGGAGGGGCGGGTTGAGGTGAGGGCGCTGACAAGTGGCAACGTGGGCCCGAGCGCTTTGGGGCGGGGGGCCATCGAAGGTCGGCGGGGGCTCGGAGGGCCCTACCCCTTCTCCCGCCTGAATGACCGGCGGCGCCCCTAGCGGCCCCGGTGGCGGGGGGCTGCGGGTAAAGTCCGGCGCTCCGTCTCGGGTCCCCAATCCCCGTCGTTTGGGCGCCAGGCCCTTTGGGAGGGGCCCCTCAGGAGCCCACCTAGAGTTAGGGTTAGCCCCCAGGAGGCCGGCAAGCCCTATCTGCTGGATGTGCGGCGAGCGGAGGGGCAGGCCGAGCTGAGGGTGCTGAGGAGTGGGAGCGTGGGCCCAAGCGTTTTGGCGCGGGGGGCCTTTGAATGTCGTCAGGGGCTCGGAGTGCCCTGCACGTTCTCCCGCTCTGAATGATCGGCGGCGCCAATAACGGCCTGGGTGGCGGTGGGGCGGAGGGTGAGTCCAGCGCTGGGGCTCGGGGGTCCCAATCCCCAGTGTTGCAGTGCCAGGCCCCTTGGGAGGGGCCCCTTGGGGGCCGAACTAGGGTTAGGATTAGCCCCCAGGAGGCCGGCAGGCAGGATCCACCGGCGCTGTGGCGAGCAGGGGGGCGGGCCGAGGGGAGTTCGCTGGAGAGCGGGAGCGTGGGCCCAAGTGTTTTGGCAGAGGGGGCCTTCGAAGCTCGCCGGGGGCTCGGAGGGCCCTACCTGTTCTCCCGCCCTGAATAACCGGCGGCACTGAAGCGGCCCGGGTGGGTGGCGGGTGGCTGCAGGGTGAGCCCAGCGCTGGGCTTTGGAGGTTCCCAATCCCCGGCGTTGGGGCGCCAAGCCCCTTTGGATGGGCCCCTCGGGGACCCACCTAGGGTTTGCGTTAGCCCCCAGGAGCCCGTCAGGCCCAATCCCCTGGCTGTGTGGCGCAAGGTGGGGTGGGCCGAGGGGACGGAGCTGGCGAGCGGGACCATGGGCCCACAGGTTTTGGCGTGGGGGCCTTCGAAGATCCTCAGGGGCTAGGAGGGCCCTGCCCCTTCTCCCACCTGAATGACCGGCGGCGCCCCTAGCGGCCCCGGTGGCGGGGGCTGCAGGGTGTGTCCGGCCCTGGGGCTAGGACGTCCAGGATCCCGGGGCGTGGCTGCGCAAGGCCCCTTGGGAGGGGCCCCTCGAGGACCGACCTAGGGTTAGGGTTAGTCCCCAGGAGGCCGGCAGGTCCGATCCGCCTGCTGTGTTTCGAGCGGAGGGGCAGGTTGAGGTGAGGGCCCTGACTAGTGGGAAAGTGGGTCCAAGCGCTTTGGGGCGGGGGGCCGTCGAGGGCAGCGGGGGCTCAGAGGTCCCTGCCCCTTCTGCCGCCCTGAGTGAGCGGCAGCGCCCCTAGTGCCCAGGTGGTGGAGGGGCAGCAGTGTTGCCGCCCCAGGCCCTTTGAAAGGGGCCTCTCGGGGACTGACCTAGGGTCAGGGTTACCAAGCAGGATGCCGGCAGGCCCGAGATGCCCGCTGTGCAGCGAGTGGAGGGGCGGGCAGAATGAGGGCGCTGGCGAGCGGGAGCCTGGGCTCAAACATTTGGCGGGGGGTCCTTCGAAGGTAGCCGGGAGCTCAGAGGGCCCTGCCCGTTCTCCCGCCCTGTATGACCGGTGGGCCCCCTAGAGGCCCAGGTGGCGGGGGGCTGCAGGGTGAGTCCGGCGCTGGGTCTCGGGTCCCCAATCTCCGGCGCTGAGGCGCCGGGCCCCTTGGGTGGGGCCCCTCAGGAGCCCACCTAGACTTAGTGTTAGCCCCCGTGAGGCCGGCAAGCCCGACCTGCTGGATGTGCGGCGAGCAGAGGGGTAGGCCGAGTTGAGGGCGCTGAGGAGTGGGAGCGTGGGCCCAACCGTTTTGGCGCGGGGGCCTTCGAAGGTCATCAGGGGCTAGGAGGGCCCTGCTCCTTCTCCCGCCTGAATGACCGGCGGCGCCCCTAGCGGCCGGAGTGGCGGGGGGCTGCAGGCTGATTCCACCGCTGGGGTTCAGTGGTTCCCAGCCCCTGGCGTTGGGTCGCCAAGCCCCTTGGGAGGGGCCCCTCGGGGACCCACCTAGGGTTCAGATTAGCCCCCAGGAGGCCGGCAGGTCCAATCCGCCTGCTGTGTTTCGAGCGGAGGGGCGGGTTGAGGTGAGGGCGCTGACAAGTGGCAACGTGGGCCCGAGCGCTTTGGGGCGGGGGGCCATCGAAGGTCGGCGGGGGCTCGGAGGGCCCTACCCCTTCTCCCGCCTGAATGACCGGCGGCGCCCCTAGCGGCCCCGGTGGCGGGGGGCTGCGGGTAAAGTCCGGCGCTCCGTCTCGGGTCCCCAATCCCCGTCGTTTGGGCGCCAGGCCCTTTGGGAGGGGCCCCTCAGGAGCCCACCTAGAGTTAGGGTTAGCCCCCAGGAGGCCGGCAAGCCCTATCTGCTGGATGTGCGGCGAGCGGAGGGGCAGGCCGAGCTGAGGGTGCTGAGGAGTGGGAGCGTGGGCCCAAGCGTTTTGGCGCGGGGGGCCTTTGAATGTCGTCAGGGGCTCGGAGTGCCCTGCACGTTCTCCCGCTCTGAATGATCGGCGGCGCCAATAACGGCCTGGGTGGCGGTGGGGCGGAGGGTGAGTCCAGCGCTGGGGCTCGGGGGGTCCCAATCCCCAGTGTTGCAGTGCCAGGCCCCTTGGGAGGGGCCCCTTGGGGGCCGAACTAGGGTTAGGATTAGCCCCCAGGAGGCCGGCAGGCAGGATCCACCGGCGCTGTGGCGAGCAGGGGGGCGGGCCGAGGGGAGTTCGCTGGAGAGCGGGAGCGTGGGCCCAAGTGTTTTGGCAGAGGGGGCCTTCGAAGCTCGCCGGGGGCTCGGAGGGCCCTACCTGTTCTCCCGCCCTGAATAACCGGCGGCACTGAAGCGGCCCGGGTGGGTGGCGGGTGGCTGCAGGGTGAGCCCAGCGCTGGGCTTTGGAGGTTCCCAATCCCCGGCGTTGGGGCGCCAAGCCCCTTTGGATGGGCCCCTCGGGGACCCACCTAGGGTTTGCGTTAGCCCCCAGGAGCCCGTCAGGCCCAATCCCCTGGCTGTGTGGCGCAAGGTGGGGTGGGCCGAGGGGACGGAGCTGGCGAGCGGGACCATGGGCCCACAGGTTTTGGCGTGGGGGCCTTCGAAGATCCTCAGGGGCTAGGAGGGCCCTGCCCCTTCTCCCACCTGAATGACCGGCGGCGCCCCTAGCGGCCCCGGTGGCGGGGGCTGCAGGGTGTGTCCGGCCCTGGGGCTAGGACGTCCAGGATCCCGGGGCGTGGCTGCGCAAGGCCCCTTGGGAGGGGCCCCTCGAGGACCGACCTAGGGTTAGGGTTAGTCCCCAGGAGGCCGGCAGGTCCGATCCGCCTGCTGTGTTTCGAGCGGAGGGGCAGGTTGAGGTGAGGGCGCTGACTAGTGGGAACGTGGGCCCAAGCGCTTTGGGGCGGGGGGCCGTCGAGGGCAGCGGGGGCTCAGAGGTCCCTGCCCCTTCTGCCGCCCTGAGTGAGCGGCAGCGCCCCTAGTGCCCAGGTGGTGGAGGGGCAGCAGTGTTAGTCTGGCCCTGGGGCTCGGGGGTCCCCAATCCCCAGGGTTGCCGCCCCAGGCCCTTTGAAAGGGGCCTCTCGGGGACTGACCTAGGGTCAGGGTTACCAAGCAGGATGCCGGCAGGCCCGAGATGCCCGCTGTGCAGCGAGTGGAGGGGCGGGCAGAATGAGGGCGCTGGCGAGCGGGAGCCTGGGCTCAAACATTTGGCGGGGGGTCCTTCGAAGGTAGCCGGGAGCTCAGAGGGCCCTGCCCGTTCTCCCGCCCTGTATGACCGGTGGGCCCCCTAGAGGCCCAGGTGGCGGGGGGCTGCAGGGTGAGTCCGGCGCTGGGTCTCGGGTCCCCAATCTCCGGCGCTGAGGCGCCGGGCCCCTTGGGTGGGGCCCCTCAGGAGCCCACCTAGACTTAGTGTTAGCCCCCGTGAGGCCGGCAAGCCCGACCTGCTGGATGTGCGGCGAGCAGAGGGGTAGGCCGAGTTGAGGGCGCTGAGGAGTGGGAGCGTGGGCCCAACCGTTTTGGCGCGGGGGCCTTCGAAGGTCATCAGGGGCTAGGAGGGCCCTGCTCCTTCTCCCGCCTGAATGACCGGCGGCGCCCCTAGCGGCCGGAGTGGCGGGGGGCTGCAGGCTGATTCCACCGCTGGGGTTCAGTGGTTCCCAGTCCCTGGCGTTGGGTCGCCAAGCCCCTTGGGAGGGGCCCCTCGGGGACCCACCTAGGGTTCAGATTAGCCCCCAGGAGGCCGGCAGGTCCAATCCGCCTGCTGTGTTTCGAGCGGAGGGGCGGGTTGAGGTGAGGGCGCTGACAAGTGGCAACGTGGGCCCGAGCGCTTTGGGGCGGGGGGCCATCGAAGGTCGGCGGGGGCTCGGAGGGCCCTACCCCTTCTCCCGCCTGAATGACCGGCGGCGCCCCTAGCGGCCCCGGTGGCGGGGGGCTGCGGGTAAAGTCCGGCGCTCCGTCTCGGGTCCCCAATCCCCGTCGTTTGGGCGCCAGGCCCTTTGGGAGGGGCCCCTCAGGAGCCCACCTAGAGTTAGGGTTAGCCCCCAGGAGGCCGGCAAGCCCTATCTGCTGGATGTGCGGCGAGCGGAGGGGCAGGCCGAGCTGAGGGTGCTGAGGAGTGGGAGCGTGGGCCCAAGCGTTTTGGCGCGGGGGGCCTTTGAATGTCGTCAGGGGCTCGGAGTGCCCTGCACGTTCTCCCGCTCTGAATGATCGGCGGCGCCAATAACGGCCTGGGTGGCGGTGGGGCGGAGGGTGAGTCCAGCGCTGGGGCTCGGGGGTCCCAATCCCCAGTGTTGCAGTGCCAGGCCCCTTGGGAGGGGCCCCTTGGGGGCCGAACTAGGGTTAGGATTAGCCCCCAGGAGGCCGGCAGGCAGGATCCACCGGCGCTGTGGCGAGCAGGGGGGCGGGCCGAGGGGAGTTCGCTGGAGAGCGGGAGCGTGGGCCCAAGTGTTTTGGCAGAGGGGGCCTTCGAAGCTCGCCGGGGGCTCGGAGGGCCCTACCTGTTCTCCCGCCCTGAATAACCGGCGGCACTGAAGCGGCCCGGGTGGGTGGCGGGTGGCTGCAGGGTGAGCCCAGCGCTGGGCTTTGGAGGTTCCCAATCCCCAGCGTTGGGGCGCCAAGCCCCTTTGGATGGGCCCCTCGGGGACCCACCTAGGGTTTGCGTTAGCCCCCAGGAGCCTGTCAGGCCCAATCCCCTGGCTGTGTGGCGCAAGGTGGGGTGGGCCGAGGGGACGGAGCTGGCGAGCGGGACCATGGGCCCACAGGTTTTGGCGTGGGGGCCTTCGAAGATCCTCAGGGGCTAGGAGGGCCCTGCCCCTTCTCCCACCTGAATGACCGGCGGCGCCCCTAGCGGCCCCGGTGGCGGGGGCTGCAGGGTGTGTCCGGCCCTGGGGCTAGGACGTCCAGGATCCCGGGGCGTGGCTGCGCAAGGCCCCTTGGGAGGGGCCCCTCGAGGACCGACCTAGGGTTAGGGTTAGTCCCCAGGAG
Organism: Ursus americanus; assembly: GCF_024610735.1. NCBI lineage: Eukaryota > Metazoa > Chordata > Mammalia > Carnivora > Ursidae > Ursus > Ursus americanus. Next base: position 804,919 of record NC_142133.1, on the reverse strand, counting down.
GCCGGCAGGTCCGATCCGCCTGCTGTGTTTCGAGCGGAGGGGCAGGTTGAGGTGAGGGCGCTGACTAGTGGGAACGTGGGCCCAAGCGCTTTGGGGCGGGGGGCCGTCGAGGGCAGCGGGGGCTCAGAGGTCCCTGCCCCTTCTGCCGCCCTGAGTGAGCGGCAGCGCCCCTAGTGCCCAGGTGGTGGAGGGGCAGCAGTGTTAGTCTGGCCCTGGGGCTCGGGGGTCCCCAATCCCCAGGGTTGCCGCCCCAGGCCCTTTGAAAGGGGCCTCTCGGGGACTGACCTAGGGTCAGGGTTACCAAGCAGGATGCCGGCAGGCCCGAGATGCCCGCTGTGCAGCGAGTGGAGGGGCGGGCAGAATGAGGGCGCTGGCGAGCGGGAGCCTGGGCTCAAACATTTGGCGGGGGGTCCTTCGAAGGTAGCCGGGAGCTCAGAGGGCCCTGCCCGTTCTCCCGCCCTGTATGACCGGTGGGCCCCCTAGAGGCCCAGGTGGCGGGGGGCTGCAGGGTGAGTCCGGCGCTGGGTCTCGGGTCCCCAATCTCCGGCGCTGAGGCGCCGGGCCCCTTGGGTGGGGCCCCTCAGGAGCCCACCTAGACTTAGTGTTAGCCCCCGTGAGGCCGGCAAGCCCGACCTGCTGGATGTGCGGCGAGCAGAGGGGTAGGCCGAGTTGAGGGCGCTGAGGAGTGGGAGCGTGGGCCCAACCGTTTTGGCGCGGGGGCCTTCGAAGGTCATCAGGGGCTAGGAGGGCCCTGCTCCTTCTCCCGCCTGAATGACCGGCGGCGCCCCTAGCGGCCGGAGTGGCAGGGGGCTGCAGGCTGATTCCACCGCTGGGGTTCAGTGGTTCCCAGTCCCTGGCGTTGGGTCGCCAAGCCCCTTGGGAGGGGCCCCTCGGGGACCCACCTAGGGTTCAGATTAGCCCCCAGGAGGCCGGCAGGTCCAATCCGCCTGCTGTGTTTCGAGCGGAGGGGCGGGTTGAGGTGAGGGCGCTGACAAGTGGCAACGTGGGCCCGAGCGCTTTGGGGCGGGGGGCCATCGAAGGTCGGCGGGGGCTCGGAGGGCCCTACCCCTTCTCCCGCCTGAATGACCGGCGGCGCCCCTAGCGGCCCCGGTGGCGGGGGGCTGCGGGTAAAGTCCGGCGCTCCGTCTCGGGTCCCCAATCCCCGTCGTTTGGGCGCCAGGCCCTTTGGGAGGGGCCCCTCAGGAGCCCTCCTAGAGTTAGGGTTAGCCCCCAGGAGGCCGGCAAGCCCTATCTGCTGGATGTGCGGCGAGCGGAGGGGCAGGCCGAGCTGAGGGTGCTGAGGAGTGGGAGCGTGGGCCCAAGCGTTTTGGCGCGGGGGGCCTTTGAATGTCGTCAGGGGCTCGGAGTGCCCTGCACGTTCTCCCGCTCTGAATGATCGGCGGCGCCAATAACGGCCTGGGTGGCGGTGGGGCGGAGGGTGAGTCCAGCGCTGGGGCTCGGGGGTCCCAATCCCCAGTGTTGCAGTGCCAGGCCCCTTGGGAGGGGCCCCTTGGGGGCCGAACTAGGGTTAGGATTAGCCCCCAGGAGGCCGGCAGGCAGGATCCACCGGCGCTGTGGCGAGCAGGGGGGCGGGCCGAGGGGAGTTCGCTGGAGAGCGGGAGCGTGGGCCCAAGTGTTTTGGCAGAGGGGGCCTTCGAAGCTCGCCGGGGGCTCGGAGGGCCCTACCTGTTCTCCCGCCCTGAATAACCGGCGGCACCTGAAGCGGCCCGGGTGGGTGGCGGGTGGCTGCAGGGTGAGTCCAGCGCTGGGCTTTGGAGGTTCCCAATCCCCGGCGTTGGGGCGCCAAGCCCCTTTGGATGGGCCCCTCGGGGACCCACCTAGGGTTTGCGTTAGCCCCCAGGAGCCCGTCAGGCCCAATCCCCTGGCTGTGTGGCGCAAGGTGGGGTGGGCCGAGGGGACGGAGCTGGCGAGCGGGACCATGGGCCCACAGGTTTTGGCGTGGGGGCCTTCGAAGATCCTCAGGGGCTAGGAGGGCCCTGCCCCTTCTCCCACCTGAATGACTGGCGGCGCCCCTAGCGACCCCGGTGGCGGGGGGCTGCGGGTAAAGTCCGGCGCTCCGTCTCGGGTCCCCAATCCCCATCGTTTGGGCGCCAGGCCCTTTGGGAGGGGCCCCTCAGGAGCCCACCTAGAGTTAGGGTTAGCCCCCAGGAGGCCGGCAAGCCCTATCTGCTGGATGTGCGGCGAGCGGAGGGGCAGGCCGAGCTGAGGGTGCTGAGGAGTGGGAGCGTGGGCCCAAGCGTTTTGGCGCGGGGGGCCTTTGAATGTCGTCAGGGGCTCGGAGTGCCCTGCACGTTCTCCCGCTCTGAATGATCGGCGGCGCCAATAACGGCCTGGGTGGCGGTGGGGCGGAGGGTGAGTCCAGCGCTGGGGCTCGGGGGTCCCAATCCCCAGTGTTGCAGTGCCAGGCCCCTTGGGAGGGGCCCCTTGGGGGCCGAACTAGGGTTAGGATTAGCCCCCAGGAGGCCGGCAGGCAGGATCCACCGGCGCTGTGGCGAGCAGGGGGGCGGGCCGAGGGGAGTTCGCTGGAGAGCGGGAGCGTGGGCCCAAGTGTTTTGGCAGAGGGGGCCTTCGAAGCTCGCCGGGGGCTCGGAGGGCCCTACCTGTTCTCCCGCCCTGAATAACCGGCGGCACTGAAGCGGCCCGGGTGGGTGGCGGGTGGCTGCAGGGTGAGTCCAGCGCTGGGCTTTGGAGGTTCCCAATCCCCGGCGTTGGGGCGCCAAGCCCCTTTGGATGGGCCCCTCGGGGACCCACCTAGGGTTTGCGTTAGCCCCCAGGAGCCCGTCAGGCCCAATCCCCTGGCTGTGTGGCGCAAGGTGGGGTGGGCCGAGGGGACGGAGCTGGCGAGCGGGACCATGGGCCCACAGGTTTTGGCGTGGGGGCCTTCGAAGATCCTCAGGGGCTAGGAGGTCCCTGCCCCTTCTCCCACCTGAATGACCGGCGGCGCCCCTAGCGGCCCCGGTGGCGGGGGCTGCAGGGTGTGTCCGGCCCTGGGGCTAGGACGTCCAGGATCCCGGGGCGTGGCTGCGCAAGGCCCCTTGGGAGGGGCCCCTCGAGGACCGACCTAGGGTTAGGGTTAGTCCCCAGGAGGCCGGCAGGTCCGATCCGCCTGCTGTGTTTCGAGCGGAGGGGCAGGTTGAGGTGAGGGCGCTGACTAGTGGGAACGTGGGCCCAAGCGCTTTGGGGCGGGGGGCCGTCGAGGGCAGCGGGGGCTCAGAGGTCCCTGCCCCTTCTGCCGCCCTGAGTGAGCGGCAGCGCCCCTAGTGCCCAGGTGGTGGAGGGGCAGCAGTGTTGCCGCCCCAGGCCCTTTGAAAGGGGCCTCTCGGGGACTGACCTAGGGTCAGGGTTACCAAGCAGGATGCCGGCAGGCCCGAGATGCCCGCTGTGCAGCGAGTGGAGGGGCGGGCAGAATGAGGGCGCTGGCGAGCGGGAGCCTGGGCTCAAACATTTGGCGGGGGGTCCTTCGAAGGTAGCCGGGAGCTCAGAGGGCCCTGCCCGTTCTCCCGCCCTGTATGACCGGTGGGCCCCCTAGAGGCCCAGGTGGCGGGGGGCTGCAGGGTGAGTCCGGCGCTGGGTCTCGGGTCCCCAATCTCCGGCGCTGAGGCGCCGGGCCCCTTGGGTGGGGCCCCTCAGGAGCCCACCTAGACTTAGTGTTAGCCCCCGTGAGGCCGGCAAGCCCGACCTGCTGGATGTGCGGCGAGCAGAGGGGTAGGCCGAGTTGAGGGCGCTGAGGAGTGGGAGCGTGGGCCCAACCGTTTTGGCGCGGGGGCCTTCGAAGGTCATCAGGGGCTAGGAGGGCCCTGCTCCTTCTCCCGCCTGAATGACCGGCGGCGCCCCTAGCGGCCGGAGTGGCGGGGGGCTGCAGGCTGATTCCACCGCTGGGGTTCAGTGGTTCCCAGCCCCTGGCGTTGGGTCGCCAAGCCCCTTGGGAGGGGCCCCTCGGGGACCCACCTAGGGTTCAGATTAGCCCCCAGGAGGCCGGCAGGTCCAATCCGCCTGCTGTGTTTCGAGCGGAGGGGCGGGTTGAGGTGAGGGCGCTGACAAGTGGCAATGTGGGCCCGAGCGCTTTGGGGCGGGGGGCCATCGAAGGTCGGCGGGGGCTCGGAGGGCCCTACCCCTTCTCCCGCCTGAATGACCGGCGGCGCCCCTAGCGGCCCCGGTGGCGGGGGGCTGCGGGTAAAGTCCGGCGCTCCGTCTCGGGTCCCCAATCCCCGTCGTTTGGGCGCCAGGCCCTTTGGGAGGGGCCCCTCAGGAGCCCACCTAGAGTTAGGGTTAGCCCCCAGGAGGCCGGCAAGCCCTATCTGCTGGATGTGCGGCGAGCGGAGGGGCAGGCCGAGCTGAGGGTGCTGAGGAGTGGGAGCGTGGGCCCAAGCGTTTTGGCGCGGGGGGCCTTTGAATGTCGTCAGGGGCTCGGAGTGCCCTGCACGTTCTCCCGCTCTGAATGATCGGCGGCGCCAATAACGGCCTGGGTGGCGGTGGGGCGGAGGGTGAGTCCAGCGCTGGGGCTCGGGGGTCCCAATCCCCAGTGTTGCAGTGCCAGGCCCCTTGGGAGGGGCCCCTTGGGGGCCGAACTAGGGTTAGGATTAGCCCCCAGGAGGCCGGCAGGCAGGATCCACCGGCGCTGTGGCGAGCAGGGGGGCGGGCCGAGGGGAGTTCGCTGGAGAGCGGGAGCGTGGGCCCAAGTGTTTTGGCAGAGGGGGCCTTCGAAGCTCGCCGGGGGCTCGGAGGGCCCTACCTGTTCTCCCGCCCTGAATAACCGGCGGCACCTGAAGCGGCCCGGGTGGGTGGCGGGTGGCTGCAGGGTGAGTCCAGCGCTGGGCTTTGGAGGTTCCCAATCCCCGGCGTTGGGGCGCCAAGCCCCTTTGGATGGGCCCCTCGGGGACCCACCTAGGGTTTGCGTTAGCCCCCAGGAGCCCGTCAGGCCCAATCCCCTGGCTGTGTGGCGCAAGGTGGGGTGGGCCGAGGGGACGGAGCTGGCGAGCGGGACCATGGGCCCACAGGTTTTGGCGTGGGGGCCTTCGAAGATCCTCAGGGGCTAGGAGGGCCCTGCCCCTTCTCCCACCTGAATGACCGGCGGCGCCCCTAGCGACCCGGTGGCGGGGGGCTGCGGGTAAAGTCCGGCGCTCCGTCTCGGGTCCCCAATCCCCGTCGTTTGGGCGCCAGGCCCTTTGGGAGGGGCCCCTCAGGAGCCCACCTAGAGTTAGGGTTAGCCCCCAGGAGGCCAGCAAGCCCTATCTGCTGGATGTGCGGCGAGCGGAGGGGCAGGCCGAGCTGAGGGTGCTGAGGAGTGGGAGCGTGGGCCCAAGCGTTTTGGCGCGGGGGGCCTTTGAATGTCGTCAGGGGCTCGGAGTGCCCTGCACGTTCTCCCGCTCTGAATGATCGGCGGCGCCAATAACGGCCTGGGTGGCGGTGGGGCGGAGGGTGAGTCCAGCGCTGGGGCTCGGGGGTCCCAATCCCCAGTGTTGCAGTGCCAGGCCCCTTGGGAGGGGCCCCTTGGGGGCCGAACTAGGGTTAGGATTAGCCCCCAGGAGGCCGGCAGGCAGGATCCACCGGCGCTGTGGCGAGCAGGGGGGCGGGCCGAGGGGAGTTCGCTGGAGAGCGGGAGCGTGGGCCCAAGTGTTTTGGCAGAGGGGGCCTTCGAAGCTCGCCGGGGGCTCGGAGGGCCCTACCTGTTCTCCCGCCCTGAATAACCGGCGGCACCTGAAGCGGCCCGGGTGGGTGGCGGGTGGCTGCAGGGTGAGTCCAGCGCTGGGCTTTGGAGGTTCCCAATCCCCGGCGTTGGGGCGCCAAGCCCCTTTGGATGGGCCCCTCGGGGACCCACCTAGGGTTTGCGTTAGCCCCCAGGAGCCCGTCAGGCCCAATCCCCTGGCTGTGTGGCGCAAGGTGGGGTGGGCCGAGGGGACGGAGCTGGCGAGCGGGACCATGGGCCCACAGGTTTTGGCGTGGGGGCCTTCGAAGATCCTCAGGGGCTAGGAGGGCCCTGCCCCTTCTCCCACCTGAATGACCGGCGGCGCCCCTAGCGGCCCCGGTGGCGGGGGCTGCAGGGTGTGTCCGGCCCTGGGGCTAGGACGTCCAGGATCCCGGGGCGTGGCTGCGCAAGGCCCCTTGGGAGGGGCCCCTCGAGGACCGACCTAGGGTTAGGGTTAGTCCCCAGGAGGCCGGCAGGTCCGATCCGCCTGCTGTGTTTCGAGCGGAGGGGCAGGTTGAGGTGAGGGCGCTGACTAGTGGGAACGTGGGCCCAAGCGCTTTGGGGCGGGGGGCCGTCGAGGGCAGCGGGGGCTCAGAGGTCCCTGCCCCTTCTGCCGCCCTGAGTGAGCGGCAGCGCCCCTAGTGCCCAGGTGGTGGAGGGGCAGCAGTGTTGCCGCCCCAGGCCCTTTGAAAGGGGCCTCTCGGGGACTGACCTAGGGTCAGGGTTACCAAGCAGGATGCCGGCAGGCCCGAGATGCCCGCTGTGCAGCGAGTGGAGGGGCGGGCAGAATGAGGGCGCTGGCGAGCGGGAGCCTGGGCTCAAACATTTGGCGGGGGGTCCTTCGAAGGTAGCCGGGAGCTCAGAGGGCCCTGCCCGTTCTCCCGCCCTGTATGACCGGTGGGCCCCCTAGAGGCCCAGGTGGCGGGGGGCTGCAGGGTGAGTCCGGCGCTGGGTCTCGGGTCCCCAATCTCCGGCGCTGAGGCGCCGGGCCCCTTGGGTGGGGCCCCTCAGGAGCCCACCTAGACTTAGTGTTAGCCCCCGTGAGGCCGGCAAGCCCGACCTGCTGGATGTGCGGCGAGCAGAGGGGTAGGCCGAGTTGAGGGCGCTGAGGAGTGGGAGCGTGGGCCCAACCGTTTTGGCGCGGGGGCCTTCGAAGGTCATCAGGGGCTAGGAGGGCCCTGCTCCTTCTCCCGCCTGAATGACCGGCGGCGCCCCTAGCGGCCGGAGTGGCGGGGGGCTGCAGGCTGATTCCACCGCTGGGGTTCAGTGGTTCCCAGCCCCTGGCGTTGGGTCGCCAAGCCCCTTGGGAGGGGCCCCTCGGGGACCCACCTAGGGTTCAGATTAGCCCCCAGGAGGCCGGCAGGTCCAATCCGCCTGCTGTGTTTCGAGCGGAGGGGCGGGTTGAGGTGAGGGCGCTGACAAGTGGCAACGTGGGCCCGAGCGCTTTGGGGCGGGGGGCCATCGAAGGTCGGCGGGGGCTCGGAGGGCCCTACCCCTTCTCCCGCCTGAATGACCGGCGGCGCCCCTAGCGGCCCCGGTGGCGGGGGGCTGCGGGTAAAGTCCGGCGCTCCGTCTCGGGTCCCCAATCCCCGTCGTTTGGGCGCCAGGCCCTTTGGGAGGGGCCCCTCAGGAGCCCACCTAGAGTTAGGGTTAGCCCCCAGGAGGCCGGCAAGCCCTATCTGCTGGATGTGCGGCGAGCGGAGGGGCAGGCCGAGCTGAGGGTGCTGAGGAGTGGGAGCGTGGGCCCAAGCGTTTTGGCGCGGGGGGCCTTTGAATGTCGTCAGGGGCTCGGAGTGCCCTGCACGTTCTCCCGCTCTGAATGATCGGCGGCGCCAATAACGGCCTGGGTGGCGGTGGGGCGGAGGGTGAGTCCAGCGCTGGGGCTCGGGGGTCCCAATCCCCAGTGTTGCAGTGCCAGGCCCCTTGGGAGGGGCCCCTTGGGGGCCGAACTAGGGTTAGGATTAGCCCCCAGGAGGCCGGCAGGCAGGATCCACCGGCGCTGTGGCGAGCAGGGGGGCGGGCCGAGGGGAGTTCGCTGGAGAGCGGGAGCGTGGGCCCAAGTGTTTTGGCAGAGGGGGCCTTCGAAGCTCGCCGGGGGCTCGGAGGGCCCTACCTGTTCTCCCGCCCTGAATAACCGGCGGCACCTGAAGCGGCCCGGGTGGGTGGCGGGTGGCTGCAGGGTGAGTCCAGCGCTGGGCTTTGGAGGTTCCCAATCCCCGGCGTTGGGGCGCCAAGCCCCTTTGGATGGGCCCCTCGGGGACCCACCTAGGGTTTGCGTTAGCCCCCAGGAGCCCGTCAGGCCCAATCCCCTGGCTGTGTGGCGCAAGGTGGGGTGGGCCGAGGGGACGGAGCTGGCGAGCGGGACCATGGGCCCACAGGTTTTGGCGTGGGGGCCTTCGAAGATCCTCAGGGGCTAGGAGGGCCCTGCCCCTTCTCCCACCTGAATGACCGGCGGCGCCCCTAGCGGCCTTGGTGGCGGGGGCTGCAGGGTGTGTCCGGCCCTGGGGCTAGGACGTCCAGGATCCCGGGGCGTGGCTGCGCAAGGCCCCTTGGGAGGGGCCCCTCGAGGACCGACCTAGGGTTAGGGTTAGTCCCCAGGAGGCCGGCAGGTCCGATCCGCCTGCTGTGTTTCGAGCGGAGGGGCAGGTTGAGGTGAGGGCGCTGACTAGTGGGAACGTGGGCCCAAGCGCTTTGGGGCGGGGGGCCGTCGAGGGCAGCGGGGGCTCAGAGGTCCCTGCCCCTTCTGCCGCCCTGAGTGAGCGGCAGCGCCCCTAGTGCCCAGGTGGTGGAGGGGCAGCAGTGTTAGTCTGGCCCTGGGGCTCGGGGGTCCCCAATCCCCAGGGTTGCCGCCCCAGGCCCTTTGAAAGGGGCCTCTCGGGGACTGACCTAGGGTCAGGGTTACCAAGCAGGATGCCGGCAGGCCCGAGATGCCCGCTGTGCAGCGAGTGGAGGGGCGGGCAGAATGAGGGCGCTGGCGAGCGGGAGCCTGGGCTCAAACATTTGGCGGGGGGTCCTTCGAAGGTAGCCGGGAGCTCAGAGGGCCCTGCCCGTTCTCCCGCCCTGTATGACCGGTGGGCCCCCTAGAGGCCCAGGTGGCGGGGGGCTGCAGGGTGAGTCCGGCGCTGGGTCTCGGGTCCCCAATCTCCGGCGCTGAGGCGCCGGGCCCCTTGGGTGGGGCCCCTCAGGAGCCCACCTAGACTTAGTGTTAGCCCCCGTGAGGCCGGCAAGCCCGACCTGCTGGATGTGCGGCGAGCAGAGGGGTAGGCCGAGTTGAGGGCGCTGAGGAGTGGGAGCGTGGGCCCAACCGTTTTGGCGCGGGGGCCTTCGAAGGTCATCAGGGGCTAGGAGGGCCCTGCTCCTTCTCCCGCCTGAATGACCGGCGGCGCCCCTAGCGGCCGGAGTGGCGGGGGGCTGCAGGCTGATTCCACCGCTGGGGTTCAGTGGTTCCCAGTCCCTGGCGTTGGGTCGCCAAGCCCCTTGGGAGGGGCCCCTCGGGGACCCACCTAGGGTTCAGATTAGCCCCCAGGAGGCCGGCAGGTCCAATCCGCCTGCTGTGTTTCGAGCGGAGGGGCGGGTTGAGGTGAGGGCGCTGACAAGTGGCAACGTGGGCCCGAGCGCTTTGGGGCGGGGGGCCATCGAAGGTCGGCGGGGGCTCGGAGGGCCCTACCCCTTCTCCCGCCTGAATGACCGGCGGCGCCCCTAGCGGCCCCGGTGGCGGGGGGCTGCGGGTAAAGTCCGGCGCTCCGTCTCGGGTCCCCAATCCCCGTCGTTTGGGCGCCAGGCCCTTTGGGAGGGGCCCCTCAGGAGCCCTCCTAGAGTTAGGGTTAGCCCCCAGGAGGCCGGCAAGCCCTATCTGCTGGATGTGCGGCGAGCGGAGGGGCAGGCCGAGCTGAGGGTGCTGAGGAGTGGGAGCGTGGGCCCAAGCGTTTTGGCGCGGGGGGCCTTTGAATGTCGTCAGGGGCTCGGAGTGCCCTGCACGTTCTCCCGCTCTGAATGATCGGCGGCGCCAATAACGGCCTGGGTGGCGGTGGGGCGGAGGGTGAGTCCAGCGCTGGGGCTCGGGGGGTCCCAATCCCCAGTGTTGCAGTGCCAGGCCCCTTGGGAGGGGCCCCTTGGGGGCCGAACTAGGGTTAGGATTAGCCCCCAGGAGGCCGGCAGGCAGGATCCACCGGCGCTGTGGCGAGCAGGGGGGGCGGGCCGAGGGGAGTTCGCTGGAGAGCGGGGAGCGTGGGCCCAAGTGTTTTGGCAGAGGGGGCCTTCGAAGCTCGCCGGGGGCTCGGAGGGCCCTACCTGTTCTCCCGCCCTGAATAACCGGCGGCACCTGAAGCGGCCCGGGGTGGGTGGCGGGTGGCTGCAGGGTGAGTCCAGCGCTGGGCTTTGGAGGTTCCCAATCCCCGGCGTTGGGGCGCCAAGCCCCTTTGGATGGGCCCCTCGGGGACCCACCTAGGGTTTGCGTTAGCCCCCAGGAGCCCGTCAGGCCCAATCCCCTGGCTGTGTGGCGCAAGGTGGGGTGGGCCGAGGGGACGGAGCTGGCGAGCGGGACCATGGGCCCACAGGTTTTGGCGTGGGGGCCTTCGAAGATCCTCAGGGGCTAGGAGGGCCCTGCCCCTTCTCCCACCTGAAAGACTGGCGGCGCCCCTAGCGACCCCGGTGGCGGGGGGCTGCGGGGTAAAGTCCGGCGCTCCGTCTCGGGTCCCCAATCCCCGTCGTTTGGGCGCCAGGCCCTTTGGGAGGGGCCCCTCAGGAGCCCACCTAGAGTTAGGGTTAGCCCCCAGGAGGCCGGCAAGCCCTATCTGCTGGATGTGCGGCGAGCGGAGGGGCAGGCCGAGCTGAGGGTGCTGAGGAGTGGGAGCGTGGGCCCAAGCGTTTTGGCGCGGGGGGCCTTTGAATGTCGTCAGGGGCTCGGAGTGCCCTGCACGTTCTCCCGCTCTGAATGATCGGCGGCGCCAATAACGGCCTGGGTGGCGGTGGGGCGGAGGGTGAGTCCAGCGCTGGGGCTCGGGGGTCCCAATCCCCAGTGTTGCAGTGCCAGGCCCCTTGGGAGGGGCCCCTTGGGGGCCGAACTAGGGTTAGGATTAGCCCCCAGGAGGCCGGCAGGCAGGATCCACCGGCGCTGTGGCGAGCAGGGGGGCGGGCCGAGGGGAGTTCGCTGGAGAGCGGGAGCGTGGGCCCAAGTGTTTTGGCAGAGGGGGCCTTCGAAGCTCGCCGGGGGCTCGGAGGGCCCTACCTGTTCTCCCGCCCTGAATAACCGGCGGCACCTGAAGCGGCCCGGGTGGGTGGCGGGTGGCTGCAGGGTGAGTCCAGCGCTGGGCTTTGGAGGTTCCCAATCCCCGGCGTTGGGGCGCCAAGCCCCTTTGGATGGGCCCCTCGGGGACCCACCTAGGGTTTGCGTTAGCCCCCAGGAGCCCGTCAGGCCCAATCCCCTGGCTGTGTGGCGCAAGGTGGGGTGGGCCGAGGGGACGGAGCTGGCGAGCGGGACCATGGGCCCACAGGTTTTGGCGTGGGGGCCTTCGAAGATCCTCAGGGGCTAGGAGGGCCCTGCCCCTTCTCCCACCTGAATGACCGGCTGCGCCCCTAGCGGCCCCGGTGGCGGGGGCTGCAGGGTGTGTCCGGCCCTGGGGCTAGGACGTCCAGGATCCCGGGGCGTGGCTGCGCAAGGCCCCTTGGGAGGGGCCCCTCGAGGACCGACCTAGGGTTAGGGTTAGTCCCCAGGAGGCCGGCAGGTCCGATCCGCCTGCTGTGTTTCGAGCGGAGGGGCAGGTTGAGGTGAGGGCGCTGACTAGTGGGAACGTGGGCCCAAGCGCTTTGGGGCGGGGGGCCGTCGAGGGCAGCGGGGGCTCAGAGGTCCCTGCCCCTTCTGCCGCCCTGAGTGAGCGGCAGCGCCCCTAGTGCCCAGGTGGTGGAGGGGCAGCAGTGTTAGTCTGGCCCTGGGGCTCGGGGGTCCCCAATCCCCAGGGTTGCCGCCCCAGGCCCTTTGAAAGGGGCCTCTCGGGGACTGACCTAGGGTCAGGGTTACCAAGCAGGATGCCGGCAGGCCCGAGATGCCCGCTGTGCAGCGAGTGGAGGGGCGGGCAGAATGAGGGCGCTGGCGAGCGGGAGCCTGGGCTCAAACATTTGGCGGGGGGTCCTTCGAAGGTAGCCGGGAGCTCAGAGGGCCCTGCCCGTTCTCCCGCCCTGTATGACCGGTGGGCCCCCTAGAGGCCCAGGTGGCGGGGGGCTGCAGGGTGAGTCCGGCGCTGGGTCTCGGGTCCCCAATCTCCGGCGCTGAGGCGCCGGGCCCCTTGGGTGGGGCCCCTCAGGAGCCCACCTAGACTTAGTGTTAGCCCCCGTGAGGCCGGCAAGCCCGACCTGCTGGATGTGCGGCGAGCAGAGGGGTAGGCCGAGTTGAGGGCGCTGAGGAGTGGGAGCGTGGGCCCAACCGTTTTGGCGCGGGGGCCTTCGAAGGTCATCAGGGGCTAGGAGGGCCCTGCTCCTTCTCCCGCCTGAATGACCGGCGGCGCCCCTAGCGGCCGGAGTGGCGGGGGGCTGCAGGCTGATTCCACCGCTGGGGTTCAGTGGTTCCCAGTCCCTGGCGTTGGGTCGCCAAACCCCTTGGGAGGGGCCCCTCGGGGACCCACCTGGGGTTCAGATTAGCCCCCAGGAGGCCGGCAGGTCCAATCCGCCTGCTGTGTTTCGAGCGGAGGGGCGGGTTGAGGTGAGGGCGCTGACAAGTGGCAACGTGGGCCCGAGCGCTTTGGGGCGGGGGGCCATCGAAGGTCGGCGGGGGCTCGGAGGGCCCTACCCCTTCTCCCGCCTGAATGACCGGCGGCGCCCCTATCGGCCCCGGTGGCGGGGGGCTGCGGGTAAAGTCCGGCGCTCCGTCTCGGGTCCCCAATCCCCGTCGTTTGGGCGCCAGGCCCTTTGGGAGGGGCCCCTCAGGAGCCCTCCTAGAGTTAGGGTTAGCCCCCAGGAGGCCGGCAAGCCCTATCTGCTGGATGTGCGGCGAGCGGAGGGGCAGGCCGAGCTGAGGGTGCTGAGGAGTGGGAGCGTGGGCCCAAGCGTTTTGGCGCGGGGGGCCTTTGAATGTCGTCAGGGGCTCGGAGTGCCCTGCACGTTCTCCCGCTCTGAATGATCGGCGGCGCCAATAACGGCCTGGGTGGCGGTGGGGCGGAGGGTGAGTCCAGCGCTGGGGCTCGGGGGTCCCAATCCCCAGTGTTGCAGTGCCAGGCCCCTTGGGAGGGGCCCCTTGGGGGCCGAACTAGGGTTAGGATTAGCCCCCAGGAGGCCGGCAGGCAGGATCCACCGGCGCTGTGGCGAGCAGGGGGGCGGGCCGAGGGGAGTTCGCTGGAGAGCGGGAGCGTGGGCCCAAGTGTTTTGGCAGAGGGGGCCTTCGAAGCTCGCCGGGGGCTCGGAGGGCCCTACCTGTTCTCCCGCCCTGAATAACCGGCGGCACCTGAAGCGGCCCGGGTGGGTGGCGGGTGGCTGCAGGGTGAGTCCAGCGCTGGGCTTTGGAGGTTCCCAATCCCCGGCGTTGGGGCGCCAAGCCCCTTTGGATGGGCCCCTCGGGGACCCACCTAGGGTTTGCGTTAGCCCCCAGGAGCCCGTCAGGCCCAATCCCCTGGCTGTGTGGCGCAAGGTGGGGTGGGCCGAGGGGACGGAGCTGGCGAGCGGGACCATGGGCCCACAGGTTTTGGCGTGGGGGCCTTCGAAGATCCTCAGGGGCTAGGAGGGCCCTGCCCCTTCTCCCACCTGAATGACCGGCGGCGCCCCTAGCGACCCGGTGGCGGGGGGCTGCGGGTAAAGTCCGGCGCTCCGTCTCGGGTCCCCAATCCCCGTCGTTTGGGCGCCAGGCCCTTTGGGAGGGGCCCCTCAGGAGCCCACCTAGAGTTAGGGTTAGCCCCCAGGAGGCCAGCAAGCCCTATCTGCTGGATGTGCGGCGAGCGGAGGGGCAGGCCGAGCTGAGGGTGCTGAGGAGTGGGAGCGTGGGCCCAAGCGTTTTGGCGCGGGGGGCCTTTGAATGTCGTCAGGGGCTCGGAGTGCCCTGCACGTTCTCCCGCTCTGAATGATCGGCGGCGCCAATAACGGCCTGGGTGGCGGTGGGGCGGAGGGTGAGTCCAGCGCTGGGGCTCGGGGGTCCCAATCCCCAGTGTTGCAGTGCCAGGCCCCTTGGGAGGGGCCCCTTGGGGGCCGAACTAGGGTTAGGATTAGCCCCCAGGAGGCCGGCAGGCAGGATCCACCGGCGCTGTGGCGAGCAGGGGGGCGGGCCGAGGGGAGTTCGCTGGAGAGCGGGAGCGTGGGCCCAAGTGTTTTGGCAGAGGGGGCCTTCGAAGCTCGCCGGGGGCTCGGAGGGCCCTACCTCTTCTCCCGCCCTGAATAACCGGCGGCACCTGAAGCGGCCCGGGTGGGTGGCGGGTGGCTGCAGGGTGAGTCCAGCGCTGGGCTTTGGAGGTTCCCAATCCCCGGCGTTGGGGCGCCAAGCCCCTTTGGATGGGCCCCTCGGGGACCCACCTAGGGTTTGCGTTAGCCCCCAGGAGCCCGTCAGGCCCAATCCCCTGGCTGTGTGGCGCAAGGTGGGGTGGGCCGAGGGGACGGAGCTGGCGAGCGGGACCATGGGCCCACAGGTTTTGGCGTGGGGGCCTTCGAAGATCCTCAGGGGCTAGGAGGGCCCTGCCCCTTCTCCCACCTGAATGACCGGCGGCGCCCCTAGCGGCCCCGGTGGCGGGGGCTGCAGGGTGTGTCCGGCCCTGGGGCTAGGACGTCCAGGATCCCGGGGCGTGGCTGCGCAAGGCCCCTTGGGAGGGGCCCCTCGAGGACCGACCTAGGGTTAGGGTTAGTCCCCAGGAGGCCGGCAGGTCCGATCCGCCTGCTGTGTTTCGAGCGGAGGGGCAGGTTGAGGTGAGGGCGCTGACTAGTGGGAACGTGGGCCCAAGCGCTTTGGGGCGGGGGGGCCGTCGAGGGCAGCGGGGGCTCAGAGGTCCCTGCCCCTTCTGCCGCCCTGAGTGAGCGGCAGCGCCCCTAGTGCCCAGGTGGTGGAGGGGCAGCAGTGTTAGTCTGGCCCTGGGGCTCGGGGGTCCCCAATCCCCAGGGTTGCCGCCCCAGGCCCTTTGAAAGGGGCCTCTCGGGGACTGACCTAGGGTCAGGGTTACCAAGCAGGATGCCGGCAGGCCCGAGATGCCCGCTGTGCAGCGAGTGGAGGGGCGGGCAGAATGAGGGCGCTGGCGAGCGGGAGCCTGGGCTCAAACATTTGGCGGGGGGTCCTTCGAAGGTAGCCGGGAGCTCAGAGGGCCCTGCCCGTTCTCCCGCCCTGTATGACCGGTGGGCCCCCTAGAGGCCCAGGTGGCGGGGGGCTGCAGGGTGAGTCCGGCGCTGGGTCTCGGGTCCCCAATCTCCGGCGCTGAGGCGCCGGGCCCCTTGGGTGGGGCCCCTCAGGAGCCCACCTAGACTTAGTGTTAGCCCCCGTGAGGCCGGCAAGCCCGACCTGCTGGATGTGCGGCGAGCAGAGGGGTAGGCCGAGTTGAGGGCGCTGAGGAGTGGGAGCGTGGGCCCAACCGTTTTGGCGCGGGGGCCTTCGAAGGTCATCAGGGGCTAGGAGGGCCCTGCTCCTTCTCCCGCCTGAATGACCGGCGGCGCCCCTAGCGGCCGGAGTGGCGGGGGGCTGCAGGCTGATTCCACCGCTGGGGTTCAGTGGTTCCCAGTCCCTGGCGTTGGGTCGCCAAGCCCCTTGGGAGGGGCCCCTCGGGGACCCACCTAGGGTTCAGATTAGCCCCCAGGAGGCCGGCAGGTCCAATCCGCCTGCTGTGTTTCGAGCGGAGGGGCGGGTTGAGGTGAGGGCGCTGACAAGTGGCAACGTGGGCCCGAGCGCTTTGGGGCGGGGGGCCATCGAAGGTCGGCGGGGGCTCGGAGGGCCCTACCCCTTCTCCCGCCTGAATGACCGGCGGCGCCCCTAGCGGCCCCGGTGGCGGGGGGCTGCGGGTAAAGTCCGGCGCTCCGTCTCGGGTCCCCAATCCCCGTCGTTTGGGCGCCAGGCCCTTTGGGAGGGGCCCCTCAGGAGCCCACCTAGAGTTAGGGTTAGCCCCCAGGAGGCCGGCAAGCCCTATCTGCTGGATGTGCGGCGAGCGGAGGGGCAGGCCGAGCTGAGGGTGCTGAGGAGTGGGAGCGTGGGCCCAAGCGTTTTGGCGCGGGGGGCCTTTGAATGTCGTCAGGGGCTCGGAGTGCCCTGCACGTTCTCCCGCTCTGAATGATCGGCGGCGCCAATAACGGCCTGGGTGGCGGTGGGGCGGAGGGTGAGTCCAGCGCTGGGGCTCGGGGGTCCCAATCCCCAGTGTTGCAGTGCCAGGCCCCTTGGGAGGGGCCCCTTGGGGGCCGAACTAGGGTTAGGATTAGCCCCCAGGAGGCCGGCAGGCAGGATCCACCGGCGCTGTGGCGAGCAGGGGGGCGGGCCGAGGGGAGTTCGCTGGAGAGCGGGAGCGTGGGCCCAAGTGTTTTGGCAGAGGGGGCCTTCGAAGCTCGCCGGGGGCTCGGAGGGCCCTACCTGTTCTCCCGCCCTGAATAACCGGCGGCACCTGAAGCGGCCCGGGTGGGTGGCGGGTGGCTGCAGGGTGAGCCCAGCGCTGGGCTTTGGAGGTTCCCAATCCCCGGCGTTGGGGCGCCAAGCCCCTTTGGATGGGCCCCTCGGGGACCCACCTAGGGTTTGCGTTAGCCCCCAGGAGCCCGTCAGGCCCAATCCCCTGGCTGTGTGGCGCAAGGTGGGGTGGGCCGAGGGGACGGAGCTGGCGAGCGGGACCATGGGCCCACAGGTTTTGGCGTGGGGGCCTTCGAAGATCCTCAGGGGCTAGGAGGGCCCTGCCCCTTCTCCCACCTGAATGACCGGCGGCGCCCCTAGCGGCCCCGGTGGCGGGGGCTGCAGGGTGTGTCCGGCCCTGGGGCTAGGACGTCCAGGATCCCGGGGCGTGGCTGCGCAAGGCCCCTTGGGAGGGGCCCCTCGAGGACCGACCTAGGGTTAGGGTTAGTCCCCAGGAGGCCGGCAGGTCCGATCCGCCTGCTGTGTTTCGAGCGGAGGGGCAGGTTGAGGTGAGGGCGCTGACTAGTGGGAACGTGGGTCCAAGCGCTTTGGGGCGGGGGGCCGTCGAGGGCAGCGGGGGCTCAGAGGTCCCTGCCCCTTCTGCCGCCCTGAGTGAGCGGCAGCGCCCCTAGTGCCCAGGTGGTGGAGGGGCAGCAGTGTTGCCGCCCCAGGCCCTTTGAAAGGGGCCTCTCGGGGACTGACCTAGGGTCAGGGTTACCAAGCAGGATGCCGGCAGGCCCGAGATGCCCGCTGTGCAGCGAGTGGAGGGGCGGGCAGAATGAGGGCGCTGGCGAGCGGGAGCCTGGGCTCAAACATTTGGCGGGGGGTCCTTCGAAGGTAGCCGGGAGCTCAGAGGGCCCTGCCCGTTCTCCCGCCCTGTATGACCGGTGGGCCCCCTAGAGGCCCAGGTGGCGGGGGGCTGCAGGGTGAGTCCGGCGCTGGGTCTCGGGTCCCCAATCTCCGGCGCTGAGGCGCCGGGCCCCTTGGGTGGGGCCCCTCAGGAGCCCACCTAGACTTAGTGTTAGCCCCCGTGAGGCCGGCAAGCCCGACCTGCTGGATGTGCGGCGAGCAGAGGGGTAGGCCGAGTTGAGGGCGCTGAGGAGTGGGAGCGTGGGCCCAACCGTTTTGGCGCGGGGGCCTTCGAAGGTCATCAGGGGCTAGGAGGGCCCTGCTCCTTCTCCCGCCTGAATGACCGGCGGCGCCCCTAGCGGCCGGAGTGGCGGGGGGCTGCAGGCTGATTCCACCGCTGGGGTTCAGTGGTTCCCAGCCCCTGGCGTTGGGTCGCCAAGCCCCTTGGGAGGGGCCCCTCGGGGACCCACCTAGGGTTCAGATTAGCCCCCAGGAGGCCGGCAGGTCCAATCCGCCTGCTGTGTTTCGAGCGGAGGGGCGGGTTGAGGTGAGGGCGCTGACAAGTGGCAACGTGGGCCCGAGCGCTTTGGGGCGGGGGGCCATCGAAGGTCGGCGGGGGCTCGGAGGGCCCTACCCCTTCTCCCGCCTGAATGACCGGCGGCGCCCCTAGCGGCCCCGGTGGCGGGGGGCTGCGGGTAAAGTCCGGCGCTCCGTCTCGGGTCCCCAATCCCCGTCGTTTGGGCGCCAGGCCCTTTGGGAGGGGCCCCTCAGGAGCCCACCTAGAGTTAGGGTTAGCCCCCAGGAGGCCGGCAAGCCCTATCTGCTGGATGTGCGGCGAGCGGAGGGGCAGGCCGAGCTGAGGGTGCTGAGGAGTGGGAGCGTGGGCCCAAGCGTTTTGGCGCGGGGGGCCTTTGAATGTCGTCAGGGGCTCGGAGTGCCCTGCACGTTCTCCCGCTCTGAATGATCGGCGGCGCCAATAACGGCCTGGGTGGCGGTGGGGCGGAGGGTGAGTCCAGCGCTGGGGCTCGGGGGTCCCAATCCCCAGTGTTGCAGTGCCAGGCCCCTTGGGAGGGGCCCCTTGGGGGCCGAACTAGGGTTAGGATTAGCCCCCAGGAGGCCGGCAGGCAGGATCCACCGGCGCTGTGGCGAGCAGGGGGGCGGGCCGAGGGGAGTTCGCTGGAGAGCGGGAGCGTGGGCCCAAGTGTTTTGGCAGAGGGGGCCTTCGAAGCTCGCCGGGGGCTCGGAGGGCCCTACCTGTTCTCCCGCCCTGAATAACCGGCGGCACCTGAAGCGGCCCGGGTGGGTGGCGGGTGGCTGCAGGGTGAGTCCAGCGCTGGGCTTTGGAGGTTCCCAATCCCCGGCGTTGGGGCGCCAAGCCCCTTTGGATGGGCCCCTCGGGGACCCACCTAGGGTTTGCGTTAGCCCCCAGGAGCCCGTCAGGCCCAATCCCCTGGCTGTGTGGCGCAAGGTGGGGTGGGCCGAGGGGACGGAGCTGGCGAGCGGGACCATGGGCCCACAGGTTTTGGCGTGGGGGCCTTCGAAGATCCTCAGGGGCTAGGAGGGCCCTGCCCCTTCTCCCACCTGAATGACCGGCGGCGCCCCTAGCGGCCTTGGTGGCGGGGGCTGCAGGGTGTGTCTGGCCCTGGGGCTAGGACGTCCAGGATCCCGGGGCGTGGCTGCGCAAGGCCCCTTGGGAGGGGCCCCTCGAGGACCGACCTAGGGTTAGGGTTAGTCCCCAGGAGGCCGGCAGGTCCGATCCGCCTGCTGTGTTTCGAGCGGAGGGGCAGGTTGAGGTGAGGGCGCTGACTAGTGGGAACGTGGGCCCAAGCGCTTTGGGGCGGGGGGCCGTCGAGGGCAGCGGGGGCTCAGAGGTCCCTGCCCCTTCTGCCGCCCTGAGTGAGCGGCAGCGCCCCTAGTGCCCAGGTGGTGGAGGGGCAGCAGTGTTAGTCTGGCCCTGGGGCTCGGGGGTCCCCAATCCCCAGGGTTGCCGCCCCAGGCCCTTTGAAAGGGGCCTCTCGGGGACTGACCTAGGGTCAGGGTTACCAAGCAGGATGCCGGCAGGCCCGAGATGCCCGCTGTGCAGCGAGTGGAGGGGCGGGCAGAATGAGGGCGCTGGCGAGCGGGAGCCTGGGCTCAAACATTTGGCGGGGGGTCCTTCGAAGGTAGCCGGGAGCTCAGAGGGCCCTGCCCGTTCTCCCGCCCTGTATGACCGGTGGGCCCCCTAGAGGCCCAGGTGGCGGGGGGCTGCAGGGTGAGTCCGGCGCTGGGTCTCGGGTCCCCAATCTCCGGCGCTGAGGCGCCGGGCCCCTTGGGTGGGGCCCCTCAGGAGCCCACCTAGACTTAGTGTTAGCCCCCGTGAGGCCGGCAAGCCCGACCTGCTGGATGTGCGGCGAGCAGAGGGGTAGGCCGAGTTGAGGGCGCTGAGGAGTGGGAGCGTGGGCCCAACCGTTTTGGCGCGGGGGCCTTCGAAGGTCATCAGGGGCTAGGAGGGCCCTGCTCCTTCTCCCGCCTGAATGACCGGCGGCGCCCCTAGCGGCCGGAGTGGCGGGGGGCTGCAGGCTGATTCCACCGCTGGGGTTCAGTGGTTCCCAGTCCCTGGCGTTGGGTCGCCAAGCCCCTTGGGAGGGGCCCCTCGGGGACCCACCTAGGGTTCAGATTAGCCCCCAGGAGGCCGGCAGGTCCAATCCGCCTGCTGTGTTTCGAGCGGAGGGGCGGGTTGAGGTGAGGGCGCTGACAAGTGGCAACGTGGGCCCGAGCGCTTTGGGGCGGGGGGCCATCGAAGGTCGGCGGGGGCTCGGAGGGCCCTACCCCTTCTCCCGCCTGAATGACCGGCGGCGCCCCTAGCGGCCCCGGTGGCGGGGGGCTGCGGGTAAAGTCCGGCGCTCCGTCTCGGGTCCCCAATCCCCGTCGTTTGGGCGCCAGGCCCTTTGGGAGGGGCCCCTCAGGAGCCCACCTAGAGTTAGGGTTAGCCCCCAGGAGGCCGGCAAGCCCTATCTGCTGGATGTGCGGCGAGCGGAGGGGCAGGCCGAGCTGAGGGTGCTGAGGAGTGGGAGCGTGGGCCCAAGCGTTTTGGCGCGGGGGGCCTTTGAATGTCGTCAGGGGCTCGGAGTGCCCTGCACGTTCTCCCGCTCTGAATGATCGGCGGCGCCAATAACGGCCTGGGTGGCGGTGGGGCGGAGGGTGAGTCCAGCGCTGGGGCTCGGGGGTCCCAATCCCCAGTGTTGCAGTGCCAGGCCCCTTGGGAGGGGCCCCTTGGGGGCCGAACTAGGGTTAGGATTAGCCCCCAGGAGGCCGGCAGGCAGGATCCACCGGCGCTGTGGCGAGCAGGGGGGCGGGCCGAGGGGAGTTCGCTGGAGAGCGGGAGCGTGGGCCCAAGTGTTTTGGCAGAGGGGGCCTTCGAAGCTCGCCGGGGGCTCGGAGGGCCCTACCTGTTCTCCCGCCCTGAATAACCGGCGGCACCTGAAGCGGCCCGGGTGGGTGGCGGGTGGCTGCAGGGTGAGTCCAGCGCTGGGCTTTGGAGGTTCCCAATCCCCGGCGTTGGGGCGCCAAGCCCCTTTGGATGGGCCCCTCGGGGACCCACCTAGGGTTTGCGTTAGCCCCCAGGAGCCCGTCAGGCCCAATCCCCTGGCTGTGTGGCGCAAGGTGGGGTGGGCCGAGGGGACGGAGCTGGCGAGCGGGACCATGGGCCCACAGGTTTTGGCGTGGGGGCCTTCGAAGATCCTCAGGGGCTAGGAGGGCCCTGCCCCTTCTCCCACCTGAATGACCGGCTGCGCCCCTAGCGGCCCCGGTGGCGGGGGCTGCAGGGTGTGTCCGGCCCTGGGGCTAGGACGTCCAGGATCCCGGGGCGTGGCTGCGCAAGGCCCCTTGGGAGGGGCCCCTCGAGGACCGACCTAGGGTTAGGGTTAGTCCCCAGGAGGCCGGCAGGTCCGATCCGCCTGCTGTGTTTCGAGCGGAGGGGCAGGTTGAGGTGAGGGCGCTGACTAGTGGGAACGTGGGCCCAAGCGCTTTGGGGCGGGGGGCCGTCGAGGGCAGCGGGGGCTCAGAGGTCCCTGCCCCTTCTGCCGCCCTGAGTGAGCGGCAGCGCCCCTAGTGCCCAGGTGGTGGAGGGGCAGCAGTGTTAGTCTGGCCCTGGGGCTCGGGGGTCCCCAATCCCCAGGGTTGCCGCCCCAGGCCCTTTGAAAGGGGCCTCTCGGGGACTGACCTAGGGTCAGGGTTACCAAGCAGGATGCCGGCAGGCCCGAGATGCCCGCTGTGCAGCGAGTGGAGGGGCGGGCAGAATGAGGGCGCTGGCGAGCGGGAGCCTGGGCTCAAACATTTGGCGGGGGGTCCTTCGAAGGTAGCCGGGAGCTCAGAGGGCCCTGCCCGTTCTCCCGCCCTGTATGACCGGTGGGCCCCCTAGAGGCCCAGGTGGCGGGGGGCTGCAGGGTGAGTCCGGCGCTGGGTCTCGGGTCCCCAATCTCCGGCGCTGAGGCGCCGGGCCCCTTGGGTGGGGCCCCTCAGGAGCCCACCTAGACTTAGTGTTAGCCCCCGTGAGGCCGGCAAGCCCGACCTGCTGGATGTGCGGCGAGCAGAGGGGTAGGCCGAGTTGAGGGCGCTGAGGAGTGGGAGCGTGGGCCCAACCGTTTTGGCGCGGGGGCCTTCGAAGGTCATCAGGGGCTAGGAGGGCCCTGCTCCTTCTCCCGCCTGAATGACCGGCGGCGCCCCTAGCGGCCGGAGTGGCGGGGGGCTGCAGGCTGATTCCACCGCTGGGGTTCAGTGGTTCCCAGTCCCTGGCGTTGGGTCGCCAAACCCCTTGGGAGGGGCCCCTCGGGGACCCACCTAGGGTTCAGATTAGCCCCCAGGAGGCCGGCAGGTCCAATCCGCCTGCTGTGTTTCGAGCGGAGGGGCGGGTTGAGGTGAGGGCGCTGACAAGTGGCAACGTGGGCCCGAGCGCTTTGGGGCGGGGGGCCATCGAAGGTCGGCGGGGGCTCGGAGGGCCCTACCCCTTCTCCCGCCTGAATGACCAGCGGCGCCCCTATCGGCCCCGGTGGCGGGGGGCTGCGGGTAAAGTCCGGCGCTCCGTCTCGGGTCCCCAATCCCCGTCGTTTGGGCGCCAGGCCCTTTGGGAGGGGCCCCTCAGGAGCCCTCCTAGAGTTAGGGTTAGCCCCCAGGAGGCCGGCAAGCCCTATCTGCTGGATGTGCGGCGAGCGGAGGGGCATGCCGAGCTGAGGGTGCTGAGGAGTGGGAGCGTGGGCCCAAGCGTTTTGGCACGGGGTGCCTTTGAATGTCGTCAGGGGCTCGGAGTGCCCTGCACGTTCTCCCGCTCTGAATGATCGGCGGCGCCAATAACGGCCTGGGTGGCGGTGGGGCGGAGGGTGAGTCCAGCACTGGGGCTCGGGGGTCCCAATCCCCAGTGTTGCAGTGCCAGGCCCCTTGGGAGGGGCCCCTTGGGGGCCGAACTAGGGTTAGGATTAGCCCCCAGGAGGCCGGCAGGCAGGATCCACCGGCGCTGTGGCGAGCAGGGGGGCGGGCCGAGGGGAGTTCGCTGGAGAGCGGGAGCGTGGGCCCAAGTGTTTTGGCAGAGGGGGCCTTCGAAGCTCGCCGGGGGCTCGGAGGGCCCTACCTGTTCTCCCGCCCTGAATAACCGGCGGCACCTGAAGCGGCCCGGGTGGGTGGCGGGTGGCTGCAGGGTGAGTCCAGCGCTGGGCTTTGGAAGTTCCCAATCCCCGGCGTTGGGGCGCCAAGCCCCTTTGGATGGGCCCCTCGGGGACCCACCTAGGGTTTGCGTTAGCCCCCAGGAGCCCGTCAGGCCCAATCCCCTGGCTGTGTGGCGCAAGGTGGGGTGGGCCGAGGGGACGGAGCTGGCGAGCGGGACCATGGGCCCACAGGTTTTGGCGTGGGGGCCTTCGAAGATCCTCAGGGGCTAGGAGGGCCCTGCCCCTTCTCCCACCTGAATGACCGGCGGCGCCCCTAGCGGCCCTGGTGGCGGGGGCTGCAGGGTGTGTCCGGCCCTGGGGCTAGGACGTCCAGGATCCCGGGGCGTGGCTGCGCAAGGCCCCTTGGGAGGGGCCCCTCGAGGACCGACCTAGGGTTAGGGTTAGTCCCCAGGAGGCCGGCAGGTCCGATCCGCCTGCTGTGTTTCGAGCGGAGGGGCAGGTTGAGGTGAGGGCGCTGACTAGTGGGAACGTGGGCCCAAGCGCTTTGGGGCGGGGGGCCGTCGAGGGCAGCGGGGGCTCAGAGGTCCCTGCCCCTTCTGCCGCCCTGAGTGAGCGGCAGCGCCCCTAGTGCCCAGGTGGTGGAGGGGCAGCAGTGTTAGTCTGGCCCTGGGGCTCGGGGGTCCCCAATCCCCAGGGTTGCCGCCCCAGGCCCTTTGAAAGGGGCCTCTCGGGGACTGACCTAGGGTCAGGGTTACCAAGCAGGATGCCGGCAGGCCCGAGATGCCCGCTGTGCAGCGAGTGGAGGGGCGGGCAGAATGAGGGCGCTGGCGAGCGGGAGCCTGGGCTCAAACATTTGGCGGGGGGTCCTTCGAAGGTAGCCGGGAGCTCAGAGGGCCCTGCCCGTTCTCCCGCCCTGTATGACCGGTGGGCCCCCTAGAGGCCCAGGTGGCGGGGGGCTGCAGGGTGAGTCCGGCGCTGGGTCTCGGGTCCCCAGTCTCCGGCGCTGAGGCGCCGGGCCCCTTGGGTGGGGCCCCTCAGGAGCCCACCTAGACTTAGTGTTAGCCCCCGTGAGGCCGGCAAGCCCGACCTGCTGGATGTGCGGCGAGCAGAGGGGTAGGCCGAGTTGAGGGCGCTGAGGAGTGGGAGCGTGGGCCCAACCGTTTTGGCGCGGGGGCCTTCGAAGGTCATCAGGGGCTAGGAGGGCCCTGCTCCTTCTCCCGCCTGAATGACCGGCGGCGCCCCTAGCGGCCGGAGTGGCGGGGGGCTGCAGGCTGATTCCACCGCTGGGGTTCAGTGGTTCCCAGTCCCTGGCGTTGGGTCGCCAAGCCCCTTGGGAGGGGCCCCTCGGGGACCCACCTAGGGTTCAGATTAGCCCCCAGGAGGCCGGCAGGTCCAATCCGCCTGCTGTGTTTCGAGCGGAGGGGCGGGTTGAGGTGAGGGCGCTGACAAGTGGCAACGTGGGCCCGAGCGCTTTGGGGCGGGGGGCCATCGAAGGTCGGCGGGGGCTCGGAGGGCCCTACCCCTTCTCCCGCCTGAATGACCGGCGGCGCCCCTAGCGGCCCCGGTGGCGGGGGGCTGCGGGTAAAGTCCGGCGCTCCGTCTCGGGTCCCCAATCCCCGTCGTTTGGGCGCCAGGCCCTTTGGGAGGGGCCCCTCAGGAGCCCTCCTAGAGTTAGGGTTAGCCCCCAGGAGGCCGGCAAGCCCTATCTGCTGGATGTGCGGCGAGCGGAGGGGCAGGCCGAGCTGAGGGTGCTGAGGAGTGGGAGCGTGGGCCCAAGCGTTTTGGCGCGGGGGGCCTTTGAATGTCGTCAGGGGCTCGGAGTGCCCTGCACGTTCTCCCGCTCTGAATGATCGGCGGCGCCAATAACGGCCTGGGTGGCGGTGGGGCGGAGGGTGAGTCCAGCGCTGGGGCTCGGGGGTCCCAATCCCCAGTGTTGCAGTGCCAGGCCCCTTGGGAGGGGCCCCTTGGGGGCCGAACTAGGGTTAGGATTAGCCCCCAGGAGGCCGGCAGGCAGGATCCACCGGCGCTGTGGCGAGCAGGGGGGCGGGCCGAGGGGAGTTCGCTGGAGAGCGGGAGCGTGGGCCCAAGTGTTTTGGCAGAGGGGGCCTTCGAAGCTCGCCGGGGGCTCGGAGGGCCCTACCTGTTCTCCCGGCCTGAATAACCGGCGGCACCTGAAGCGGCCCGGGTGGGTGGCGGGTGGCTGCAGGGTGAGCCCAGCGCTGGGCTTTGGAGGTTCCCAATCCCCGGCGTTGGGGCGCCAAGCCCCTTTGGATGGGCCCCTCGGGGACCCACCTAGGGTTTGCGTTAGCCCCCAGGAGCCCGTCAGGCCCAATCCCCTGGCTGTGTGGCGCAAGGTGGGGTGGGCCGAGGGGACGGAGCTGGCGAGCGGGACCATGGGCCCACAGGTTTTGGCGTGGGGGCCTTCGAAGATCCTCAGGGGCTAGGAGGGCCCTGCCCCTTCTCCCACCTGAATGACTGGCGGCGCCCCTAGCGACCCCGGTGGCGGGGGGCTGCGGGTAAAGTCCGGCGCTCCGTCTCGGGTCCCCAATCCCCGTCGTTTGGGCGCCAGGCCCTTTGGGTGGGGCCCCTCAGGAGCCCACCTAGAGTTAGGGTTAGCCCCCAGGAGGCCGGCAAGCCCTATCTGCTGGATGTGCGGCGAGCGGAGGGGCAGGCCGAGCTGAGGGTGCTGAGGAGTGGGAGCGTGGGCCCAAGCGTTTTGGCGCGGGGGGCCTTTGAATGTCGTCAGGGGCTCGGAGTGCCCTGCACGTTCTCCCGCTCTGAATGATCGGCGGCGCCAATAACGGCCTGGGTGGCGGTGGGGCGGAGGGTGAGTCCAGCGCTGGGGCTCGGGGGTCCCAATCCCCAGTGTTGCAGTGCCAGGCCCCTTGGGAGTGGCCCCTTGGGGGCCGAACTAGGGTTAGGATTAGCCCCCAGGAGGCCGGCAGGCAAGATCCACCGGCGCTGTGGCGAGCAGGGGGGCGGGCCGAGGGGAGTTCGCTGGAGAGCGGGAGCGTGGGCCCAAGTGTTTTGGCAGAGGGGGCCTTCGAAGCTCGCCGGGGGCTCGGAGGGCCCTACCTGTTCTCCCGCCCTGAATAACCGGCGGCACCTGAAGCGGCCCGGGTGGGTGGCGGGTGGCTGCAGGGTGAGTCCAGCGCTGGGCTTTGGAGGTTCCCAATCCCCGGCGTTGGGGCGCCAAGCCCCTTTGGATGGGCCCCTCGGGGACCCACCTAGGGTTTGCGTTAGCCCCCAGGAGCCCGTCAGGCCCAATCCCCTGGCTGTGTGGCGCAAGGTGGGGTGGGCCGAGGGGACGGAGCTGGCGAGCGGGACCATGGGCCCACAGGTTTTGGCGTGGGGGCCTTCGAAGATCCTCAGGGGCTAGGAGGGCCCTGCCCCTTCTCCCACCTGAATGACTGGCGGCGCCCCTAGCGACCCCGGTGGCGGGGGGCTGCGGGTAAAGTCCGGCGCTCCGTCTCGGGTCCCCAATCCCCGTCGTTTGGGCGCCAGGCCCTTTGGGAGGGGCCCCTCAGGAGCCCACCTAGAGTTAGGGTTAGCCCCCAGGTGGCCGGCAAGCCCTATCTGCTGGATGTGCGGCGAGCGGAGGGGCAGGCCGAGCTGAGGGTGCTGAGGAGTGGGAGCGTGGGCCCAAGCGTTTTGGCGCGGGGGGCCTTTGAATGTCGTCAGGGGCTCGGAGTGCCCTGCACGTTCTCCCGCTCTGAATGATCGGCGGCGCCAATAACGGCCTGGGTGGCGGTGGGGCGGAGGGTGAGTCCAGCGCTGGGGCTCGGGGGTCCCAATCCCCAGTGTTGCAGTGCCAGGCCCCTTGGGAGGGGCCCCTTGGGGGCCGAACTAGGGTTAGGATTAGCCCCCAGGAGGCCGGCAGGCAGGATCCACCGGCGCTGTGGCGAGCAGGGGGGCGGGCCGAGGGGAGTTCGCTGGAGAGCGGGAGCGTGGGCCCAAGTGTTTTGGCAGAGGGGGCCTTCGAAGCTCGCCGGGGGCTCGGAGGGCCCTACCTGTTCTCCCGCCCTGAATAACCGGCGGCACCTGAAGCGGCCCGGGTGGGTGGCGGGTGGCTGCAGGGTGAGCCCAGCGCTGGGCTTTGGAGGTTCCCAATCCCCGGCGTTGGGGCGCCAAGCCCCTTTGGATGGGCCCCTCGGGGACCCACCTAGGGTTTGCGTTAGCCCCCAGGAGCCCGTCAGGCCCAATCCCCTGGCTGTGTGGCGCAAGGTGGGGTGGGCCGAGGGGACGGAGCTGGCGAGCGGGACCATAGGCCCACAGGTTTTGGCGTGGGGGCCTTCGAAGATCCTCAGGGGCTAGGAGGGCCCTGCCCCTTCTCCCACCTGAATGACCGGCGGCGCCCCTAGCGGCCCCGGTGGCGGGGGCTGCAGGGTGTGTCCGGCCCTGGGGCTAGGACGTCAAGGATCCTGCGGCGTGGCTGCGCAAGGCCCCTTGGGAGGGGCCCCTCGAGGACAGACCTAGGGTTAGGGTTAGTCCCCAGGAGGCCGGCAGGTCCGATCCGCCTGCTGTGTTTCGAGCGGAGGGGCGGGTTGAGGTGAGGGCGCTGACAAGTGGCAACGTGGGCCCGAGCGCTTTGGGGCGGGGGGCCATCGAAGGTCGGCGGGGGCTCGGAGGGCCCTACCCCTTCTCCCGCCTGAATGACCGGCGGCGCCCCTAGCGGCCCCGGTGGCGGGGGGCTGCGGGTAAAGTCCGGCGCTCCGTCTCGGGTCCCCAATCCCCGTCGTTTGGGCGCCAGGCCCTTTGGGAGGGGCCCCTCAGGAGCCCACCTAGAGTTAGGGTTAGCCCCCAGGAGGCCGGCAAGCCCTATCTGCTGGATGTGCGGTGAGCGGAGGGGCAGGCCGAGCTGAGGGTGCTGAGGAGTGGGAGCGTGGGCCCAAGCGTTTTGGCGCGGGGGGCCTTTGAATGTCGTCAGGGGCTCGGAGTGCCCTGCACGTTCTCCCGCTCTGAATGATCGGCGGCGCCAATAACGGCCTGGGTGGCGGTGGGGCGGAGGGTGAGTCCAGCGCTGGGGCTCGGGGGTCCCAATCCCCAGTGTTGCAGTGCCAGGCCCCTTGGGAGGGGCCCCTTGGGGGCCGAACTAGGGTTAGGATTAGCCCCCAGGAGGCCGGCAGGCAGGATCCACCGGCGCTGTGGCGAGCAGGGGGGCGGGCCGAGGGGAGTTCGCTGGAGAGCGGGAGCGTGGGCCCAAGTGTTTTGGCAGAGGGGGCCTTCGAAGCTCGCCGGGGGCTCGGAGGGCCCTACCTGTTCTCCCGCCCTGAATAACCGGCGGCACCTGAAGCGGCCCGGGTGGGTGGCGGGTGGCTGCAGGGTGAGTCCAGCGCTGGGCTTTGGAGGTTCCCAATCCCCGGCGTTGGGGCGCCAAGCCCCTTTGGATGGGCCCCTCGGGGACCCACCTAGGGTTTGCGTTAGCCCCCAGGAGCCCGTCAGGCCCAATCCCCTGGCTGTGTGGCGCAAGGTGGGGTGGGCCGAGGGGACGGAGCTGGCGAGCGGGACCATGGGCCCACAGGTTTTGGCGTGGGGGCCTTCGAAGATCCTCAGGGGCTAGGAGGGCCCTGCCCCTTCTCCCACCTGAATGACCGGCGGCGCCCCTAGCGGCCCCGGTGGCGGGGGCTGCAGGGTGTGTCCGGCCCTGGGGCTAGGACGTCCAGGATCCCGGGGCGTGGCTGCGCAAGGCCCCTTGGGAGGGGCCCCTCGAGGACCGACCTAGGGTTAGGGTTAGTCCCCAGGAGGCCGGCAGGTCCGATCCGCCTGCTGTGTTTCGAGCGGAGGGGCAGGTTGAGGTGAGGGCGCTGACTAGTGGGAACGTGGGCCCAAGCGCTTTGGGGCGGGGGGCCGTCGAGGGCAGCGGGGGCTCAGAGGTCCCTGCCCCTTCTGCCGCCCTGAGTGAGCGGCAGCGCCCCTAGTGCCCAGGTGGTGGAGGGGCAGCAGTGTTAGTCTGGCCCTGGGGCTCGGGGGTCCCCAATCCCCAGGGTTGCCGCCCCAGGCCCTTTGAAAGGGGCCTCTCGGGGACTGACCTAGGGTCAGGGTTACCAAGCAGGATGCCGGCAGGCCCGAGATGCCCGCTGTGCAGCGAGTGGAGGGGCGGGCAGAATGAGGGCGCTGGCGAGCGGGAGCCTGGGCTCAAACATTTGGCGGGGGGTCCTTCGAAGGTAGCCGGGAGCTCAGAGGGCCCTGCCCGTTCTCCCGCCCTGTATGACCGGTGGGCCCCCTAGAGGCCCAGGTGGCGGGGGGCTGCAGGGTGAGTCCGGCGCTGGGTCTCGGGTCCCCAATCTCCGGCGCTGAGGCGCCGGGCCCCTTGGGTGGGGCCCCTCAGGAGCCCACCTAGACTTAGTGTTAGCCCCCGTGAGGCCGGCAAGCCCGACCTGCTGGATGTGCGGCGAGCAGAGGGGTAGGCCGAGTTGAGGGCGCTGAGGAGTGGGAGCGTGGGCCCAACCGTTTTGGCGCGGGGGCCTTCGAAGGTCATCAGGGGCTAGGAGGGCCCTGCTCCTTCTCCCGCCTGAATGACCGGCGGCGCCCCTAGCGGCCGGAGTGGCGGGGGGCTGCAGGCTGATTCCACCGCTGGGGTTCAGTGGTTCCCAGTCCCTGGCGTTGGGTCGCCAAACCCCTTGGGAGGGGCCCCTCGGGGACCCACCTAGGGTTCAGATTAGCCCCCAGGAGGCTGGCAGGTCCAATCCGCCTGCTGTGTTTCGAGCGGAGGGGCGGGTTGAGGTGAGGGCGCTGACAAGTGGCAACGTGGGCCCGAGCGCTTTGGGGCGGGGGGCCATCGAAGGTCGGCGGGGGCTCGGAGGGCCCTACCCCTTCTCCCGCCTGAATGACCGGCGGCGCCCCTAGCGGCCCCGGTGGCGGGGGGCTGCGGGTAAAGTCCGGCGCTCCGTCTCGGGTCCCCAATCCCCGTCGTTTGGGCGCCAGGCCCTTTGGGAGGGGCCCCTCAGGAGTCCTCCTAGAGTTAGGGATAGCCCCCAGGAGGCCGGCAAGCCCTATCTGCTGGATGTGCGGCGAGCGGAGGGGCAGGCCGAGCTGAGGGTGCTGAGGAGTGGGAGCGTGGGCCCAAGCGTTTTGGCGCGGGGGGCCTTTGAATGTCGTCAGGGGCTCGGAGTGCCCTGCACGTTCTCCCGCTCTGAATGATCGGCGGCGCCAATAACGGCCTGGGTGGCGGTGGGGCGGAGGGTGAGTCCAGCACTGGGGCTCGGGGGTCCCAATCCCCAGTGTTGCAGTGCCAGGCCCCTTGGGAGGGGCCCCTTGGGGGCCGAACTAGGGTTAGGATTAGCCCCCAGGAGGCCGGCAGGCAGGATCCACCGGCGCTGTGGCGAGCAGGGGGGCGGGCCGAGGGGAGTTCGCTGGAGAGCGGGAGCGTGGGCCCAAGTGTTTTGGCAGAGGGGGCCTTCGAAGCTCGCCGGGGGCTCGGAGGGCCCTACCTGTTCTCCCGCCCTGAATAACCGGCGGCACCTGAAGCGGCCCGGGTGGGTGGCGGGTGGCTGCAGGGTGAGTCCAGCGCTGGGCTTTGGAGGTTCCCAATCCCCGGCGTTGGGGCGCCAAGCCCCTTTGGATGGGCCCCTCGGGGACCCACCTAGGGTTTGCGTTAGCCCCCAGGAGCCCGTCAGGCCCAATCCCCTGGCTGTGTGGCGCAAGGTGGGGTGGGCCGAGGGGACGGAGCTGGCGAGCGGGACCATGGGCCCACAGGTTTTGGCGTGGGGGCCTTCGAAGATCCTCAGGGGCTAGGAGGGCCCTGCCCCTTCTCCCACCTGAATGACCGGCGGCGCCCCTAGCGGCCCCGGTGGCGGGGGCTGCAGGGTGTGTCCGGCCCTGGGGCTAGGACGTCAAGGATCCTGCGGCGTGGCTGCGCAAGGCCCCTTGGGAGGGGCCCCTCGAGGACAGACCTAGGGTTAGGGTTAGTCCCCAGGAGGCCGGCAGGTCCGATCCGCCTGCTGTGTTTCGAGCGGAGGGGCGGGTTGAGGTGAGGGCGCTGACAAGTGGCAACGTGGGCCCGAGCGCTTTGGGGCGGGGGGCCATCGAAGGTCGGCGGGGGCTCGGAGGGCCCTACCCTTCTCCCGCCTGAATGACCGGCGGCGCCCCTAGCGGCCCCGGTGGCGGGGGGCTGCGGGTAAAGTCCGGCGCTCCGTCTCGGGTCCCCAATCCCCGTCGTTTGGGCGCCAGGCCCTTTGGGAGGGGCCCCTCAGGAGCCCACCTAGAGTTAGGGTTAGCCCCCAGGAGGCCGGCAAGCCCTATCTGCTGGATGTGCGGCGAGCGGAGGGGCAGGCCGAGCTGAGGGTGCTGAGGAGTGGGAGCGTGGGCCCAAGCGTTTTGGCGCGGGGGGCCTTTGAATGTCGTCAGGGGCTCGGAGTGCCCTGCACGTTCTCCCGCTCTGAATGATTGGCGGCGCCAATAACGGCCTGGGTGGCGGTGGGGCGGAGGGTGAGTCCAGCGCTGGGGCTCGGGGGTCCCAATCCCCAGTGTTGCAGTGCCAGGCCCCTTGGGAGGGGCCCCTTGGGGGCCGAACTAGGGTTAGGATTAGCCCCCAGGAGGCCGGCAGGCAGGATCCACCGGCGCTGTGGCGAGCAGGGGGGCGGGCCGAGGGGAGTTCGCTGGAGAGCGGGAGCGTGGGCCCAAGTGTTTTGGCAGAGGGGGCCTTCGAAGCTCGCCGGGGGCTCGGAGGGCCCTACCTGTTCTCCCGCCCTGAATAACCGGCGGCACCTGAAGCGGCCCGGGTGGGTGGCGGGTGGCTGCAGGGTGAGTCCAGCGCTGGGCTTTGGAGGTTCCCAATCCCCGGCGTTGGGGCGCCAAGCCCCTTTGGATGGGCCCCTCGGGGACCCACCTAGGGTTTGCGTTAGCCCCCAGGAGCCCGTCAGGCCCAATCCCCTGGCTGTGTGGCGCAAGGTGGGGTGGGCCGAGGGGACGGAGCTGGCGAGCGGGACCATGGGCCCACAGGTTTTGGCGTGGGGGCCTTCGAAGATCCTCAGGGGCTAGGAGGGCCCTGCCCCTTCTCCCACCTGAATGACCGGCGGCGCCCCTAGCGGCCCCGGTGGCGGGGGCTGCAGGGTGTGTCCGGCCCTGGGGCTAGGACGTCCAGGATCCCGGGGCGTGGCTGCGCAAGGCCCCTTGGGAGGGGCCCCTCGAGGACCGACCTAGGGTTAGGGTTAGTCCCCAGGAGGCCGGCAGGTCCGATCCGCCTGCTGTGTTTCGAGCGGAGGGGCAGGTTGAGGTGAGGGCGCTGACTAGTGGGAACGTGGGCCCAAGCGCTTTGGGGCGGGGGGCCGTCGAGGGCAGCGGGGGCTCAGAGGTCCCTGCCCCTTCTGCCGCCCTGAGTGAGCGGCAGCGCCCCTAGTGCCCAGGTGGTGGAGGGGCAGCAGTGTTAGTCTGGCCCTGGGGCTCGGGGGTCCCCAATCCCCAGGGTTGCCGCCCCAGGCCCTTTGAAAGGGGCCTCTCGGGGACTGACCTAGGGTCAGGGTTACCAAGCAGGATGCCGGCAGGCCCGAGATGCCCGCTGTGCAGCGAGTGGAGGGGCGGGCAGAATGAGGGCGCTGGCGAGCGGGAGCCTGGGCTCAAACATTTGGCGGGGGGTCCTTCGAAGGTAGCCGGGAGCTCAGAGGGCCCTGCCCGTTCTCCCGCCCTGTATGACCGGTGGGCCCCCTAGAGGCCCAGGTGGCGGGGGGCTGCAGGGTGAGTCCGGCGCTGGGTCTCGGGTCCCCAATCTCCGGCGCTGAGGCGCCGGGCCCCTTGGGTGGGGCCCCTCAGGAGCCCACCTAGACTTAGTGTTAGCCCCCGTGAGGCCGGCAAGCCCGACCTGCTGGATGTGCGGCGAGCAGAGGGGTAGGCCGAGTTGAGGGCGCTGAGGAGTGGGAGCGTGGGCCCAACCGTTTTGGCGCGGGGGCCTTCGAAGGTCATCAGGGGCTAGGAGGGCCCTGCTCCTTCTCCTGCCTGAATGACCGGCGGCGACCCTAGCGGCCGGAGTGGCGGGGGGCTGCAGGCTGATTCCACCGCTGGGGTTCAGTGGTTCCCAGTCCCTGGCGTTGGGTCGCCAAGCCCCTTGGGAGGGGCCCCTCGGGGACCCACCTAGGGTTCAGATTAGCCCCCAGGAGGCCGGCAGGTCCAATCCGCCTGCTGTGTTTCGAGCGGAGGGGCGGGTTGAGGTGAGGGCGCTGACAAGTGGCAACGTGGGCCCGAGCGCTTTGGGGCGGGGGGCCATCGAAGGTCGGCGGGGGCTCGGAGGGCCCTACCCCTTCTCCCGCCTGAATGACCGGCGGCGCCCCTAGCGGCCCCGGTGGCGGGGGGCTGCGGGTAAAGTCCGGCGCTCCGTCTCGGGTCCCCAATCCCCGTCGTTTGGGCGCCAGGCCCTTTGGGAGGGGCCCCTCAGGAGCCCACCTAGAGTTAGGGTTAGCCCCCAGGAGGCCGGCAAGCCCTATCTGCTGGATGTGCGGCGAGCGGAGGGGCAGGCCGAGCTGAGGGTGCTGAGGAGTGGGAGCGTGGGCCCAAGCGTTTTGGCGCGGGGGGCCTTTGAATGTCGTCAGGGGCTCGGAGTGCCCTGCACGTTCTCCCGCTCTGAATGATCGGCGGCGCCAATAACGGCCTGGGTGGCGGTGGGGCGGAGGGTGAGTCCAGCGCTGGGGCTCGGGGGTCCCAATCCCCAGTGTTGCAGTGCCAGGCCCCTTGGGAGGGGCCCCTTGGGGGCCGAACTAGGGTTAGGATTAGCCCCCAGGAGGCCGGCAGGCAGGATCCACCGGCGCTGTGGCGAGCAGGGGGGCGGGCCGAGGGGAGTTCGCTGGAGAGCGGGAGCGTGGGCCCAAGTGTTTTGGCAGAGGGGGCCTTCGAAGCTCGCCGGGGGCTCGGAGGGCCCTACCTGTTCTCCCGCCCTGAATAACCGGCGGCACCTGAAGCGGCCCGGGTGGGTGGCGGGTGGCTGCAGGGTGAGCCCAGCGCTGGGCTTTGGAGGTTCCCAATCCCCGGCGTTGGGGCGCCAAGCCTCTTTGGATGGGCCCCTCGGGGACCCACCTAGGGTTTGCGTTAGCCCCCAGGAGCCCGTCAGGCCCAATCCCCTGGCTGTGTGGCGCAAGGTGGGGTGGGCCGAGGGGACGGAGCTGGCGAGCGGGACCATGGGCCCACAGGTTTTGGCGTGGGGGCCTTCGAAGATCCTCAGGGGCTAGGAGGGCCCTGCCCCTTCTCCCACCTGAATGACCGGCGGCGCCCCTAGCGGCCCCGGTGGCGGGGGCTGCAGGGTGTGTCCGGCCCTGGGGCTAGGACGTCCAGGATCCCGGGGCGTGGCTGCGCAAGGCCCCTTGGGAGGGGCCCCTCGAGGACCGACCTAGGGTTAGGGTTAGTCCCCAGGAGGCCGGCAGGTCCGATCCGCCTGCTGTGTTTCGAGCGGAGGGGCAGGTTGAGGTGAGGGCGCTGACTAGTGGGAACGTGGGCCCAAGCGCTTTGGGGCGGGGGGCCGTCGAGGGCAGCGGGGGCTCAGAGGTCCCTGCCCCTTCTGCCGCCCTGAGTGAGCGGCAGCGCCCCTAGTGCCCAGGTGGTGGAGGGGCAGCAGTGTTAGTCTGGCCCTGGGGCTCGGGGGTCCCCAATCCCCAGGGTTGCCGCCCCAGGCCCTTTGAAAGGGGCCTCTCGGGGACTGACCTAGGGTCAGGGTTACCAAGCAGGATGCCGGCAGGCCCGAGATGCCCGCTGTGCAGCGAGTGGAGGGGCGGGCAGAATGAGGGCGCTGGTGAGCGGGAGCCTGGGCTCAAACATTTGGCGGGGGGTCCTTCGAAGGTAGCCGGGAGCTCAGAGGGCCCTGCCCGTTCTCCCGCCCTGTATGACCGGTGGGCCCCCTAGAGGCCCAGGTGGCGGGGGGCTGCAGGGTGAGTCCGGCGCTGGGTCTCGGGTCCCCAGTCTCCGGCGCTGAGGCGCCGGGCCCCTTGGGTGGGGCCCCTCAGGAGCCCACCTAGACTTAGTGTTAGCCCCCGTGAGGCCGGCAAGCCCGACCTGCTGGATGTGCGGCGAGCAGAGGGGTAGGCCGAGTTGAGGGCGCTGAGGAGTGGGAGCGTGGGCCCAACCGTTTTGGCGCGGGGGCCTTCGAAGGTCATCAGGGGCTAGGAGGGCCCTGCTCCTTCTCCCGCCTGAATGACCGGTGGCGCCCCTAGCGGCCGGAGTGGCGGGGGGCTGCAGGCTGATTCCACCGCTGGGGTTCAGTGGTTCCCAGTCCCTGGCGTTGGGTCGCCAAGCCCCTTGGGAGGGGCCCCTCGGGGACCCACCTAGGGTTCAGATTAGCCCCCAGGAGGCCGGCAGGTCCAATCCGCCTGCTGTGTTTCGAGCGGAGGGGCGGGTTGAGGTGAGGGCGCTGACAAGTGGCAACGTGGGCCCGAGCGCTTTGGGGCGGGGGGCCATCGAAGGTCGGCGGGGGCTCGGAGGGCCCTACCCCTTCTCCCGCCTGAATGACCGGCGGCGCCCCTAGCGGCCCCGGTGGCGGGGGGCTGCGGGTAAAGTCCGGCGCTCCGTCTCGGGTCCCCAATCCCCGTCGTTTGGGCGCCAGGCCCTTTGGGAGGGGCCCCTCAGGAGCCCACCTAGAGTTAGGGTTAGCCCCCAGGAGGCCGGCAAGCCCTATCTGCTGGATGTGCGGCGAGCGGAGGGGCAGGCCGAGCTGAGGGTGCTGAGGAGTGGGAGCGTGGGCCCAAGCGTTTTGGCGCGGGGGGCCTTTGAATGTCGTCAGGGGCTCGGAGTGCCCTGCACGTTCTCCCGCTCTGAATGATCGGCGGCGCCAATAACGGCCTGGGTGGCGGTGGGGCGGAGGGTGAGTCCAGCGCTGGGGCTCGGGGGTCCCAATCCCCAGTGTTGCAGTGCCAGGCCCCTTGGGAGGGGCCCCTTGGGGGCCGAACTAGGGTTAGGATTAGCCCCCAGGAGGCCGGCAGGCAGGATCCACCGGCGCTGTGGCGAGCAGGGGGGCGGGCCGAGGGGAGTTCGCTGGAGAGCGGGAGCGTGGGCCCAAGTGTTTTGGCAGAGGGGGCCTTCGAAGCTCGCCGGGGGCTCGGAGGGCCCTACCTGTTCTCCCGCCCTGAATAACCGGCGGCACCTGAAGCGGCCCGGGTGGGTGGCGGGTGGCTGCAGGGTGAGCCCAGCGCTGGGCTTTGGAGGTTCCCAATCCCCGGCGTTGGGGCGCCAAGCCCCTTTGGATGGGCCCCTCGGGGACCCACCTAGGGTTTGCGTTAGCCCCCAGGAGCCCGTCAGGCCCAATCCCCTGGCTGTGTGGCGCAAGGTGGGGTGGGCCGAGGGGACGGAGCTGGCGAGCGGGACCATGGGCCCACAGGTTTTGGCGTGGGGGCCTTCGAAGATCCTCAGGGGCTAGGAGGGCCCTGCCCCTTCTCCCACCTGAATGACCGGCGGCGCCCCTAGCGGCCCCGGTGGCGGGGGCTGCAGGGTGTGTCCGGCCCTGGGGCTAGGACGTCCAGGATCCCGGGGCGTGGCTGCGCAAGGCCCCTTGGGAGGGGCCCCTCGAGGACCGACCTAGGGTTAGGGTTAGTCCCCAGGAGGCCGGCAGGTCCGATCCGCCTGCTGTGTTTCGAGCGGAGGGGCAGGTTGAGGTGAGGGCGCTGACTAGTGGGAACGTGGGCCCAAGCGCTTTGGGGCGGGGGGGCCGTCGAGGGCAGCGGGGGCTCAGAGGTCCCTGCCCCTTCTGCCGCCCTGAGTGAGCGGCAGCGCCCCTAGTGCCCAGGTGGTGGAGGGGCAGCAATGTTAGTCTGGCCCTGGGGCTCGGGGGTCCCCAATCCCCAGGGTTGCCGCCCCAGGCCCTTTGAAAGGGGCCTCTCGGGGACTGACCTAGGGTCAGGGTTACCAAGCAGGATGCCGGCAGGCCCGAGATGCCCGCTGTGCAGCGAGTGGAGGGGCGGGCAGAATGAGGGCGCTGGCGAGCGGGAGCCTGGGCTCAAACATTTGGCGGGGGGTCCTTCGAAGGTAGCCGGGAGCTCAGAGGGCCCTGCCCGTTCTCCCGCCCTGTATGACCGGTGGGCCCCCTAGAGGCCCAGGTGGCGGGGGGCTGCAGGGTGAGTCCGGCGCTGGGTCTCGGGTCCCCAGTCTCCGGCGCTGAGGCGCCGGGCCCCTTGGGTGGGGCCCCTCAGGAGCCCACCTAGACTTAGTGTTAGCCCCCGTGAGGCCGGCAAGCCCGACCTGCTGGATGTGCGGCGAGCAGAGGGGTAGGCCGAGTTGAGGGCGCTGAGGAGTGGGAGCGTGGGCCCAACCGTTTTGGCGCGGGGGCCTTCGAAGGTCATCAGGGGCTAGGAGGGCCCTGCTCCTTCTCCCGCCTGAATGACCGGCGGCGCCCCTAGCGGCCGGAGTGGCGGGGGGCTGCAGGCTGATTCCACCGCTGGGGTTCAGTGGTTCCCAGTCCCTGGCGTTGGGTCGCCAAGCCCCTTGGGAGGGGCCCCTCGGGGACCCACCTAGGGTTCAGATTAGCCCCCAGGAGGCCGGCAGGTCCAATCCGCCTGCTGTGTTTCGAGCGGAGGGGCGGGTTGAGGTGAGGGCGCTGACAAGTGGCAACGTGGGCCCGAGCGCTTTGGGGCGGGGGGCCATCGAAGGTCGGCGGGGGCTCGGAGGGCCCTACCCCTTCTCCCGCCTGAATGACCGGCGGCGCCCCTAGCGGCCCCGGTGGCGGGGGGCTGCGGGTAAAGTCCGGCGCTCCGTCTCGGGTCCCCAATCCCCGTCGTTTGGGCGCCAGGCCCTTTGGGAGGGGCCCCTCAGGAGCCCACCTAGAGTTAGGGTTAGCCCCCAGGAGGCCGGCAAGCCCTATCTGCTGGATGTGCGGCGAGCGGAGGGGCAGGCCGAGCTGAGG
Organism: Ursus americanus; assembly: GCF_024610735.1. Taxonomy (NCBI): domain Eukaryota; kingdom Metazoa; phylum Chordata; class Mammalia; order Carnivora; family Ursidae; genus Ursus; species Ursus americanus. The sequence continues at coordinate 767,381 of NC_142133.1, read as the reverse complement.
GTGCTGAGGAGTGGGAGCGTGGGCCCAAGCGTTTTGGCGCGGGGGGCCTTTGAATGTCGTCAGGGGCTCGGAGTGCCCTGCACGTTCTCCCGCTCTGAATGATCGGCGGCGCCAATAACGGCCTGGGTGGCGGTGGGGCGGAGGGTGAGTCCAGCGCTGGGGCTCGGGGGTCCCAATCCCCAGTGTTGCAGTGCCAGGCCCCTTGGGAGGGGCCCCTTGGGGGCCGAACTAGGGTTAGGATTAGCCCCCAGGAGGCCGGCAGGCAGGATCCACCGGCGCTGTGGCGAGCAGGGGGGCGGGCCGAGGGGAGTTCGCTGGAGAGCGGGAGCGTGGGCCCAAGTGTTTTGGCAGAGGGGGCCTTCGAAGCTCGCCGGGGGCTCGGAGGGCCCTACCTGTTCTCCCGCCCTGAATAACCGGCGGCACCTGAAGCGGCCCGGGTGGGTGGCGGGTGGCTGCAGGGTGAGCCCAGCGCTGGGCTTTGGAGGTTCCCAATCCCCGGCGTTGGGGCGCCAAGCCCCTTTGGATGGGCCCCTCGGGGACCCACCTAGGGTTTGCGTTAGCCCCCAGGAGCCCGTCAGGCCCAATCCCCTGGCTGTGTGGCGCAAGGTGGGGTGGGCCGAGGGGACGGAGCTGGCGAGCGGGACCATGGGCCCACAGGTTTTGGCGTGGGGGCCTTCGAAGATCCTCAGGGGCTAGGAGGGCCCTGCCCCTTCTCCCACCTGAATGACCGGCGGCGCCCCTAGCGGCCCCGGTGGCGGGGGCTGCAGGGTGTGTCCGGCCCTGGGGCTAGGACGTCCAGGATCCCGGGGCGTGGCTGCGCAAGGCCCCTTGGGAGGGGCCCCTCGAGGACCGACCTAGGGTTAGGGTTAGTCCCCAGGAGGCCGGCAGGTCCGATCCGCCTGCTGTGTTTCGAGCGGAGGGGCAGGTTGAGGTGAGGGCGCTGACTAGTGGGAACGTGGGCCCAAGCGCTTTGGGGCGGGGGGCCGTCGAGGGCAGCGGGGGCTCAGAGGTCCCTGCCCCTTCTGCCGCCCTGAGTGAGCGGCAGCGCCCCTAGTGCCCAGGTGGTGGAGGGGCAGCAGTGTTAGTCTGGCCCTGGGGCTCGGGGGTCCCCAATCCCCAGGGTTGCCGCCCCAGGCCCTTTGAAAGGGGCCTCTCGGGGACTGACCTAGGGTCAGGGTTACCAAGCAGGATGCCGGCAGGCCCGAGATGCCCGCTGTGCAGCGAGTGGAGGGGCGGGCAGAATGAGGGCGCTGGCGAGCGGGAGCCTGGGCTCAAACATTTGGCGGGGGGTCCTTCGAAGGTAGCCGGGAGCTCAGAGGGCCCTGCCCGTTCTCCCGCCCTGTATGACCGGTGGGCCCCCTAGAGGCCCAGGTGGCGGGGGGCTGCAGGGTGAGTCCGGCGCTGGGTCTCGGGTCCCCAGTCTCCGGCGCTGAGGCGCCGGGCCCCTTGGGTGGGGCCCCTCAGGAGCCCACCTAGACTTAGTGTTAGCCCCCGTGAGGCCGGCAAGCCCGACCTGCTGGATGTCCGGCGAGCAGAGGGGTAGGCCGAGTTGAGGGCGCTGAGGAGTGGGAGCGTGGGCCCAACCGTTTTGGCGCGGGGGCCTTCGAAGGTCATCAGGGGCTAGGAGGGCCCTGCTCCTTCTCCCGCCTGAATGACCGGCGGCGCCCCTAGCGGCCGGAGTGGCGGGGGGCTGCAGGCTGATTCCACCGCTGGGGTTCAGTGGTTCCCAGTCCCTGGCGTTGGGTCGCCAAGCCCCTTGGGAGGGGCCCCTCGGGGACCCACCTAGGGTTCAGATTAGCCCCCAGGAGGCCGGCAGGTCCAATCCGCCTGCTGTGTTTCGAGCGGAGGGGCGGGTTGAGGTGAGGGCGCTGACAAGTGGCAACGTGGGCCCGAGCGCTTTGGGGCGGGGGGGCCATCGAAGGTCGGCGGGGGCTCGGAGGGCCCTACCCCTTCTCCCGCCTGAATGACCGGCGGCGCCCCTAGCGGCCCCGGTGGCGGGGGGCTGCGGGTAAAGTCCGGCGCTCCGTCTCGGGTCCCCAATCCCCGTCGTTTGGGCGCCAGGCCCTTTGGGAGGGGCCCCTCAGGAGCCCACCTAGAGTTAGGGTTAGCCCCCAGGAGGCCGGCAAGCCCTATCTGCTGGATGTGCGGCGAGCGGAGGGGCAGGCCGAGCTGAGGGTGCTGAGGAGTGGGAGCGTGGGCCCAAGCGTTTTGGCGCGGGGGGCCTTTGAATGTCGTCAGGGGCTCGGAGTGCCCTGCACGTTCTCCCGCTCTGAATGATCGGCGGCGCCAATAACGGCCTGGGTGGCGGTGGGGCGGAGGGTGAGTCCAGCGCTGGGGCTCGGGGGTCCCAATCCCCAGTGTTGCAGTGCCAGGCCCCTTGGGAGGGGCCCCTTGGGGGCCGAACTAGGGTTAGGATTAGCCCCCAGGAGGCCGGCAGGCAGGATCCACCGGCGCTGTGGCGAGCAGGGGGGCGGGCCGAGGGGAGTTCGCTGGAGAGCGGGAGCGTGGGCCCAAGTGTTTTGGCAGAGGGGGCCTTCGAAGCTCGCCGGGGGCTCGGAGGGCCCTACCTGTTCTCCCGGCCTGAATAACCGGCGGCACCTGAAGCGGCCCGGGTGGGTGGCGGGTGGCTGCAGGGTGAGCCCAGCGCTGGGCTTTGGAGGTTCCCAATCCCCGGCGTTGGGGCGCCAAGCCCCTTTGGATGGGCCCCTCGGGGACCCACCTAGGGTTTGCGTTAGCCCCCAGGAGCCCGTCAGGCCCAATCCCCTGGCTGTGTGGCGCAAGGTGGGGTGGGCCGAGGGGACGGAGCTGGCGAGCGGGACCATGGGCCCACAGGTTTTGGCGTGGGGGCCTTCGAAGATCCTCAGGGGCTAGGAGGGCCCTGCCCCTTCTCCCACCTGAATGACCGGCGGCGCCCCTAGCGACCCCGGTGGCGGGGGGCTGCGGGTAAAGTCCGGCGCTCCGTCTCGGGTCCCCAATCCCCGTCGTTTGGGCGCCAGGCCCTTTGGGCGGGGCCCCTCAGGAGCCCACCTAGAGTTAGGGTTAGCCCCCAGGAGGCCGGCAAGCCCTATCTGCTGGATGTGTGGCGAGCGGAGGGGCAGGCCGAGCTGAGGGTGCTGAGGAGTGGGAGCGTGGGCCCAAGCGTTTTGGCGCGGGGGGCCTTTGAATGTCGTCAGGGGCTCGGAGTGCCCTGCACGTTCTCCCGCTCTGAATGATCGGCGGCGCCAATAACGGCCTGGGTGGCGGTGGGGCGGAGGGTGAGTCCAGCGCTGGGGCTCGGGGGTCCCAATCCCCAGTGTTGCAGTGCCAGGCCCCTTGGGAGGGGCCCCTTGGGGGCCGAACTAGGGTTAGGATTAGCCCCCAGGAGGCCGGCAGGCAGGATCCACCGGCGCTGTGGCGAGCAGGGGGGCGGGCCGAGGGGAGTTCGCTGGAGAGCGGGAGCGTGGGCCCAAGTGTTTTGGCAGAGGGGGCCTTCGAAGCTCCCCGGGGGCTCTGAGGGCCCTACCTGTTCTCCCGCCCTGAATAACCGGCGGCACCTGAAGCGGCCCGGGTGGGTGGCGGGTGGCTGCAGGGTGAGCCCAGCGCTGGGCTTTGGAGGTTCCCAATCCCCGGCGTTGGGGCGCCAAGCCCCTTTGGATGGGCCCCTCGGGGACCCACCTAGGGTTTGCGTTAGCCCCCAGGAGCCCGTCAGGCCCAATCCCCTGGCTGTGTGGCGCAAGGTGGGGTGGGCCGAGGGGATGGAGCTGGCGAGCGGGACCATGGGCCCACAGGTTTTGGCGTGGGGGCCTTCGAAGATCCTCAGGGGCTAGGAGGGCCCTGCCCCTTCTCCCACCTGAATGACTGGCGGCGCCCCTAGCGGCCCCGGTGGCGGGGGCTGCAGGGTGTGTCCGGCCCTGGGGCTAGGACGTCCAGGATCCCGGGGCGTGGCTGCGCAAGGCCCCTTGGGAGGGGCCCCTCGAGGACCGACCTAGGGTTAGGGTTAGTCCCCAGGAGGCCGGCAGGTCCGATCCGCCTGCTGTGTTTCGAGCGGAGGGGCAGGTTGAGGTGAGGGCGCTGACTAGTGGGAACGTGGGCCCAAGCGCTTTGGGGCGGGGGGCCGTCGAGGGCAGCGGGGGCTCAGAGGTCCCTGCCCCTTCTGCCGCCCTGAGTGAGCGGCAGCGCCCCTAGTGCCCAGGTGGTGGAGGGGCAGCAGTGTTAGTCTGGCCCTGGGGCTCGGGGGTCCCCAATCCCCAGGGTTGCCGCCCCAGGCCCTTTGAAAGGGGCCTCTCGGGGACTGACCTAGGGTCAGGGTTACCAAGCAGGATGCCGGCAGGCCCGAGATGCCCGCTGTGCAGCGAGTGGAGGGGCGGGCAGAATGAGGGCACTGGCGAGCGGGAGCCTGGGCTCAAACATTTGGCGGGGGGTCCTTCGAAGGTAGCCGGGAGCTCAGAGGGCCCTGCCCGTTCTCCCGCCCTGTATGACCGGTGGGCCCCCTAGAGGCCCAGGTGGCGGGGGGCTGCAGGGTGAGTCCGGCGCTGGGTCTCGGGTCCCCAGTCTCCGGCGCTGAGGCGCCGGGCCCCTTGGGTGGGGCCCCTCAGGAGCCCACCTAGACTTAGTGTTAGCCCCCGTGAGGCCGGCAAGCCCGACCTGCTGGATGTGCGGCGAGCAGAGGGGTAGGCCGAGTTGAGGGCGCTGAGGAGTGGGAGCGTGGGCCCAACCGTTTTGGCGCGGGGGCCTTCGAAGGTCATCAGGGGCTAGGAGGGCCCTGCTCCTTCTCCCGCCTGAATGACCGGCGGCGCCCCTAGCGGCCGGAGTGGCGGGGGGCTGCAGGCTGATTCCACCGCTGGGGTTCAGTGGTTCCCAGTCCCTGGCGTTGGGTCGCCAAGCCCCTTGGGAGGGGCCCCTCGGGGACCCACCTAGGGTTCAGATTAGCCCCCAGGAGGCCGGCAGGTCCAATCCGCCTGCTGTGTTTCGAGCGGAGGGGCGGGTTGAGGTGAGGGCGCTGACAAGTGGCAACGTGGGCCCGAGCGCTTTGGGGCGGGGGCCATCGAAGGTCGGCGGGGGCTCGGAGGGCCCTACCCCTTCTCCCGCCTGAATGACCGGCGGCGCCCCTAGCGGCCCCGGTGGTGGGGGGCTGCGGGTAAAGTCCGGCGCTCCGTCTCGGGTCCCCAATCCCCGTCGTTTGGGCGCCAGGCCCTTTGGGAGGGGCCCCTCAGGAGCCCACCTAGAGTTAGGGTTAGCCCCCAGGAGGCCGGCAAGCCCTATCTGCTGGATGTGCGGCGAGCGGAGGGGCAGGCCGAGCTGAGGGTGCTGAGGAGTGGGAGCGTGGGCCCAAGCGTTTTGGCGCGGGGGGCCTTTGAATGTCGTCAGGGGCTCGGAGTGCCCTGCACGTTCTCCCGCTCTGAATGATCGGCGGCGCCAATAACGGCCTGGGTGGCGGTGGGGCGGAGGGTGAGTCCAGCGCTGGGGCTCGGGGGTCCCAATCCCCAGTGTTGCAGTGCCAGGCCCCTTGGGAGGGGCCCCTTGGGGGCCGAACTAGGGTTAGGATTAGCCCCCAGGAGGCCGGCAGGCAGGATCCACCGGCGCTGTGGCGAGCAGGGGGGCGGGCCGAGGGGAGTTCGCTGGAGAGCGGGAGCGTGGGCCCAAGTGTTTTGGCAGAGGGGGCCTTCGAAGCTCGCCGGGGGCTCGGAGGGCCCTACCTGTTCTCCCGCCCTGAATAACCGGCGGCACCTGAAGCGGCCCGGGTGGGTGGCGGGTGGCTGCAGGGTGAGTCCAGCGCTGGGCTTTGGAGGTTCCCAATCCCCGGCGTTGGGGCGCCAAGCCCCTTTGGATGGGCCCCTCGGGGACCCACCTAGGGTTTGCGTTAGCCCCCAGGAGCCCGTCAGGCCCAATCCCCTGGCTGTGTGGCGCAAGGTGGGGTGGGCCGAGGGGACGGAGCTGGCGAGCGGGACCATGGGCCCACAGGTTTTGGCGTGGGGGCCTTCGAAGATCCTCAGGGGCTAGGAGGGCCCTGCCCCTTCTCCCACCTGAATGACCGGCGGCGCCCCTAGCGGCCCCGGTGGCGGGGGCTGCAGGGTGTGTCCGGCCCTGGGGCTAGGACGTCCAGGATCCCGGGGCGTGGCTGCGCAAGGCCCCTTGGGAGGGGCCCCTCGAGGACCGACCTAGGGTTAGGGTTAGTCCCCAGGAGGCCGGCAGGTCCGATCCGCCTGCTGTGTTTCGAGCGGAGGGGCAGGTTGAGGTGAGGGCGCTGACTAGTGGGAACGTGGGCCCAAGCGCTTTGGGGCGGGGGGCCGTCGAGGGCAGCGGGGGCTCAGAGGTCCCTGCCCCTTCTGCCGCCCTGAGTGAGCGGCAGCGCCCCTAGTGCCCAGGTGGTGGAGGGGCAGCAGTGTTAGTCTGGCCCTGGGGCTCGGGGGTCCCCAATCCCCAGGGTTGCCGCCCCAGGCCCTTTGAAAGGGGCCTCTCGGGGACTGACCTAGGGTCAGGGTTACCAAGCAGGATGCCGGCAGGCCCGAGATGCCCGCTGTGCAGCGAGTGGAGGGGCGGGCAGAATGAGGGCGCTGGCGAGCGGGAGCCTGGGCTCAAACATTTGGCGGGGGGTCCTTCGAAGGTAGCCGGGAGCTCAGAGGGCCCTGCCCGTTCTCCCGCCCTGTATGACCGGTGGGCCCCCTAGAGGCCCAGGTGGCGGGGGGCTGCAGGGTGAGTCCGGCGCTGGGTCTCGGGTCCCCAGTCTCCGGCGCTGAGGCGCCGGGCCCCTTGGGTGGGGCCCCTCAGGAGCCCACCTAGACTTAGTGTTAGCCCCCGTGAGGCCGGCAAGCCCGACCTGCTGGATGTGCGGCGAGCAGAGGGGTAGGCCGAGTTGAGGGCGCTGAGGAGTGGGAGCGTGGGCCCAACCGTTTTGGCGCGGGGGCCTTCGAAGGTCATCAGGGGCTAGGAGGGCCCTGCTCCTTCTCCCGCCTGAATGACCGGCGGCGCCCCTAGCGGCCGGAGTGGCGGGGGGCTGCAGGCTGATTCCACCGCTGGGGTTCAGTGGTTCCCAGTCCCTGGCGTTGGGTCGCCAAGCCCCTTGGGAGGGGCCCCTCGGGGACCCACCTAGGGTTCAGATTAGCCCCCAGGAGGCCGGCAGGTCCAATCCGCCTGCTGTGTTTCGAGCGGAGGGGCGGGTTGAGGTGAGGGCGCTGACAAGTGGCAACGTGGGCCCGAGCGCTTTGGGGCGGGGGGCCATCGAAGGTCGGCGGGGGCTCGGAGGGCCCTACCCCTTCTCCCGCCTGAATGACCGGCGGCGCCCCTAGCGGCCCCGGTGGCGGGGGGCTGCGGGTAAAGTCCGGCGCTCCGTCTCGGGTCCCCAATCCCCGTCGTTTGGGCGCCAGGCCCTTTGGGAGGGGCCCCTCAGGAGCCCTCCTAGAGTTAGGGTTAGCCCCCAGGAGGCCGGCAAGCCCTATCTGCTGGATGTGCGGCGAGCGGAGGGGCAGGCCGAGCTGAGGGTGCTGAGGAGTGGGAGCGTGGGCCCAAGCGTTTTGGCGCGGGGGGCCTTTGAATGTCGTCAGGGGCTCGGAGTGCCCTGCACGTTCTCCCGCTCTGAATGATCGGCGGCGCCAATAACGGCCTGGGTGGCGGTGGGGCGGAGGGTGAGTCCAGCGCTGGGGCTCGGGGGTCCCAATCCCCAGTGTTGCAGTGCCAGGCCCCTTGGGAGGGGCCCCTTGGGGGCCGAACTAGGGTTAGGATTAGCCCCCAGGAGGCCGGCAGGCAGGATCCACCGGCGCTGTGGCGAGCAGGGGGGCGGGCCGAGGGGAGTTTGCTGGAGAGCGGGAGCGTGGGCCCAAGTGTTTTGGCAGAGGGGGCCTTCGAAGCTCGCCGGGGGCTCGGAGGGCCCTACCTGTTCTCCCGCCCTGAATAACCGGCGGCACCTGAAGCGGCCCGGGTGGGTGGCGGGTGGCTGCAGGGTGAGTCCAGCGCTGGGCTTTGGAGGTTCCCAATCCCCGGCGTTGGGGCGCCAAGCCCCTTTGGATGGGCCCCTCGGGGACCCACCTAGGGTTTGCGTTAGCCCCCAGGAGCCCGTCAGGCCCAATCCCCTGGCTGTGTGGCGCAAGGTGGGGTGGGCCGAGGGGACGGAGCTGGCGAGCGGGGACCATGGGCCCACAGGTTTTGGCGTGGGGGCCTTCGAAGATCCTCAGGGGCTAGGAGGGCCCTGCCCCTTCTCCCACCTGAATGACCGGCGGCGCCCCTAGCGGCCCCGGTGGCGGGGGCTGCAGGGTGTGTCCGGCCCTGGGGCTAGGACGTCCAGGATCCCGGGGCGTGGCTGCGCAAGGCCCCTTGGGAGGGGCCCCTCGAGGACCGACCTAGGGTTAGGGTTAGTCCCCAGGAGGCCGGCAGGTCCGATCCGCCTGCTGTGTTTCGAGCGGAGGGGCAGGTTGAGGTGAGGGCGCTGACTAGTGGGAACGTGGGCCCAAGCGCTTTGGGGCGGGGGGCCGTCGAGGGCAGCGGGGGGCTCAGAGGTCCCTGCCCCTTCTGCCGCCCTGAGTGAGCGGCAGCGCCCCTAGTGCCCAGGTGGTGGAGGGGCAGCAGTGTTAGTCTGGCCCTGGGGCTCGGGGGTCCCCAATCCCCAGGGTTGCCGCCCCAGGCCCTTTGAAAGGGGCCTCTCGGGGACTGACCTAGGGTCAGGGTTACCAAGCAGGATGCCGGCAGGCCCGAGATGCCCGCTGTGCAGCGAGTGGAGGGGCGGGCAGAATGAGGGCGCTGGCGAGCGGGAGCCTGGGCTCAAACATTTGGCGGGGGGTCCTTCGAAGGTAGCCGGGAGCTCAGAGGGCCCTGCCCGTTCTCCCCGCCCTGTATGACCGGTGGGCCCCCTAGAGGCCCAGGTGGCGGGGGGCTGCAGGGTGAGTCCGGCGCTGGGTCTCGGGTCCCCAGTCTCCGGCGCTGAGGCGCCGGGCCCCTTGGGTGGGGCCCCTCAGGAGCCCACCTAGACTTAGTGTTAGCCCCCGTGAGGCCGGCAAGCCCGACCTGCTGGATGTGCGGCGAGCAGAGGGGTAGGCCGAGTTGAGGGCGCTGAGGAGTGGGAGCGTGGGCCCAACCGTTTTGGCGCGGGGGCCTTCGAAGGTCATCAGGGGCTAGGAGGGCCCTGCTCCTTCTCCCGCCTGAATGACCGGCGGCGCCCCTAGCGGCCGGAGTGGCGGGGGGCTGCAGGCTGATTCCACCGCTGGGGTTCAGTGGTTCCCAGTCCCTGGCGTTGGGTCGCCAAGCCCCTTGGGAGGGGCCCCTCGGGGACCCACCTAGGGTTCAGATTAGCCCCCAGGAGGCCGGCAGGTCCAATCCGCCTGCTGTGTTTCGAGCGGAGGGGCGGGTTGAGGTGAGGGCGCTGACAAGTGGCAACGTGGGCCCGAGCGCTTTGGGGCGGGGGGCCATCGAAGGTCGGCGGGGGCTCGGAGGGCCCTACCCCTTCTCCCGCCTGAATGACCGGCGGCGCCCCTAGCGGCCCCGGTGGCGGGGGGCTGCGGGGTAAAGTCCGGCGCTCCGTCTCGGGTCCCCAATCCCCGTCGTTTGGGCGCCAGGCCCTTTGGGAGGGGCCCCTCAGGAGCCCTCCTAGAGTTAGGGTTAGCCCCCAGGAGGCCGGCAAGCCCTATCTGCTGGATGTGCGGCGAGCGGAGGGGCAGGCCGAGCTGAGGGTGCTGAGGAGTGGGAGCGTGGGCCCAAGCGTTTTGGCGCGGGGGGCCTTTGAATGTCGTCAGGGGCTCGGAGTGCCCTGCACGTTCTCCCGCTCTGAATGATCGGCGGCGCCAATAACGGCCTGGGTGGCGGTGGGGCGGAGGGTGAGTCCAGCGCTGGGGCTCGGGGGTCCCAATCCCCAGTGTTGCAGTGCCAGGCCCCTTGGGAGGGGCCCCTTGGGGGCCGAACTAGGGTTAGGATTAGCCCCCAGGAGGCCGGCAGGCAGGATCCACCGGCGCTGTGGCGAGCAGGGGGGCGGGCCGAGGGGAGTTTGCTGGAGAGCGGGAGCGTGGGCCCAAGTGTTTTGGCAGAGGGGGCCTTCGAAGCTCGCCGGGGGCTCGGAGGGCCCTACCTGTTCTCCCGCCCTGAATAACCGGCGGCACCTGAAGCGGCCCGGGTGGGTGGCGGGTGGCTGCAGGGTGAGTCCAGCGCTGGGCTTTGGAGGTTCCCAATCCCCGGCGTTGGGGCGCCAAGCCCCTTTGGATGGGCCCCTCGGGGACCCACCTAGGGTTTGCGTTAGCCCCCAGGAGCCCGTCAGGCCCAATCCCCTGGCTGTGTGGCGCAAGGTGGGGGTGGGCCGAGGGGACGGAGCTGGCGAGCGGGACCATGGGCCCACAGGTTTTGGCGTGGGGGCCTTCGAAGATCCTCAGGGGCTAGGAGGGCCCTGCCCCTTCACCCACCTGAATGACCGGCGGCGCCCCTAGCGACCCCGGTGGCGGGGGGCTGCGGGTAAAGTCCGGCGCTCCGTCTCGGGTCCCCAATCCCCGTCGTTTGGGCGCCAGGCCCTTTGGGAGGGGCCCCTCAGGAGCCCTCCTAGAGTTCGGGTTAGCCCCCAGGAGGCCGGCAAGCCCTATCTGCTGGATGTGCGGCGAGCGGAGGGGCAGGCCGAGCTGAGGGTGCTGAGGAGTGGGAGCGTGGGCCCAAGCGTTTTGGCGCGGGGGGCCTTTGAATGTCGTCAGGGGCTCGGAGTGCCCTGCACGTTCTCCCGCTCTGAATGATCGGCGGCGCCAATAACGGCCTGGGTGGCGGTGGGGCGGAGGGTGAGTCCAGCGCTGGGGCTCGGGGGTCCCAATCCCCAGTGTTGCAGTGCCAGGCCCCTTGGGAGGGGCCCCTTGGGGGCCGAACTAGGGTTAGGATTAGCCCCCAGGAGGCCGGCAGGCAGGATCCACCGGCGCTGTGGCGAGCAGGGGGGCGGGCCGAGGGGAGTTCGCTGGAGAGCGGGAGCGTGGGCCCAAGTGTTTTGGCAGAGGGGGCCTTCGAAGCTCGCCGGGGGCTCGGAGGGCCCTACCTGTTCTCCCGCCCTGAATAACCGGCGGCACCTGAAGCGGCCCGGGTGGGTGGCGGGTGGCTGCAGGGTGAGTCCAGCGCTGGGCTTTGGAGGTTCCCAATCCCCGGCGTTGGGGCGCCAAGCCCCTTTGGATGGGCCCCTCGGGGACCCACCTAGGGTTTGCGTTAGCCCCCAGGAGCCCGTCAGGCCCAATCCCCTGGCTGTGTGGCGCAAGGTGGGGTGGGCCGAGGGGACGGAGCTGGCGAGCGGGACCATGGGCCCACAGGTTTTGGCGTGGGGGCCTTCGAAGATCCTCAGGGGCTAGGAGGGCCCTGCCCCTTCTCCCACCTGAATGACCGGCGGCGCCCCTAGCGGCCCCGGTGGCGGGGGCTGCAGGGTGTGTCCGGCCCTGGGGCTAGGACGTCCAGGATCCCGGGGCGTGGCTGCGCAAGGCCCCTTGGGAGGGGCCCCTCGAGGACCGACCTAGGGTTAGGGTTAGTCCCCAGGAGGCCGGCAGGTCCGATCCGCCTGCTGTGTTTCGAGCGGAGGGGCAGGTTGAGGTGAGGGCGCTGACTAGTGGGAACGTGGGCCCAAGCGCTTTGGGGCGGGGGGCCGTCGAGGGCAGCGGGGGCTCAGAGGTCCCTGCCCCTTCTGCCGCCCTGAGTGAGCGGCAGCGCCCCTAGTGCCCAGGTGGTGGAGGGGCAGCAGTGTTAGTCTGGCCCCGGGGCTCGGGGGTCCCCAATCCCCAGGGTTGCCGCCCCAGGCCCTTTGAAAGGGGCCTCTCGGGGACTGACCTAGGGTCAGGGTTACCAAGCAGGATGCCGGCAGGCCCGAGATGCCCGCTGTGCAGCGAGTGGAGGGGCGGGCAGAATGAGGGCGCTGGCGAGCGGGAGCCTGGGCTCAAACATTTGGCGGGGGGTCCTTCGAAGGTAGCCGGGAGCTCAGAGGGCCCTGCCCGTTCTCCCGCCCTGTATGACCGGTGGGCCCCCTAGAGGCCCAGGTGGCGGGGGGCTGCAGGGTGAGTCCGGCGCTGGGTCTCGGGTCCCCAATCTCCGGCGCTGAGGCGCCGGGCCCCTTGGGTGGGGCCCCTCAGGAGCCCACCTAGACTTAGTGTTAGCCCCCGTGAGGCCGGCAAGCCCGACCTGCTGGATGTGCGGCGAGCAGAGGGGTAGGCCGAGTTGAGGGCGCTGAGGAGTGGGAGCGTGGGCCCAACCGTTTTGGCGCGGGGGCCTTCGAAGGTCATCAGGGGCTAGGAGGGCCCTGCTCCTTCTCCCGCCTGAATGACCGGCGGCGCCCCTAGCGGCCGGAGTGGCGGGGGGCTGCAGGCTGATTCCACCGCTGGGGTTCAGTGGTTCCCAGTCCCTGGCGTTGGGTCGCCAAGCCCCTTGGGAGGGGCCCCTCGGGGACCCACCTAGGGTTCAGATTAGCCCCCAGGAGGCCGGCAGGTCCAATCCGCCTGCTGTGTTTCGAGCGGAGGGGCGGGTTGAGGTGAGGGCGCTGACAAGTGGCAACGTGGGCCCGAGCGCTTTGGGGCGGGGGGCCATCGAAGGTCGGCGGGGGCTCGGAGGGCCCTACCCCTTCTCCCGCCTGAATGACCGGCGGCGCCCCTAGCGGCCCCGGTGGCGGGGGGCTGCGGGTAAAGTCCGGCGCTCCGTCTCGGGTCCCCAATCCCCGTCGTTTGGGCGCCAGGCCCTTTGGGAGGGGCCCCTCAGGAGCCCACCTAGAGTTAGGGTTAGCCCCCAGGAGGCCGGCAAGCCCTATCTGCTGGATGTGCGGCGAGCGGAGGGGCAGGCCGAGCTGAGGGTGCTGAGGAGTGGGAGCGTGGGCCCAAGCGTTTTGGCGCGGGGGGCCTTTGAATGTCGTCAGGGGCTCGGAGTGCCCTGCACGTTCTCCCGCTCTGAATGATCGGCGGCGCCAATAACGGCCTGGGTGGCGGTGGGGCGGAGGGTGAGTCCAGCGCTGGGGCTCGGGGGTCCCAATCCCCAGTGTTGCAGTGCCAGGCCCCTTGGGAGGGGCCCCTTGGGGGCCGAACTAGGGTTAGGATTAGCCCCCAGGAGGCCGGCAGGCAGGATCCACCGGCGCTGTGGCGAGCAGGGGGGCGGGCCGAGGGGAGTTCGCTGGAGAGCGGGAGCGTGGGCCCAAGTGTTTTGGCAGAGGGGGCCTTCGAAGCTCGCCGGGGGCTCGGAGGGCCCTACCTGTTCTCCCGCCCTGAATAACCGGCGGCACCTGAAGCGGCCCGGGTGGGTGGCGGGTGGCTGCAGGGTGAGCCCAGCGCTGGGCTTTGGAGGTTCCCAATCCCCGGCGTTGGGGCGCCAAGCCCCTTTGGATGGGCCCCTCGGGGACCCACCTAGGGTTTGCGTTAGCCCCCAGGAGCCCGTCAGGCCCAATCCCCTGGCTGTGTGGCGCAAGGTGGGGTGGGCCGAGGGGACGGAGCTGGCGAGCGGGACCATGGGCCCACAGGTTTTGGCGTGGGGGCCTTCGAAGATCCTCAGGGGCTAGGAGGGCCCTGCCCCTTCTCCCACCTGAATGACCGGCGGCGCCCCTAGCGGCCCCGGTGGCGGGGGCTGCAGGGTGTGTCCGGCCCTGGGGCTAGGACGTCCAGGATCCCGGGGCGTGGCTGCGCAAGGCCCCTTGGGAGGGGCCCCTCGAGGACCGACCTAGGGTTAGGGTTAGTCCCCAGGAGGCCGGCAGGTCCGATCCGCCTGCTGTGTTTCGAGCGGAGGGGCAGGTTGAGGTGAGGGCGCTGACTAGTGGGAACGTGGGCCCAAGCGCTTTGGGGCGGGGGGCCGTCGAGGGCAGCGGGGGCTCAGAGGTCCCTGCCCCTTCTGCCGCCCTGAGTGAGCGGCAGCGCCCCTAGTGCCCAGGTGGTGGAGGGGCAGCAGTGTTAGTCTGGCCCTGGGGCTCGGGGGTCCCCAATCCCCAGGGTTGCCGCCCCAGACCCTTTGAAAGGGGCCTCTCGGGGACTGACCTAGGGTCAGGGTTACCAAGCAGGATGCCGGCAGGCCCGAGATGCCCGCTGTGCAGCGAGTGGAGGGGCGGGCAGAATGAGGGCGCTGGCGAGCGGGAGCCTGGGCTCAAACATTTGGCGGGGGGTCCTTCGAAGGTAGCCGGGAGCTCAGAGGGCCCTGCCCGTTCTCCCGCCCTGTATGACCGGTGGGCCCCCTAGAGGCCCAAGTGGCGGGGGGCTGCAGGGTGAGTCCGGCGCTGGGTCTCGGGTCCCCAGTCTCCGGCGCTGAGGCGCCGGGCCCCTTGGGTGGGGCCCCTCAGGAGCCCACCTAGACTTAGTGTTAGCCCCCGTGAGGCCGGCAAGCCCGACCTGCTGGATGTGCGGCGAGCAGAGGGGTAGGCCGAGTTGAGGGCGCTGAGGAGTGGGAGCATGGGCCCAACCGTTTTGGCGCGGGGGCCTTCGAAGGTCATCAGGGGCTAGGAGGGCCCTGCTCCTTCTCCCGCCTGAATGACCGGCGGCGCCCCTAGCGGCCGGAGTGGCGGGGGGCTGCAGGCTGATTTCACCGCTGGGGTTCAGTGGTTCCCAGTCCCTGGCGTTGGGTCGCCAAGCCCCTTGGGAGGGGCCCCTCGGGGACCCACCTAGGGTTCAGATTAGCCCCCAGGAGGCCGGCAGGTCCAATCCGCCTGCTGTGTTTCGAGCGGAGGGGCGGGTTGAGGTGAGGGCGCTGACAAGTGGCAACGTGGGCCCGAGCGCTTTGGGGCGGGGGGCCATCGAAGGTCGGCGGGGGCTCGGAGGGCCCTACCCCTTCTCCCGCCTGAATGACCGGCGGCGCCCCTAGCGGCCCCGGTGGTGGGGGGCTGCGGGTAAAGTCCGGCGCCCCGTCTCGGGTCCCCAATCCCCGTCGTTTGGGCGCCAGGCCCTTTGGGAGGGGCCCCTCAGGAGCCCACCTAGAGTTAGGGTTAGCCCCCAGGAGGCCGGCAAGCCCTATCTGCTGGATGTGCGGCGAGCGGAGGGGCAGGCCGAGCTGAGGGTGCTGAGGAGTGGGAGCGTGGGCCCAAGCGTTTTGGCGCGGGGGGCCTTTGAATGTCGTCAGGGGCTCGGAGTGCCCTGCACGTTCTCCCGCTCTGAATGATCGGCGGCGCCAATAACGGCCTGGGTGGCGGTGGGGCGGAGGGTGAGTCCAGCGCTGGGGCTCGGGGGTCCCAATCCCCAGTGTTGCAGTGCCAGGCCCCTTGGGAGGGGCCCCTTGGGGGCCGAACTAGGGTTAGGATTAGCCCCCAGGAGGCCGGCAGGCAGGATCCACCGGCGCTGTGGCGAGCAGGGGGGCGGGCCGAGGGGAGTTCGCTGGAGAGCGGGAGCGTGGGCCCAAGTGTTTTGGCAGAGGGGGCCTTCGAAGCTCGCCGGGGGCTCGGAGGGCCCTACCTGTTCTCCCGGCCTGAATAACCGGCGGCACCTGAAGCGGCCCGGGTGGGTGGCGGGTGGCTGCAGGGTGAGCCCAGCGCTCGATTTGGAGGTTCCCAATCCCCGGCGTTGGGGCGCCAAGTCCCTTTGGATGGGCCCCTCGGGGACCCACCTAGGGTTTGCGTTAGCCCCCAGGAGCCCGTCAGGCCCAATCCCCTGGCTGTGTGGCGCAAGGTGGGGTGGGCCGAGGGGACGGAGCTGGCGAGCGGGACCATGGGCCCACAGGTTTTGGCGTGGGGGCCTTCGAAGATCCTCAGGGGCTAGGAGGGCCCTGCCCCTTCTCCCACCTGAATGACCGGCGGCGCCCCTAGCGGCCCCGGTGGCGGGGGCTGCAGGGTGTGTCCGGCCCTGGGGCTAGGACGTCCAGGATCCCGGGGCGTGGCTGCGCAAGGCCCCTTGGGAGGGGCCCCTCGAGGACCGACCTAGGGTTAGGGTTAGTCCCCAGGAGGCCGGCAGGTCCGATCCGCCTGCTGTGTTTCGAGCGGAGGGGCAGGTTGAGGTGAGGGCGCTGACTAGTGGGAACGTGGGCCCAAGCGCTTTGGGGCGGGGGGCCGTCGAGGGCAGCGGGGGCTCAGAGGTCCCTGCCCCTTCTGCCGCCCTGAGTGAGCGGCAGCGCCCCTAGTGCCCAGGTGGTGGAGGGGCAGCAGTGTTAGTCTGGCCCTGGGGCTCGGGGGTCCCCAATCCCCAGGGTTGCCGCCCCAGGCCCTTTGAAAGGGGCCTCTCGGGGACTGACCTAGGGTCAGGGTTACCAAGCAGGATGCCGGCAGGCCCGAGATGCCCGCTGTGCAGCGAGTGGAGGGGCGGGCAGAATGAGGGCGCTGGCGAGCGGGAGCCTGGGCTCAAACATTTGGCGGGGGGTCCTTCGAAGGTAGCCGGGAGCTCAGAGGGCCCTGCCCGTTCTCCCGCCCTGTATGACCGGTGGGCCCCCTAGAGGCCCAGGTGGCGGGGGGCTGCAGGGTGAGTCCGGCGCTGGGTCTCGGGTCCCCAATCTCCGGCGCTGAGGCGCCGGGCCCCTTGGGTGGGGCCCCTCAGGAGCCCACCTAGACTTAGTGTTAGCCCCCGTGAGGCCGGCAAGCCCGACCTGCTGGATGTGCGGCGAGCAGAGGGGTAGGCCGAGTTGAGGGCGCTGAGGAGTGGGAGCGTGGGCCCAACCGTTTTGGCGCGGGGGCCTTCGAAGGTCATCAGGGGCTAGGAGGGCCCTGCTCCTTCTCCTGCCTGAGTGACCGGCGGCTCCCCTAGCGGCCGGAGTGGCGGGGGGCTGCAGGCTGATTCCACCGCTGGGGTTCAGTGGTTCCCAGTCCCTGGCGTTGGGTCGCCAAGCCCCTTGGGAGGGGCCCCTCGGGGACCCACCTAGGGTTCAGATTAGCCCCCAGGAGGCCGGCAGGTCCAATCCGCCTGCTGTGTTTCGAGCGGAGGGGCGGGTTGAGGTGAGGGCGCTGACAAGTGGCAACGTGGGCCCGAGCGCTTTGGGGCGGGGGGCCATCGAAGGTCGGCGGGGGCTCGGAGGGCCCTACCCCTTCTCCCGCCTGAATGACCGGCGGCGCCCCTAGCGGCCCCGGTGGCGGGGGGCTGCGGGTAAAGTCCGGCGCTCCGTCTCGGGTCCCCAATCCCCGTCGTTTGGGCGCCAGGCCCTTTGGGAGGGGCCCCTCAGGAGCCCACCTAGAGTTAGGGTTAGCCCCCAGGAGGCCGGCAAGCCCTATCTGCTGGATGTGCGGCGAGCGGAGGGGCAGGCCGAGCTGAGGGTGCTGAGGAGTGGGAGCGTGGGCCCAAGCGTTTTGGCGCGGGGGGCCTTTGAATGTCGTCAGGGGCTCGGAGTGCCCTGCACGTTCTCCCGCTCTGAATGATCGGCGGCGCCAATAACGGCCTGGGTGGCGGTGGGGCGGAGGGTGAGTCCAGCGCTGGGGCTCGGGGGTCCCAATCCCCAGTGTTGCAGTGCCAGGCCCCTTGGGAGGGGCCCCTTGGGGGCCGAACTAGGGTTAGGATTAGCCCCCAGGAGGCCGGCAGGCAGGATCCACCGGCGCTGTGGCGAGCAGGGGGGCGGGCCGAGGGGAGTTCGCTGGAGAGCGGGAGCGTGGGCCCAAGTGTTTTGGCAGAGGGGGCCTTCGAAGCTCGCCGGGGGCTCGGAGGGCCCTACCTGTTCTCCCGGCCTGAATAACCGGCGGCACCTGAAGCGGCCCGGGTGGGTGGCGGGTGGCTGCAGGGTGAGCCCAGCGCTGGGCTTTGGAGGTTCCCAATCCCCGGCGTTGGGGCGCCAAGCCCCTTTGGATGGGCCCCTCGGGGACCCACCTAGGGTTTGCGTTAGCCCCCAGGAGCCCGTCAGGCCCAATCCCCTGGCTGTGTGGCGCAAGGTGGGGTGGGCCGAGGGGACGGAGCTGGCGAGCGGGACCATGGGCCCACAGGTTTTGGCGTGGGGGCCTTCGAAGATCCTCAGGGGCTAGGAGGGCCCTGCCCCTTCTCCCACCTGAATGACCGGCGGCGCCCCTAGCGGCCCCGGTGGCGGGGGCTGCAGGGTGTGTCCGGCCCTGGGGCTAGGACGTCCAGGATCCCGGGGCGTGGCTGCGCAAGGCCCCTTGGGAGGGGCCCCTCGAGGACCGACCTAGGGTTAGGGTTAGTCCCCAGGAGGCCGGCAGGTCCGATCCGCCTGCTGTGTTTCGAGCGGAGGGGCAGGTTGAGGTGAGGGCGCTGACTAGTGGGAACGTGGGCCCAAGCGCTTTGGGGCGGGGGGCCGTCGAGGGCAGCGGGGGCTCAGAGGTCCCTGCCCCTTCTGCCGCCCTGAGTGAGCGGCAGCGCCCCTAGTGCCCAGGTGGTGGAGGGGCAGCAGTGTTAGTCTGGCCCTGGGGCTCGGGGGTCCCCAATCCCCAGGGTTGCCGCCCCAGGCCCTTTGAAAGGGGCCTCTCGGGGACTGACCTAGGGTCAGGGTTACCAAGCAGGATGCCGGCAGGCCCGAGATGCCCGCTGTGCAGCGAGTGGAGGGGCGGGCAGAATGAGGGCGCTGGCGAGCGGGAGCCTGGGCTCAAACATTTGGCGGGGGGTCCTTCGAAGGTAGCCGGGAGCTCAGAGGGCCCTGCCCGTTCTCCCGCCCTGTATGACCGGTGGGCCCCCTAGAGGCCCAGGTGGCGGGGGGCTGCAGGGTGAGTCCGGCGCTGGGTCTCGGGTCCCCAGTCTCCGGCGCTGAGGCGCCGGGCCCCTTGGGTGGGGCCCCTCAGGAGCCCACCTAGACTTAGTGTTAGCCCCCGTGAGGCCGGCAAGCCCGACCTGCTGGATGTGCGGCGAGCAGAGGGGTAGGCCGAGTTGAGGGCGCTGAGGAGTGGGAGCGTGGGCCCAACCGTTTTGGCGCGGGGGCCTTCGAAGGTCATCAGGGGCTAGGAGGGCCCTGCTCCTTCTCCCGCCTGAATGACCGGCGGCGCCCCTAGCGGCCGGAGTGGCGGGGGGCTGCAGGCTGATTCCACCGCTGGGGTTCAGTGGTTCCCAGTCCCTGGCGTTGGGTCGCCAAGCCCCTTGGGAGGGGCCCCTCGGGGACCCACCTAGGGTTCAGATTAGCCCCCAGGAGGCCGGCAGGTCCAATCCGCCTGCTGTGTTTCGAGCGGAGGGGCGGGTTGAGGTGAGGGCGCTGACAAGTGGCAACGTGGGCCCGAGCGCTTTGGGGCGGGGGGCCATCGAAGGTCGGCGGGGGCTCGGAGGGCCCTACCCCTTCTCCCGCCTGAATGACCGGCGGCGCCCCTAGCGGCCCCGGTGGCGGGGGGCTGCGGGTAAAGTCCGGCGCTCCGTCTCGGGTCCCCAATCCCCGTCGTTTGGGCGCCAGGCCCTTTGGGAGGGGCCCCTCAGGAGCCCACCTAGAGTTAGGGTTAGCCCCCAGGAGGCCGGCAAGCCCTATCTGCTGGATGTGCGGCGAGCGGAGGGGCAGGCCGAGCTGAGGGTGCTGAGGAGTGGGAGCGTGGGCCCAAGCGTTTTGGCGCGGGGGGCCTTTGAATGTCGTCAGGGGCTCGGAGTGCCCTGCACGTTCTCCCGCTCTGAATGATCGGCGGCGCCAATAACGGCCTGGGTGGCGGTGGGGCGGAGGGTGAGTCCAGCGCTGGGGCTCGGGGGTCCCAATCCCCAGTGTTGCAGTGCCAGGCCCCTTGGGAGGGGCCCCTTGGGGGCCGAACTAGGGTTAGGATTAGCCCCCAGGAGGCCGGCAGGCAGGATCCACCGGCGCTGTGGCGAGCAGGGGGGCGGGCCGAGGGGAGTTCGCTGGAGAGCGGGAGCGTGGGCCCAAGTGTTTTGGCAGAGGGGGCCTTCGAAGCTCGCCGGGGGCTCGGAGGGCCCTACCTGTTCTCCCGGCCTGAATAACCGGCGGCACCTGAAGCGGCCCGGGTGGGTGGCGGGTGGCTGCAGGGTGAGCCCAGCGCTGGGCTTTGGAGGTTCCCAATCCCCGGCGTTGGGGCGCCAAGCCCCTTTGGATGGGCCCCTCGGGGACCCACCTAGGGTTTGCGTTAGCCCCCAGGAGCCCGTCAGGCCCAATCCCCTGGCTGTGTGGCGCAAGGTGGGGTGGGCCGAGGGGACGGAGCTGGCGAGCGGGACCATGGGCCCACAGGTTTTGGCGTGGGGGCCTTCGAAGATCCTCAGGGGCTAGGAGGGCCCTGCCCCTTCTCCCACCTGAATGACCGGCGGCGCCCCTAGCGGCCCCGGTGGCGGGGGCTGCAGGGTGTGTCCGGCCCTGGGGCTAGGACGTCCAGGATCCCGGGGCGTGGCTGCGCAAGGCCCCTTGGGAGGGGCCCCTCGAGGACCGACCTAGGGTTAGGGTTAGTCCCCAGGAGGCCGGCAGGTCCGATCCGCCTGCTGTGTTTCGAGCGGAGGGGCAGGTTGAGGTGAGGGCGCTGACTAGTGGGAACGTGGGCCCAAGCGCTTTGGGGCGGGGGGCCGTCGAGGGCAGCGGGGGCTCAGAGGTCCCTGCCCCTTCTGCCGCCCTGAGTGAGCGGCAGCGCCCCTAGTGCCCAGGTGGTGGAGGGGCAGCAGTGTTAGTCTGGCCCTGGGGCTCGGGGGTCCCCAATCCCCAGGGTTGCCGCCCCAGGCCCTTTGAAAGGGGCCTCTCGGGGACTGACCTAGGGTCAGGGTTACCAAGCAGGATGCCGGCAGGCCCGAGATGCCCGCTGTGCAGCGAGTGGAGGGGCGGGCAGAATGAGGGCGCTGGCGAGCGGGAGCCTGGGCTCAAACATTTGGCGGGGGGTCCTTCGAAGGTAGCCGGGAGCTCAGAGGGCCCTGCCCGTTCTCCCGCCCTGTATGACCGGTGGGCCCCCTAGAGGCCCAGGTGGCGGGGGGCTGCAGGGTGAGTCCGGCGCTGGGTCTCGGGTCCCCAGTCTCCGGCGCTGAGGCGCCGGGCCCCTTGGGTGGGGCCCCTCAGGAGCCCACCTAGACTTAGTGTTAGCCCCCGTGAGGCCGGCAAGCCCGACCTGCTGGATGTGCGGCGAGCAGAGGGGTAGGCCGAGTTGAGGGCGCTGAGGAGTGGGAGCGTGGGCCCAACCGTTTTGGCGCGGGGGCCTTCGAAGGTCATCAGGGGCTAGGAGGGCCCTGCTCCTTCTCCCGCCTGAATGACCGGCGGCGCCCCTAGCGGCCGGAGTGGCGGGGGGCTGCAGGCTGATTCCACCGCTGGGGTTCAGTGGTTCCCAGTCCCTGGCGTTGGGTCGCCAAGCCCCTTGGGAGGGGCCCCTCGGGGACCCACCTAGGGTTCAGATTAGCCCCCAGGAGGCCGGCAGGTCCAATCCGCCTGCTGTGTTTCGAGCGGAGGGGCGGGTTGAGGTGAGGGCGCTGACAAGTGGCAACGTGGGCCCGAGCGCTTTGGGGCGGGGGGCCATCGAAGGTCGGCGGGGGCTCGGAGGGCCCTACCCCTTCTCCCGCCTGAATGACCGGCGGCGCCCCTAGCGGCCCCGGTGGCGGGGGGCTGCGGGTAAAGTCCGGCGCTCCGTCTCGGGTCCCCAATCCCCGTCGTTTGGGCGCCAGGCCCTTTGGGAGGGGCCCCTCAGGAGCCCACCTAGAGTTAGGGTTAGCCCCCAGGAGGCCGGCAAGCCCTATCTGCTGGATGTGCGGCGAGCGGAGGGGCAGGCCGAGCTGAGGGTGCTGAGGAGTGGGAGCGTGGGCCCAAGCGTTTTGGCGCGGGGGGCCTTTGAATGTCGTCAGGGGCTCGGAGTGCCCTGCACGTTCTCCCGCTCTGAATGATCGGCGGCGCCAATAACGGCCTGGGTGGCGGTGGGGCGGAGGGTGAGTCCAGCGCTGGGGCTCGGGGGTCCCAATCCCCAGTGTTGCAGTGCCAGGCCCCTTGGGAGGGGCCCCTTGGGGGCCGAACTAGGGTTAGGATTAGCCCCCAGGAGGCCGGCAGGCAGGATCCACCGGCGCTGTGGCGAGCAGGGGGGCGGGCCGAGGGGAGTTCGCTGGAGAGCGGGAGCGTGGGCCCAAGTGTTTTGGCAGAGGGGGCCTTCGAAGCTCGCCGGGGGCTCGGAGGGCCCTACCTGTTCTCCCGCCCTGAATAACCGGCGGCACCTGAAGCGGCCCGGGTGGGTGGCGGGTGGCTGCAGGGTGAGCCCAGCGCTGGGCTTTGGAGGTTCCCAATCCCCGGCGTTGGGGCGCCAAGCCCCTTTGGATGGGCCCCTCGGGGACCCACCTAGGGTTTGCGTTAGCCCCCAGGAGCCCGTCAGGCCCAATCCCCTGGCTGTGTGGCGCAAGGTGGGGTGGGCCGAGGGGACGGAGCTGGCGAGCGGGACCATGGGCCCACAGGTTTTGGCGTGGGGGCCTTCGAAGATCCTCAGGGGCTAGGAGGGCCCTGCCCCTTCTCCCACCTGAATGACCGGCGGCGCCCCTAGCGGCCCCGGTGGCGGGGGCTGCAGGGTGTGTCCGGCCCTGGGGCTAGGACGTCCAGGATCCCGGGGCGTGGCTGCGCAAGGCCCCTTGGGAGGGGCCCCTCGAGGACCGACCTAGGGTTAGGGTTAGTCCCCAGGAGGCCGGCAGGTCCGATCCGCCTGCTGTGTTTCGAGCGGAGGGGCAGGTTGAGGTGAGGGCGCTGACTAGTGGGAACGTGGGCCCAAGCGCTTTGGGGCGGGGGGCCGTCGAGGGCAGCGGGGGCTCAGAGGTCCCTGCCCCTTCTGCCGCCCTGAGTGAGCGGCAGCGCCCCTAGTGCCCAGGTGGTGGAGGGGCAGCAGTGTTAGTCTGGCCCTGGGGCTCGGGGGTCCCCAATCCCCAGGGTTGCCGCCCCAGGCCCTTTGAAAGGGGCCTCTCGGGGACTGACCTAGGGTCAGGGTTACCAAGCAGGATGCCGGCAGGCCCGAGATGCCCGCTGTGCAGCGAGTGGAGGGGCGGGCAGAATGAGGGCGCTGGCGAACGGGAGCCTGGGCTCAAACATTTGGCGGGGGGTCCTTCGAAGGTAGCCGGGAGCTCAGAGGGCCCTGCCCGTTCTCCCGCCCTGTATGACCGGTGGGCCCCCTAGAGGCCCAGGTGGCGGGGGGCTGCAGGGTGAGTCCGGCGCTGGGTCTCGGGTCCCCAGTCTCCGGCGCTGAGGCGCCGGGCCCCTTGGGTGGGGCCCCTCAGGAGCCCACCTAGACTTAGTGTTAGCCCCCGTGAGGCCGGCAAGCCCGACCTGCTGGATGTGCGGCGAGCAGAGGGGTAGGCCGAGTTGAGGGCGCTGAGGAGTGGGAGCGTGGGCCCAACCGTTTTGGCGCGGGGGCCTTCGAAGGTCATCAGGGGCTAGGAGGGCCCTGCTCCTTCTCCCGCCTGAATGACCGGCGGCGCCCCTAGCGGCCGGAGTGGCGGGGGGCTGCAGGCTGATTCCACCGCTGGGGTTCAGTGGTTCCCAGTCCCTGGCGTTGGGTCGCCAAGCCCCTTGGGAGGGGCCCCTCGGGGACCCACCTAGGGTTCAGATTAGCCCCCAGGAGGCCGGCAGGTCCAATCCGCCTGCTGTGTTTCGAGCGGAGGGGCGGGTTGAGGTGAGGGCGCTGACAAGTGGCAACGTGGGCCCGAGCGCTTTGGGGCGGGGGGCCATCGAAGGTCGGCGGGGGCTCGGAGGGCCCTACCCCTTCTCCCGCCTGAATGACCGGCGGCGCCCCTAGCGGCCCCGGTGGCGGGGGGCTGCGGGTAAAGTCCGGCGCTCCGTCTCGGGTCCCCAATCCCCGTCGTTTGGGCGCCAGGCCCTTTGGGAGGGGCCCCTCAGGAGCCCACCTAGAGTTAGGGTTAGCCCCCAGGAGGCCGGCAAGCCCTATCTGCTGGATGTGCGGCGAGCGGAGGGGCAGGCCGAGCTGAGGGTGCTGAGGAGTGGGAGCGTGGGCCCAAGCGTTTTGGCGCGGGGGGCCTTTGAATGTCGTCAGGGGCTCGGAGTGCCCTGCACGTTCTCCCGCTCTGAATGATCGGCGGCGCCAATAACGGCCTGGGTGGCGGTGGGGCGGAGGGTGAGTCCAGCGCTGGGGCTCGGGGGTCCCAATCCCCAGTGTTGCAGTGCCAGGCCCCTTGGGAGGGGCCCCTTGGGGGCCGAACTAGGGTTAGGATTAGCCCCCAGGAGGCCGGCAGGCAGGATCCACCGGCGCTGTGGCGAGCAGGGGGGCGGGCCGAGGGGAGTTCGCTGGAGAGCGGGAGCGTGGGCCCAAGTGTTTTGGCAGAGGGGGCCTTCGAAGCTCGCCGGGGGCTCGGAGGGCCCTACCTGTTCTCCCGGCCTGAATAACCGGCGGCACCTGAAGCGGCCCGGGTGGGTGGCGGGTGGCTGCAGGGTGAGCCCAGCGCTGGGCTTTGGAGGTTCCCAATCCCCGGCGTTGGGGCGCCAAGCCCCTTTGGATGGGCCCCTCGGGGACCCACCTAGGGTTTGCGTTAGCCCCCAGGAGCCCGTCAGGCCCAATCCCCTGGCTGTGTGGCGCAAGGTGGGGTGGGCCGAGGGGACGGAGCTGGCGAGCGGGACCATGGGCCCACAGGTTTTGGCGTGGGGGCCTTCGAAGATCCTCAGGGGCTAGGAGGGCCCTGCCCCTTCTCCCACCTGAATGACCGGCGGCGCCCCTAGCGGCCCCGGTGGCGGGGGCTGCAGGGTGTGTCCGGCCCTGGGGCTAGGACGTCCAGGATCCCGGGGCGTGGCTGCGCAAGGCCCCTTGGGAGGGGCCCCTCGAGGACCGACCTAGGGTTAGGGTTAGTCCCCAGGAGGCCGGCAGGTCCGATCCGCCTGCTGTGTTTCGAGCGGAGGGGCAGGTTGAGGTGAGGGCGCTGACTAGTGGGAACGTGGGCCCAAGCGCTTTGGGGCGGGGGGCCGTCGAGGGCAGCGGGGGCTCAGAGGTCCCTGCCCCTTCTGCCGCCCTGAGTGAGCGGCAGCGCCCCTAGTGCCCAGGTGGTGGAGGGGCAGCAGTGTTAGTCTGGCCCTGGGGCTCGGGGGTCCCCAATCCCCAGGGTTGCCGCCCCAGGCCCTTTGAAAGGGGCCTCTCGGGGACTGACCTAGGGTCAGGGTTACCAAGCAGGATGCCGGCAGGCCCGAGATGCCCGCTGTGCAGCGAGTGGAGGGGCGGGCAGAATGAGGGCGCTGGCGAGCGGGAGCCTGGGCTCAAACATTTGGCGGGGGGTCCTTCGAAGGTAGCCGGGAGCTCAGAGGGCCCTGCCCGTTCTCCCGCCCTGTATGACCGGTGGGCCCCCTAGAGGCCCAGGTGGCGGGGGGCTGCAGGGTGAGTCCGGCGCTGGGTCTCGGGTCCCAAGTCTCCGGCGCTGAGGCGCCGGGCCCCTTGGGTGGGGCCCCTCAGGAGCCCACCTAGACTTAGTGTTAGCCCCCGTGAGGCCGGCAAGCCCGACCTGCTGGATGTGCGGCGAGCAGAGGGGTAGGCCGAGTTGAGGGCGCTGAGGAGTGGGAGGGTGGGCCCAACCGTTTTGGCGCGGGGGCCTTCGAAGGTCATCAGGGGCTAGGAGGGCCCTGCTCCTTCTCCCGCCTGAATGACTGGCGGCGCCCCTAGCGGCCGGAGTGGCGGGGGGCTGCAGGCTGATTCCACCGCTGGGGTTCAGTGGTTCCCAGTCCCTGGCGTTGGGTCGCCAAGCCCCTTGGGAGGGGCCCCTCGGGGACCCACCTAGGGTTCAGATTAGCCCCCAGGAGGCCGGCAGGTCCAATCCGCCTGCTGTGTTTCGAGCGGAGGGGCGGGTTGAGGTGAGGGCGCTGACAAGTGGCAACGTGGGCCCGAGCGCTTTGGGGCGGGGGGCCATCGAAGGTCGGCGGGGGCTCGGAGGGCCCTACCCCTTCTCCCGCCTGAATGACCGGCGGCGCCCCTAGCGGCCCCGGTGGCGGGGGGCTGCGGGTAAAGTCCGGCGCTCCGTCTCGGGTCCCCAATCCCCGTCGTTTGGGCGCCAGGCCCTTTGGGAGGGGCCCCTCAGGAGCCCACCTAGAGTTAGGGTTAGCCCCCAGGAGGCCGGCAAGCCCTATCTGCTGGATGTGCGGCGAGCGGAGGGGCAGGCCGAGCTGAGGGTGCTGAGGAGTGGGAGCGTGGGCCCAAGCGTTTTGGCGCGGGGGGCCTTTGAATGTCGTCAGGGGCTCGGAGTGCCCTGCACGTTCTCCCGCTCTGAATGATCGGCGGCGCCAATAACGGCCTGGGTGGCGGTGGGGCGGAGGGTGAGTCCAGCGCTGGGGCTCGGGGGTCCCAATCCCCAGTGTTGCAGTGCCAGGCCCCTTGGGAGGGGCCCCTTGGGGGCCGAACTAGGGTTAGGATTAGCCCCCAGGAGGCCGGCAGGCAGGATCCACCGGCGCTGTGGCGAGCAGGGGGGCGGGCCGAGGGGAGTTCGCTGGAGAGCGGGAGCGTGGGCCCAAGTGTTTTGGCAGAGGGGGCCTTCGAAGCTCGCCGGGGGCTCGGAGGGCCCTACCTGTTCTCCCGCCCTGAATAACCGGCGGCACCTGAAGCGGCCCGGGTGGGTGGCGGGTGGCTGCAGGGTGAGCCCAGCGCTGGGCTTTGGAGGTTCCCAATCCCCGGCGTTGGGGCTCCAAGCCCCTTTGGATGGGCCCCTCGGGGACCCACCTAGGGTTTGCGTTAGCCCCCAGGAGCCCGTCAGGCCCAATCCCCTGGCTGTGTGGCGCAAGGTGGGGTGGGCCGAGGGGACGGAGCTGGCGAGCGGGACCATGGGCCCACAGGTTTTGGCGTGGGGGCCTTCGAAGATCCTCAGGGGCTAGGAGGGCCGTGCCCCTTCTCCCACCTGAATGACCGGCGGCGCCCCTAGCGACCCCGGTGGCGGGGGGCTGCGGGTAAAGTCCGGCGCTCCGTCTCGGGTCCCCAATCCCCGTCGTTTGGGCGCCAGTCCCTTTGGGAGGGGCCCCTCAGGAGCCCACCTAGAGTTAGGGTTAGCCCCCAGGAGGCCGGCAAGCCCTATCTGCTGGATGTGTGGCGAGCGGAGGGGCAGGCCGAGCTGAGGGTGCTGAGGAGTGGGAGCGTGGGCCCAAGCGTTTTGGCGCGGGGGGCCTTTGAATGTCGTCAGGGGCTCGGAGTGCCCTGCACGTTCTCCCGCTCTGAATGATCGGCGGCGCCAATAACGGCCTGGGTGGCGGTGGGGCGGAGGGTGAGTCCAGCGCTGGGGCTCGGGGGTCCCAATCCCCAGTGTTGCAGTGCCAGGCCCCTTGGGAGGGGCCCCTTGGGGGCCGAACTAGGGTTAGGATTAGCCCCCAGGAGGCCGGCAGGCAGGATCCACCGGCGCTGTGGCGAGCAGGGGGGCGGGCCGAGGGGAGTTCGCTGGAGAGCGGGAGCGTGGGCCCAAGTGTTTTGGCAGAGGGGGCCTTCGAAGCTCCCCGGGGGCTCGGAGGGCCCTACCTGTTCTCCCGCCCTGAATAACCGGCGGCACCTGAAGCGGCCCGGGTGGGTGGCGGGTGGCTGCAGGGTGAGCCCAGCGCTGGGCTTTGGAGGTTCCCAATCCCCGGCGTTGGGGCGCCAAGCCCCTTTGGATGGGCCCCTCGGGGACCCACCTAGGGTTTGCGTTAGCCCCCAGGAGCCCGTCAGGCCCAATCCCCTGGCTGTGTGGCGCAAGGTGGGGTGGGCCGAGGGGACGGAGCTGGCGAGCGGGACCATGGGCCCACAGGTTTTGGCGTGGGGGCCTTCGAAGATCCTCAGGGGCTAGGAGGGCCCTGCCCCTTCTCCCACCTGAATGACCGGCGGCGCCCCTAGCGGCCCCGGTGGCGGGGGCTGCAGGGTGTGTCCGGCCCTGGGGCTAGGACGTCCAGGATCCCGGGGCGTGGCTGCGCAAGGCCCCTTGGGAGGGGCCCCTCGAGGACCGACCTAGGGTTAGGGTTAGTCCCCAGGAGGCCGGCAGGTCCGATCCGCCTGCTGTGTTTCGAGCGGAGGGGCAGGTTGAGGTGAGGGCGCTGACTAGTGGGAACGTGGGCCCAAGCGCTTTGGGGCGGGGGGCCGTCGAGGGCAGCGGGGGCTCAGAGGTCCCTGCCCCTTCTGCCGCCCTGAGTGAGCGGCAGCGCCCCTAGTGCCCAGGTGGTGGAGGGGCAGCAGTGTTAGTCTGGCCCTGGGGCTCGGGGGTCCCCAATCCCCAGGGTTGCCGCCCCAGGCCCTTTGAAAGGGGCCTCTCGGGGACTGACCTAGGGTCAGGGTTACCAAGCAGGATGCCGGCAGGCCCGAGATGCCCGCTGTGCAGCGAGTGGAGGGGCGGGCAGAATGAGGGCACTGGCGAGCGGGAGCCTGGGCTCAAACATTTGGCGGGGGGTCCTTCGAAGGTAGCCGGGAGCTCAGAGGGCCCTGCCCGTTCTCCCGCCCTGTATGACCGGTGGGCCCCCTAGAGGCCCAGGTGGCGGGGGGCTGCAGGGTGAGTCCGGCGCTGGGTCTCGGGTCCCCAGTCTCCGGCGCTGAGGCGCCGGGCCCCTTGGGTGGGGCCCCTCAGGAGCCCACCTAGACTTAGTGTTAGCCCCCGTGAGGCCGGCAAGCCCGACCTGCTGGATGTGCGGCGAGCAGAGGGGTAGGCCGAGTTGAGGGCGCTGAGGAGTGGGAGCGTGGGCCCAACCGTTTTGGCGCGGGGGCCTTCGAAGGTCATCAGGGGCTAGGAGGGCCCTGCTCCTTCTCCCGCCTGAATGACCGGCGGCGCCCCTAGCGGCCGGAGTGGCGGGGGGCTGCAGGCTGATTCCACCGCTGGGGTTCAGTGGTTCCCAGTCCCTGGCGTTGGGTCGCCAAGCCCCTTGGGAGGGGCCCCTCGGGGACCCACCTAGGGTTCAGATTAGCCCCCAGGAGGCCGGCAGGTCCAATCCGCCTGCTGTGTTTCGAGCGGAGGGGCGGGTTGAGGTGAGGGCGCTGACAAGTGGCAACGTGGGCCCGAGCGCTTTGGGGCGGGGGGCCATCGAAGGTCGGCGGGGGCTCGGAGGGCCCTACCCCTTCTCCCGCCTGAATGACCGGCGGCGCCCCTAGCGGCCCCGGTGGCGGGGGGCTGCGGGTAAAGTCCGGCGCTCCGTCTCGGGTCCCCAATCCCCGTCGTTTGGGCGCCAGGCCCTTTGGGAGGGGCCCCTCAGGAGCCCACCTAGAGTTCGGGTTAGCCCCCAGGAGGCCGGCAAGCCCTATCTGCTGGATGTGCGGCGAGCGGAGGGGCAGGCCGAGCTGAGGGTGCTGAGGAGTGGGAGCGTGGGCCCAAGCGTTTTGGCGCGGGGGGCCTTTGAATGTCGTCAGGGGCTCGGAGTGCCCTGCACGTTCTCCCGCTCTGAATGATCGGCGGCGCCAATAACGGCCTGGGTGGCGGTGGGGCGGAGGGTGAGTCCAGCGCTGGGGCTCGGGGGTCCCAATCCCCAGTGTTGCAGTGCCAGGCCCCTTGGGAGGGGCCCCTTGGGGGCCGAACTAGGGTTAGGATTAGCCCCCAGGAGGCCGGCAGGCAGGATCCACCGGCGCTGTGGCGAGCAGGGGGGCGGGCCGAGGGGAGTTCGCTGGAGAGCGGGAGCGTGGGCCCAAGTGTTTTGGCAGAGGGGGCCTTCGAAGCTCGCCGGGGGCTCGGAGGGCCCTACCTGTTCTCCCGCCCTGAATAACCGGCGGCACCTGAAGCGGCCCGGGTGGGTGGCGGGTGGCTGCAGGGTGAGTCCAGCGCTGGGCTTTGGAGGTTCCCAATCCCCGGCGTTGGGGCGCCAAGCCCCTTTGGATGGGCCCCTCGGGGACCCACCTAGGGTTTGCGTTAGCCCCCAGGAGCCCGTCAGGCCCAATCCCCTGGCTGTGTGGCGCAAGGTGGGGTGGGCCGAGGGGACGGAGCTGGCGAGCGGGACCATGGGCCCACAGGTTTTGGCGTGGGGGCCTTCGAAGATCCTCAGGGGCTAGGAGGGCCCTGCCCCTTCTCCCACCTGAATGACCGGCGGCGCCCCTAGCGGCCCCGGTGGCGGGGGCTGCAGGGTGTGTCCGGCCCTGGGGCTAGGACGTCCAGGATCCTGGGGCGTGGCTGCGCAAGGCCCCTTGGGAGGGGCCCCTCGAGGACCGACCTAGGGTTAGGGTTAGTCCCCAGGAGGCCGGCAGGTCCGATCCGCCTGCTGTGTTTCGAGCGGAGGGGCAGGTTGAGGTGAGGGCGCTGACTAGTGGGAACGTGGGCCCAAGCGCTTTGGGGCGGGGGGCCGTCGAGGGCAGCGGGGGCTCAGAGGTCCCTGCCCCTTCTGCCGCCCTGAGTGAGCGGCAGCGCCCCTAGTGCCCAGGTGGTGGAGGGGCAGCAGTGTTAGTCTGGCCCTGGGGCTCGGGGGTCCCCAATCCCCAGGGTTGCCGCCCCAGGCCCTTTGAAAGGGGCCTCTCGGGGACTGACCTAGGGTCAGGGTTACCAAGCAGGATGCCGGCAGGCCCGAGATGCCCGCTGTGCAGCGAGTGGAGGGGCGGGCAGAATGAGGGCGCTGGCGAGCGGGAGCCTGGGCTCAAACATTTGGCGGGGGGTCCTTCGAAGGTAGCCGGGAGCTCAGAGGGCCCTGCCCGTTCTCCCGCCCTGTATGACCGGTGGGCCCCCTAGAGGCCCAGGTGGCGGGGGGCTGCAGGGTGAGTCCGGCGCTGGGTCTCGGGTCCCCAGTCTCCGGCGCTGAGGCGCCGGGCCCCTTGGGTGGGGCCCCTCAGGAGCCCACCTAGACTTAGTGTTAGCCCCCGTGAGGCCGGCAAGCCCGACCTGCTGGATGTGCGGCGAGCAGAGGGGTAGGCCGAGTTGAGGGCGCTGAGGAGTGGGAGCGTGGGCCCAACCGTTTTGGCGCGGGGGCCTTCGAAGGTCATCAGGGGCTAGGAGGGCCCTGCTCCTTCTCCCGCCTGAATGACCGGCGGCGCCCCTAGCGGCCGGAGTGGCGGGGGGCTGCAGGCTGATTCCACCGCTGGGGTTCAGTGGTTCCCAGTCCCTGGCGTTGGGTCGCCAAGCCCCTTGGGAGGGGCCCCTCGGGGACCCACCTAGGGTTCAGATTAGCCCCCAGGAGGCCGGCAGGTCCAATCCGCCTGCTGTGTTTCGAGCGGAGGGGCGGGTTGAGGTGAGGGCGCTGACAAGTGGCAACGTGGGCCCGAGCGCTTTGGGGCGGGGGGCCATCGAAGGTCGGCGGGGGCTCGGAGGGCCCTACCCCTTCTCCCGCCTGAATGACCGGCGGCGCCCCTAGCGGCCCCGGTGGCGGGGGGCTGCGGGTAAAGTCCGGCGCTCCGTCTCGGGTCCCCAATCCCCGTCGTTTGGGCGCCAGGCCCTTTGGGAGGGGCCCCTCAGGAGCCCACCTAGAGTTAGGGTTAGCCCCCAGGAGGCCGGCAAGCCCTATCTGCTGGATGTGCGGCGAGCGGAGGGGCAGGCCGAGCTGAGGGTGCTGAGGAGTGGGAGCGTGGGCCCAAGCGTTTTGGCGCGGGGGGCCTTTGAATGTCGTCAGGGGCTCGGAGTGCCCTGCACGTTCTCCCGCTCTGAATGATCGGCGGCGCCAATAACGGCCTGGGTGGCGGTGGGGCGGAGGGTGAGTCCAGCGCTGGGGCTCGGGGGTCCCAATCCCCAGTGTTGCAGTGCCAGGCCCCTTGGGAGGGGCCCCTTGGGGGCCGAACTAGGGTTAGGATTAGCCCCCAGGAGGCCGGCAGGCAGGATCCACCGGCGCTGTGGCGAGCAGGGGGGCGGGCCGAGGGGAGTTCGCTGGAGAGCGGGAGCGTGGGCCCAAGTGTTTTGGCAGAGGGGGCCTTCGAAGCTCGCCGGGGGCTCGGAGGGCCCTACCTGTTCTCCCGGCCTGAATAACCGGCGGCACCTGAAGCGGCCCGGGTGGGTGGCGGGTGGCTGCAGGGTGAGCCCAGCGCTGGGCTTTGGAGGTTCCCAATCCCCGGCGTTGGGGCGCCAAGCCCCTTTGGATGGGCCCCTCGGGGACCCACCTAGGGTTTGCGTTAGCCCCCAGGAGCCCGTCAGGCCCAATCCCCTGGCTGTGTGGCGCAAGGTGGGGTGGGCCGAGGGGACGGAGCTGGCGAGCGGGACCATGGGCCCACAGGTTTTGGCGTGGGGGCCTTCGAAGATCCTCAGGGGCTAGGAGGGCCCTGCCCCTTCTCCCACCTGAATGACCGGCGGCGCCCCTAGCGGCCCCGGTGGCGGGGGCTGCAGGGTGTGTCCGGCCCTGGGGCTAGGACGTCCAGGATCCCGGGGCGTGGCTGCGCAAGGCCCCTTGGGAGGGGCCCCTCGAGGACCGACCTAGGGTTAGGGTTAGTCCCCAGGAGGCCGGCAGGTCCGATCCGCCTGCTGTGTTTCGAGCGGAGGGGCAGGTTGAGGTGAGGGCGCTGACTAGTGGGAACGTGGGCCCAAGCGCTTTGGGGCGGGGGGCCGTCGAGGGCAGCGGGGGCTCAGAGGTCCCTGCCCCTTCTGCCGCCCTGAGTGAGCGGCAGCGCCCCTAGTGCCCAGGTGGTGGAGGGGCAGCAGTGTTAGTCTGGCCCTGGGGCTCGGGGGTCCCCAATCCCCAGGGTTGCCGCCCCAGGCCCTTTGAAAGGGGCCTCTCGGGGACTGACCTAGGGTCAGGGTTACCAAGCAGGATGCCGGCAGGCCCGAGATGCCCGCTGTGCAGCGAGTGGAGGGGCGGGCAGAATGAGGGCGCTGGCGAGCGGGAGCCTGGGCTCAAACATTTGGCGGGGGGTCCTTCGAAGGTAGCCGGGAGCTCAGAGGGCCCTGCCCGTTCTCCCGCCCTGTATGACCGGTGGGCCCCCTAGAGGCCCAGGTGGCGGGGGGCTGCAGGGTGAGTCCGGCGCTGGGTCTCGGGTCCCCAGTCTCCGGCGCTGAGGCGCCGGGCCCCTTGGGTGGGGCCCCTCAGGAGCCCACCTAGACTTAGTGTTAGCCCCCGTGAGGCCGGCAAGCCCGACCTGCTGGATGTGCGGCGAGCAGAGGGGTAGGCCGAGTTGAGGGCGCTGAGGAGTGGGAGCGTGGGCCCAACCGTTTTGGCGCGGGGGCCTTCGAAGGTCATCAGGGGCTAGGAGGGCCCTGCTCCTTCTCCCGCCTGAATGACCGGCGGCGCCCCTAGCGGCCGGAGTGGCGGGGGGCTGCAGGCTGATTCCACCGCTGGGGTTCAGTGGTTCCCAGTCCCTGGCGTTGGGTCGCCAAGCCCCTTGGGAGGGGCCCCTCGGGGACCCACCTAGGGTTCAGATTAGCCCCCAGGAGGCCGGCAGGTCCAATCCGCCTGCTGTGTTTCGAGCGGAGGGGCGGGTTGAGGTGAGGGCGCTGACAAGTGGCAACGTGGGCCCGAGCGCTTTGGGGCGGGGGGCCATCGAAGGTCGGCGGGGGCTCGGAGGGCCCTACCCCTTCTCCCGCCTGAATGACCGGCGGCGCCCCTAGCGGCCCCGGTGGCGGGGGGCTGCGGGTAAAGTCCGGCGCTCCGTCTCGGGTCCCCAATCCCCGTCGTTTGGGCGCCAGGCCCTTTGGGAGGGGCCCCTCAGGAGCCCACCTAGAGTTAGGGTTAGCCCCCAGGAGGCCGGCAAGCCCTATCTGCTGGATGTGCGGCGAGCGGAGGGGCAGGCCGAGCTGAGGGTGCTGAGGAGTGGGAGCGTGGGCCCAAGCGTTTTGGCGCGGGGGGCCTTTGAATGTCGTCAGGGGCTCGGAGTGCCCTGCACGTTCTCCCGCTCTGAATGATCGGCGGCGCCAATAACGGCCTGGGTGGCGGTGGGGCGGAGGGTGAGTCCAGCGCTGGGGCTCGGGGGTCCCAATCCCCAGTGTTGCAGTGCCAGGCCCCTTGGGAGGGGCCCCTTGGGGGCCGAACTAGGGTTAGGATTAGCCCCCAGGAGGCCGGCAGGCAGGATCCACCGGCGCTGTGGCGAGCAGGGGGGCGGGCCGAGGGGAGTTCGCTGGAGAGCGGGAGCGTGGGCCCAAGTGTTTTGGCAGAGGGGGCCTTCGAAGGTCGCCGGGGGCTCGGAGGGCCCTACCTGTTCTCCCGCCCTGAATAACCGGCGGCACCTGAAGCGGCCCGGGTGGGTGGCGGGTGGCTGCAGGGTGAGCCCAGCGCTGGGCTTTGGAGGTTCCCAATCCCCGGCGTTGGGGCGCCAAGCCCCTTTGGATGGGCCCCTCGGGGACCCACCTAGGGTTTGCGTTAGCCCCCAGGAGCCCGTCAGGCCCAATCCCCTGGCTGTGTGGCGCAAGGTGGGGTGGGCCGAGGGGACGGAGCTGGCGAGCGGGACCATGGGCCCACAGGTTTTGGCGTGGGGGCCTTCGAAGATCCTCAGGGGCTAGGAGGGCCCTGCCCCTTCTCCCACCTGAATGACCGGCGGCGCCCCTAGCGGCCCCGGTGGCGGGGGCTGCAGGGTGTGTCCGGCCCTGGGGCTAGGACGTCCAGGATCCCGGGGCGTGGCTGCGCAAGGCCCCTTGGGAGGGGCCCCTCGAGGACCGACCTAGGGTTAGGGTTAGTCCCCAGGAGGCCGGCAGGTCCGATCCGCCTGCTGTGTTTCGAGCGGAGGGGCAGGTTGAGGTGAGGGCGCTGACTAGTGGGAACGTGGGCCCAAGCGCTTTGGGGCGGGGGGCCGTCGAGGGCAGCGGGGGCTCAGAGGTCCCTGCCCCTTCTGCCGCCCTGAGTGAGCGGCAGCGCCCCTAGTGCCCAGGTGGTGGAGGGGCAGCAGTGTTAGTCTGGCCCTGGGGCTCGGGGGTCCCCAATCCCCAGGGTTGCCGCCCCAGGCCCTTTGAAAGGGGCCTCTCGGGGACTGACCTAGGGTCAGGGTTACCAAGCAGGATGCCGGCAGGCCCGAGATGCCCGCTTGTGCAGCGAGTGGAGGGGCGGGCAGAATGAGGGCGCTGGCGAGCGGGAGCCTGGGCTCAAACATTTGGCGGGGGGTCCTTCGAAGGTAGCCGGGAGCTCAGAGGGCCCTGCCCGTTCTCCCGCCCTGTATGACCGGTGGGCCCCCTAGAGGCCCAGGTGGCGGGGGGCTGCAGGGTGAGTCCGGCGCTGGGTCTCGGGTCCCCAGTCTCCGGCGCTGAGGCGCCGGGCCCCTTGGGTGGGGCCCCTCAGGAGCCCACCTAGACTTAGTGTTAGCCCCCGTGAGGCCGGCAAGCCCGACCTGCTGGATGTGCGGCGAGCAGAGGGGTAGGCCGAGTTGAGGGCGCTGAGGAGTGGGAGCGTGGGCCCAACCGTTTTGGCGCGGGGGCCTTCGAAGGTCATCAGGGGCTAGGAGGGCCCTGCTCCTTCTCCCGCCTGAATGACCGGCGGCGCCCCTAGCGGCCGGAGTGGCGGGGGGCTGCAGGCTGATTCCACCGCTGGGGTTCAGTGGTTCCCAGTCCCTGGCGTTGGGTCGCCAAGCCCCTTGGGAGGGGCCCCTCGGGGACCCACCTAGGGTTCAGATTAGCCCCCAGGAGGCCGGCAGGTCCAATCCGCCTGCTGTGTTTCGAGCGGAGGGGCGGGTTGAGGTGAGGGCGCTGACAAGTGGCAACGTGGGCCCGAGCGCTTTGGGGCGGGGGGCCATCGAAGGTCGGCGGGGGCTCGGAGGGCCCTACCCCTTCTCCCGCCTGAATGACCGGCGGCGCCCCTAGCGGCCCCGGTGGCGGGGGGCTGCGGGTAAAGTCCGGCGCTCCGTCTCGGGTCCCCAATCCCCGTCGTTTGGGCGCCAGGCCCTTTGGGAGGGGCCCCTCAGGAGCCCACCTAGAGTTAGGGTTAGCCCCCAGGAGGCCGGCAAGCCCTATCTGCTGGATGTGCGGCGAGCGGAGGGGCAGGCCGAGCTGAGGGTGCTGAGGAGTGGGAGCGTGGGCCCAAGCCTTTTGGCGCGGGGGGCCTTTGAATGTCGTCAGGGGCTCGGAGTGCCCTGCACGTTCTCCCGCTCTGAATGATCGGCGGCGCCAATAACGGCCTGGGTGGCGGTGGGGCGGAGGGTGAGTCCAGCGCTGGGGCTCGGGGGTCCCAATCCCCAGTGTTGCAGTGCCAGGCCCCTTGGGAGGGGCCCCTTGGGGGCCGAACTAGGGTTAGGATTAGCCCCCAGGAGGCCGGCAGGCAGGATCCACCGGCGCTGTGGCGAGCAGGGGGGCGGGCCGAGGGGAGTTCGCTGGAGAGCGGGAGCGTGGGCCCAAGTGTTTTGGCAGAGGGGGCCTTCGAAGCTCGCCGGGGGCTCGGAGGGCCCTACCTGTTCTCCCGCCCTGAATAACCGGCGGCACCTGAAGCGGCCCGGGTGGGTGGCGGGTGGCTGCAGGGTGAGCCCAGCGCTGGGCTTTGGAGGTTCCCAATCCCCGGCGTTGGGGCGCCAAGCCCCTTTGGATGGGCCCCTCGGGGACCCACCTAGGGTTTGCGTTAGCCCCCAGGAGCCCGTCAGGCCCAATCCCCTGGCTGTGTGGCGCAAGGTGGGGTGGGCCGAGGGGACGGAGCTGGCGAGCGGGACCATGGGCCCACAGGTTTTGGCGTGGGGGCCTTCGAAGATCCTCAGGGGCTAGGAGGGCCCTGCCCCTTCTCCCACCTGAATGACCGGCGGCGCCCCTAGCGGCCCCGGTGGCGGGGGCTGCAGGGTGTGTCCGGCCCTGGGGCTAGGACGTCCAGGATCCCGGGGCGTGGCTGCGCAAGGCCCCTTGGGAGGGGCCCCTCGAGGACCGACCTAGGGTTAGGGTTAGTCCCCAGGAGGCCGGCAGGTCCGATCCGCCTGCTGTGTTTCGAGCGGAGGGGCAGGTTGAGGTGAGGGCGCTGACTAGTGGGAACGTGGGCCCAAGCGCTTTGGGGCGGGGGGCCGTCGAGGGCAGCGGGGGCTCAGAGGTCCCTGCCCCTTCTGCCGCCCTGAGTGAGCGGCAGCGCCCCTAGTGCCCAGGTGGTGGAGGGGCAGCAGTGTTAGTCTGGCCCTGGGGCTCGGGGGTCCCCAATCCCCAGGGTTGCCGCCCCAGGCCCTTTGAAAGGGGCCTCTCGGGGACTGACCTAGGGTCAGGGTTACCAAGCAGGATGCCGGCAGGCCCGAGATGCCCGCTGTGCAGCGAGTGGAGGGGCGGGCAGAATGAGGGCGCTGGCGAGCGGGAGCCTGGGCTCAAACATTTGGCGGGGGGTCCTTCGAAGGTAGCCGGGAGCTCAGAGGGCCCTGCCCGTTCTCCCGCCCTGTATGACCGGTGGGCCCCCTAGAGGCCCAGGTGGCGGGGGGCTGCAGGGTGAGTCCGGCGCTGGGTCTCGGGTCCCCAGTCTCCGGCGCTGAGGCGCCGGGCCCCTTGGGTGGGGCCCCTCAGGAGCCCACCTAGACTTAGTGTTAGCCCCCGTGAGGCCGGCAAGCCCGACCTGCTGGATGTGCGGCGAGCAGAGGGGTAGGCCGAGTTGAGGGCGCTGAGGAGTGGGAGCGTGGGCCCAACCGTTTTGGCGCGGGGGCCTTCGAAGGTCATCAGGGGCTAGGAGGGCCCTGCTCCTTCTCCCGCCTGAATGACCGGCGGCGCCCCTAGCGGCCGGAGTGGCGGGGGGCTGCAGGCTGATTCCACCGCTGGGGTTCAGTGGTTCCCAGTCCCTGGCGTTGGGTCGCCAAGCCCCTTGGGAGGGGCCCCTCGGGGACCCACCTAGGGTTCAGATTAGCCCCCAGGAGGCCGGCAGGTCCAATCCGCCTGCTGTGTTTCGAGCGGAGGGGCGGGTTGAGGTGAGGGCGCTGACAAGTGGCAACGTGGGCCCGAGCGCTTTGGGGCGGGGGGCCATCGAAGGTCGGCGGGGGCTCGGAGGGCCCTACCCCTTCTCCCGCCTGAATGACCGGCGGCGCCCCTAGCGGCCCCGGTGGCGGGGGGCTGCGGGTAAAGTCCGGCGCTCCGTCTCGGGTCCCCAATCCCCGTCGTTTGGGCGCCAGGCCCTTTGGGAGGGGCCCCTCAGGAGCCCACCTAGAGTTAGGGTTAGCCCCCAGGAGGCCGGCAAGCCCTATCTGCTGGATGTGCGGCGAGCGGAGGGGCAGGCCGAGCTGAGGGTGCTGAGGAGTGGGAGCGTGGGCCCAAGCCTTTTGGCGCGGGGGGCCTTTGAATGTCGTCAGGGGCTCGGAGTGCCCTGCACGTTCTCCCGCTCTGAATGATCGGCGGCGCCAATAACGGCCTGGGTGGCGGTGGGGCGGAGGGTGAGTCCAGCGCTGGGGCTCGGGGGTCCCAATCCCCAGTGTTGCAGTGCCAGGCCCCTTGGGAGGGGCCCCTTGGGGGCCGAACTAGGGTTAGGATTAGCCCCCAGGAGGCCGGCAGGCAGGATCCACCGGCGCTGTGGCGAGCAGGGGGGCGGGCCGAGGGGAGTTCGCTGGAGAGCGGGAGCGTGGGCCCAAGTGTTTTGGCAGAGGGGGCCTTCGAAGCTCGCCGGGGGCTCGGAGGGCCCTACCTGTTCTCCCGCCCTGAATAACCGGCGGCACCTGAAGCGGCCCGGGTGGGTGGCGGGTGGCTGCAGGGTGAGCCCAGCGCTGGGCTTTGGAGGTTCCCAATCCCCGGCGTTGGGGCGCCAAGCCCCTTTGGATGGGCCCCTCGGGGACCCACCTAGGGTTTGCGTTAGCCCCCAGGAGCCCGTCAGGCCCAATCCCCTGGCTGTGTGGCGCAAGGTGGGGTGGGCCGAGGGGACGGAGCTGGCGAGCGGGACCATGGGCCCACAGGTTTTGGCGTGGGGGCCTTCGAAGATCCTCAGGGGCTAGGAGGGCCCTGCCCCTTCTCCCACCTGAATGACCGGCGGCGCCCCTAGCGGCCCCGGTGGCGGGGGCTGCAGGGTGTGTCCGGCCCTGGGGCTAGGACGTCCAGGATCCCGGGGCGTGGCTGCGCAAGGCCCCTTGGGAGGGGCCCCTCGAGGACCGACCTAGGGTTAGGGTTAGTCCCCAGGAGGCCGGCAGGTCCGATCCGCCTGCTGTGTTTCGAGCGGAGGGGCAGGTTGAGGTGAGGGCGCTGACTAGTGGGAACGTGGGCCCAAGCGCTTTGGGGCGGGGGGCCGTCGAGGGCAGCGGGGGCTCAGAGGTCCCTGCCCCTTCTGCCGCCCTGAGTGAGCGGCAGCGCCCCTAGTGCCCAGGTGGTGGAGGGGCAGCAGTGTTAGTCTGGCCCTGGGGCTCGGGGGTCCCCAATCCCCAGGGTTGCCGCCCCAGGCCCTTTGAAAGGGGCCTCTCGGGGACTGACCTAGGGTCAGGGTTACCAAGCAGGATGCCGGCAGGCCCGAGATGCCCGCTGTGCAGCGAGTGGAGGGGCGGGCAGAATGAGGGCGCTGGCGAGCGGGAGCCTGGGCTCAAACATTTGGCGGGGGGTCCTTCGAAGGTAGCCGGGAGCTCAGAGGGCCCTGCCCGTTCTCCCGCCCTGTATGACCGGTGGGCCCCCTAGAGGCCCAGGTGGCGGGGGGCTGCAGGGTGAGTCCGGCGCTGGGTCTCGGGTCCCCAGTCTCCGGCGCTGAGGCGCCGGGCCCCTTGGGTGGGGCCCCTCAGGAGCCCACCTAGACTTAGTGTTAGCCCCCGTGAGGCCGGCAAGCCCGACCTGCTGGATGTGCGGCGAGCAGAGGGGTAGGCCGAGTTGAGGGCGCTGAGGAGTGGGAGCGTGGGCCCAACCGTTTTGGCGCGGGGGCCTTCGAAGGTCATCAGGGGCTAGGAGGGCCCTGCTCCTTCTCCCGCCTGAATGACCGGCGGCGCCCCTAGCGGCCGGAGTGGCGGGGGGCTGCAGGCTGATTCCACCGCTGGGGTTCAGTGGTTCCCAGTCCCTGGCGTTGGGTCGCCAAGCCCCTTGGGAGGGGCCCCTCGGGGACCCACCTAGGGTTCAGATTAGCCCCCAGGAGGCCGGCAGGTCCAATCCGCCTGCTGTGTTTCGAGCGGAGGGGCGGGTTGAGGTGAGGGCGCTGACAAGTGGCAACGTGGGCCCGAGCGCTTTGGGGCGGGGGGCCATCGAAGGTCGGCGGGGGCTCGGAGGGCCCTACCCCTTCTCCCGCCTGAATGACCGGCGGCGCCCCTAGCGGCCCCGGTGGCGGGGGGCTGCGGGTAAAGTCCGGCGCTCCGTCTCGGGTCCCCAATCCCCGTCGTTTGGGCGCCAGGCCCTTTGGGAGGGGCCCCTCAGGAGCCCACCTAGAGTTAGGGTTAGCCCCCAGGAGGCCGGCAAGCCCTATCTGCTGGATGTGCGGCGAGCGGAGGGGCAGGCCGAGCTGAGGGTGCTGAGGAGTGGGAGCGTGGGCCCAAGCGTTTTGGCGCGGGGGGCCTTTGAATGTCGTCAGGGGCTCGGAGTGCCCTGCACGTTCTCCCGCTCTGAATGATCGGCGGCGCCAATAACGGCCTGGGTGGCGGTGGGGCGGAGGGTGAGTCCAGCGCTGGGGCTCGGGGGTCCCAATCCCCAGTGTTGCAGTGCCAGGCCCCTTGGGAGGGGCCCCTTGGGGGCCGAACTAGGGTTAGGATTAGCCCCCAGGAGGCCGGCAGGCAGGATCCACCGGCGCTGTGGCGAGCAGGGGGGCGGGCCGAGGGGAGTTCGCTGGAGAGCGGGAGCGTGGGCCCAAGTGTTTTGGCAGAGGGGGCCTTCGAAGCTCGCCGGGGGCTCGGAGGGCCCTACCTGTTCTCCCGCCCTGAATAACCGGCGGCACCTGAAGCGGCCCGGGTGGGTGGCGGGTGGCTGCAGGGTGAGCCCAGCGCTGGGCTTTGGAGGTTCCCAATCCCCGGCGTTGGGGCGCCAAGCCCCTTTGGATGGGCCCCTCGGGGACCCACCTAGGGTTTGCGTTAGCCCCCAGGAGCCCGTCAGGCCCAATCCCCTGGCTGTGTGGCGCAAGGTGGGGTGGGCCGAGGGGACGGAGCTGGCGAGCGGGACCATGGGCCCACAGGTTTTGGCGTGGGGGCCTTCGAAGATCCTCAGGGGCTAGGAGGGCCCTGCCCCTTCTCCCACCTGAATGACCGGCGGCGCCCCTAGCGGCCCCGGTGGCGGGGGCTGCAGGGTGTGTCCGGCCCTGGGGCTAGGACGTCCAGGATCCCGGGGCGTGGCTGCGCAAGGCCCCTTGGGAGGGGCCCCTCGAGGACCGACCTAGGGTTAGGGTTAGTCCCCAGGAGGCCGGCAGGTCCGATCCGCCTGCTGTGTTTCGAGCGGAGGGGCAGGTTGAGGTGAGGGCGCTGACTAGTGGGAACGTGGGCCCAAGCGCTTTGGGGCGGGGGGCCGTCGAGGGCAGCGGGGGCTCAGAGGTCCCTGCCCCTTCTGCCGCCCTGAGTGAGCGGCAGCGCCCCTAGTGCCCAGGTGGTGGAGGGGCAGCAGTGTTAGTCTGGCCCTGGGGCTCGGGGGTCCCCAATCCCCAGGGTTGCCGCCCCAGGCCCTTTGAAAGGGGCCTCTCGGGGACTGACCTAGGGTCAGGGTTACCAAGCAGGATGCCGGCAGGCCCGAGATGCCCGCTGTGCAGCGAGTGGAGGGGCGGGCAGAATGAGGGCGCTGGCGAGCGGGAGCCTGGGCTCAAACATTTGGCGGGGGGTCCTTCGAAGGTAGCCGGGAGCTCAGAGGGCCCTGCCCGTTCTCCCGCCCTGTATGACCGGTGGGCCCCCTAGAGGCCCAGGTGGCGGGGGGCTGCAGGGTGAGTCCGGCGCTGGGTCTCGGGTCCCCAATCTCCGGCGCTGAGGCGCCGGGCCCCTTGGGTGGGGCCCCTCAGGAGCCCACCTAGACTTAGTGTTAGCCCCCGTGAGGCCGGCAAGCCCGACCTGCTGGATGTGCGGCGAGCAGAGGGGTAGGCCGAGTTGAGGGCGCTGAGGAGTGGGAGCGTGGGCCCAACCGTTTTGGCGCGGGGGCCTTCGAAGGTCATCAGGGGCTAGGAGGGCCCTGCTCCTTCTCCCGCCTGAATGACCGGCAGCGCCCCTAGCGGCCGGAGTGGCGGGGGGCTGCAGGCTGATTCCACCGCTGGGGTTCAGTGGTTCCCAGTCCCTGGCGTTGGGTCGCCAAGCCCCTTGGGAGGGGCCCCTCGGGGACCCACCTAGGGTTCAGATTAGCCCCCAGGAGGCCGGCAGGTCCAATCCGCCTGCTGTGTTTCGAGCGGAGGGGCGGGTTGAGGTGAGGGCGCTGACAAGTGGCAACGTGGGCCCGAGCGCTTTGGGGCGGGGGGCCATCGAAGGTCGGCGGGGGCTCGGAGGGCCCTACCCCTTCTCCCGCCTGAATGACCGGCGGCGCCCCTAGCGGCCCCGGTGGCGGGGGGCTGCGGGTAAAGTCCGGCGCTCCGTCTCGGGTCCCCAATCCCCGTCGTTTGGGCGCCAGGCCCTTTGGGAGGGGCCCCTCAGGAGCCCACCTAGAGTTAGGGTTAGCCCCCAGGAGGCCGGCAAGCCCTATCTGCTGGATGTGCGGCGAGCGGAGGGGCAGGCCGAGCTGAGGGTGCTGAGGAGTGGGAGCGTGGGCCCAAGCGTTTTGGCGCGGGGGGCCTTTGAATGTCGTCAGGGGCTCGGAGTGCCCTGCACGTTCTCCCGCTCTGAATGATCGGCGGCGCCAATAACGGCCTGGGTGGCGGTGGGGCGGAGGGTGAGTCCAGCGCTGGGGCTCGGGGGTCCCAATCCCCAGTGTTGCAGTGCCAGGCCCCTTGGGAGGGGCCCCTTGGGGGCCGAACTAGGGTTAGGATTAGCCCCCAGGAGGCCGGCAGGCAGGATCCACCGGCGCTGTGGCGAGCAGGGGGGCGGGCCGAGGGGAGTTCGCTGGAGAGCGGGAGCGTGGGCCCAAGTGTTTTGGCAGAGGGGGCCTTCGAAGCTCGCCGGGGGCTCGGAGGGCCCTACCTGTTCTCCCGCCCTGAATAACCGGCGGCACCTGAAGCGGCCCGGGTGGGTGGCGGGTGGCTGCAGGGTGAGCCCAGCGCTGGGCTTTGGAGGTTCCCAATCCCCGGCGTTGGGGCGCCAAGCCCCTTTGGATGGGCCCCTCGGGGACCCACCTAGGGTTTGCGTTAGCCCCCAGGAGCCCGTCAGGCCCAATCCCCTGGCTGTGTGGAGCAAGGTGGGGTGGGCCGAGGGGACGGAGCTGGCGAGCGGGACCATGGGCCCACAGGTTTTGGCGTGGGGGCCTTCGAAGATCCTCAGGGGCTAGGAGGGCCCTGCCCCTTCTCCCACCTGAATGACCGGCGGCGCCCCTAGCGGCCCCGGTGGCGGGGGCTGCAGGGTGTGTCCGGCCCTGGGGCTAGGACGTCCAGGATCCCGGGGCGTGGCTGCGCAAGGCCCCTTGGGAGGGGCCCCTCGAGGACCGACCTAGGGTTAGGGTTAGTCCCCAGGAGGCCGGCAGGTCCGATCCGCCTGCTGTGTTTCGAGCGGAGGGGCAGGTTGAGGTGAGGGCGCTGACTAGTGGGAACGTGGGCCCAAGCGCTTTGGGGCGGGGGGGCCGTCGAGGGCAGCGGGGGCTCAGAGGTCCCTGCCCCTTCTGCCGCCCTGAGTGAGCGGCAGCGCCCCTAGTGCCCAGGTGGTGGAGGGGCAGCAGTGTTAGTCTGGCCCTGGGGCTCGGGGGTCCCCAATCCCCAGGGTTGCCGCCCCAGGCCCTTTGAAAGGGGCCTCTCGGGGACTGACCTAGGGTCAGGGTTACCAAGCAGGATGCCGGCAGGCCCGAGATGCCCGCTGTGCAGCGAGTGGAGGGGCGGGCAGAATGAGGGCGCTGGCGAGCGGGAGCCTGGGCTCAAACATTTGGCGGGGGGTCCTTCGAAGGTAGCCGGGAGCTCAGAGGGCCCTGCCCGTTCTCCCGCCCTGTATGACCGGTGGGCCCCCTAGAGGCCCAGGTGGCGGGGGGCTGCAGGGTGAGTCCGGCGCTGGGTCTCGGGTCCCCAGTCTCCGGCGCTGAGGCGCCGGGCCCCTTGGGTGGGGCCCCTCAGGAGCCCACCTAGACTTAGTGTTAGCCCCCGTGAGGCCGGCAAGCCCGACCTGCTGGATGTGCGGCGAGCAGAGGGGTAGGCCGAGTTGAGGGCGCTGAGGAGTGGGAGCGTGGGCCCAACCGTTTTGGCGCGGGGGCCTTCGAAGGTCATCAGGGGCTAGGAGGGCCCTGCTCCTTCTCCCGCCTGAATGACCGGCGGCGCCCCTAGCGGCCGGAGTGGCGGGGGGCTGCAGGCTGATTCCACCGCTGGGGTTCAGTGGTTCCCAGTCCCTGGCGTTGGGTCGCCAAGCCCCTTGGGAGGGGCCCCTCGGGGACCCACCTAGGGTTCAGATTAGCCCCCAGGAGGCCGGCAGGTCCAATCCGCCTGCTGTGTTTCGAGCGGAGGGGCGGGTTGAGGTGAGGGCGCTGACAAGTGGCAACGTGGGCCCGAGCGCTTTGGGGCGGGGGGCCATCGAAGGTCGGCGGGGGCTCGGAGGGCCCTACCCCTTCTCCCGCCTGAATGACCGGCGGCGCCCCTAGCGGCCCCGGTGGCGGGGGGCTGCGGGTAAAGTCCGGCGCTCCGTCTCGGGTCCCCAATCCCCGTCGTTTGGGCGCCAGGCCCTTTGGGAGGGGCCCCTCAGGAGCCCACCTAGAGTTAGGGTTAGCCCCCAGGAGGCCGGCAAGCCCTATCTGCTGGATGTGCGGCGAGCGGAGGGGCAGGCCGAGCTGAGGGTGCTGAGGAGTGGGAGCGTGGGCCCAAGCGTTTTGGCGCGGGGGGCCTTTGAATGTCGTCAGGGGCTCGGAGTGCCCTGCACGTTCTCCCGCTCTGAATGATCGGCGGCGCCAATAACGGCCTGGGTGGCGGTGGGGCGGAGGGTGAGTCCAGCGCTGGGGCTCGGGGGTCCCAATCCCCAGTGTTGCAGTGCCAGGCCCCTTGGGAGGGGCCCCTTGGGGGCCGAACTAGGGTTAGGATTAGCCCCCAGGAGGCCGGCAGGCAGGATCCACCGGCGCTGTGGCGAGCAGGGGGGCGGGCCGAGGGGAGTTCGCTGGAGAGCGGGAGCGTGGGCCCAAGTGTTTTGGCAGAGGGGGCCTTCGAAGCTCGCCGGGGGCTCGGAGGGCCCTACCTGTTCTCCCGCCCTGAATAACCGGCGGCACCTGAAGCGGCCCGGGTGGGTGGCGGGTGGCTGCAGGGTGAGCCCAGCGCTGGGCTTTGGAGGTTCCCAATCCCCGGCGTTGGGGCGCCAAGCCCCTTTGGATGGGCCCCTCGGGGACCCACCTAGGGTTTGCGTTAGCCCCCAGGAGCCCGTCAGGCCCAATCCCCTGGCTGTGTGGCGCAAGGTGGGGTGGGCCGAGGGGACGGAGCTGGCGAGCGGGACCATGGGCCCACAGGTTTTGGCGTGGGGGCCTTCGAAGATCCTCAGGGGCTAGGAGG
Organism: Ursus americanus; assembly: GCF_024610735.1. NCBI lineage: Eukaryota > Metazoa > Chordata > Mammalia > Carnivora > Ursidae > Ursus > Ursus americanus. The sequence continues at coordinate 722,564 of NC_142133.1, read as the reverse complement.
GCCCTGCCCCTTCTCCCACCTGAATGACCGGCGGCGCCCCTAGCGGCCCCGGTGGCGGGGGCTGCAGGGTGTGTCCGGCCCTGGGGCTAGGACGTCCAGGATCCCGGGGCGTGGCTGCGCAAGGCCCCTTGGGAGGGGCCCCTCGAGGACCGACCTAGGGTTAGGGTTAGTCCCCAGGAGGCCGGCAGGTCCGATCCGCCTGCTGTGTTTCGAGCGGAGGGGCAGGTTGAGGTGAGGGCGCTGACTAGTGGGAACGTGGGCCCAAGCGCTTTGGGGCGGGGGGCCGTCGAGGGCAGCGGGGGCTCAGAGGTCCCTGCCCCTTCTGCCGCCCTGAGTGAGCGGCAGCGCCCCTAGTGCCCAGGTGGTGGAGGGGCAGCAGTGTTAGTCTGGCCCTGGGGCTCGGGGGTCCCCAATCCCCAGGGTTGCCGCCCCAGGCCCTTTGAAAGGGGCCTCTCGGGGACTGACCTAGGGTCAGGGTTACCAAGCAGGATGCCGGCAGGCCCGAGATGCCCGCTGTGCAGCGAGTGGAGGGGCGGGCAGAATGAGGGCGCTGGCGAGCGGGAGCCTGGGCTCAAACATTTGGCGGGGGGTCCTTCGAAGGTAGCCGGGAGCTCAGAGGGCCCTGCCCGTTCTCCCGCCCTGTATGACCGGTGGGCCCCCTAGAGGCCCAGGTGGCGGGGGGCTGCAGGGTGAGTCCGGCGCTGGGTCTCGGGTCCCCAATCTCCGGCGCTGAGGCGCCGGGCCCCTTGGGTGGGGCCCCTCAGGAGCCCACCTAGACTTAGTGTTAGCCCCCGTGAGGCCGGCAAGCCCGACCTGCTGGATGTGCGGCGAGCAGAGGGGTAGGCCGAGTTGAGGGCGCTGAGGAGTGGGAGCGTGGGCCCAACCGTTTTGGCGCGGGGGCCTTCGAAGGTCATCAGGGGCTAGGAGGGCCCTGCTCCTTCTCCCGCCTGAATGACCGGCAGCGCCCCTAGCGGCCGGAGTGGCGGGGGGCTGCAGGCTGATTCCACCGCTGGGGTTCAGTGGTTCCCAGTCCCTGGCGTTGGGTCGCCAAGCCCCTTGGGAGGGGCCCCTCGGGGACCCACCTAGGGTTCAGATTAGCCCCCAGGAGGCCGGCAGGTCCAATCCGCCTGCTGTGTTTCGAGCGGAGGGGCGGGTTGAGGTGAGGGCGCTGACAAGTGGCAACGTGGGCCCGAGCGCTTTGGGGCGGGGGGCCATCGAAGGTCGGCGGGGGCTCGGAGGGCCCTACCCCTTCTCCCGCCTGAATGACCGGCGGCGCCCCTAGCGGCCCCGGTGGCGGGGGGCTGCGGGTAAAGTCCGGCGCTCCGTCTCGGGTCCCCAATCCCCGTCGTTTGGGCGCCAGGCCCTTTGGGAGGGGCCCCTCAGGAGCCCACCTAGAGTTAGGGTTAGCCCCCAGGAGGCCGGCAAGCCCTATCTGCTGGATGTGCGGCGAGCGGAGGGGCAGGCCGAGCTGAGGGTGCTGAGGAGTGGGAGCGTGGGCCCAAGCGTTTTGGCGCGGGGGGCCTTTGAATGTCGTCAGGGGCTCGGAGTGCCCTGCACGTTCTCCCGCTCTGAATGATCGGCGGCGCCAATAACGGCCTGGGTGGCGGTGGGGCGGAGGGTGAGTCCAGCGCTGGGGCTCGGGGGTCCCAATCCCCAGTGTTGCAGTGCCAGGCCCCTTGGGAGGGGCCCCTTGGGGGCCGAACTAGGGTTAGGATTAGCCCCCAGGAGGCCGGCAGGCAGGATCCACCGGCGCTGTGGCGAGCAGGGGGGCGGGCCGAGGGGAGTTCGCTGGAGAGCGGGAGCGTGGGCCCAAGTGTTTTGGCAGAGGGGGCCTTCGAAGCTCGCCGGGGGCTCGGAGGGCCCTACCTGTTCTCCCGCCCTGAATAACCGGCGGCACCTGAAGCGGCCCGGGTGGGTGGCGGGTGGCTGCAGGGTGAGTCCAGCGCTGGGCTTTGGAGGTTCCCAATCCCCGGCGTTGGGGCGCCAAGCCCCTTTGGATGGGCCCCTCGGGGACCCACCTAGGGTTTGCGTTAGCCCCCAGGAGCCCGTCAGGCCCAATCCCCTGGCTGTGTGGCGCAAGGTGGGGTGGGCCGAGGGGACGGAGCTGGCGAGCGGGACCATGGGCCCACAGGTTTTGGCGTGGGGGCCTTCGAAGATCCTCAGGGGCTAGGAGGGCCCTGCCCCTTCTCCCACCTGAATGACCGGCGGCGCCCCTAGCGGCCCCGGTGGCGGGGGCTGCAGGGTGTGTCCGGCCCTGGGGCTAGGACGTCCAGGATCCCGGGGCGTGGCTGCGCAAGGCCCCTTGGGAGGGGCCCCTCGAGGACCGACCTAGGGTTAGGGTTAGTCCCCAGGAGGCCGGCAGGTCCGATCCGCCTGCTGTGTTTCGAGCGGAGGGGCAGGTTGAGGTGAGGGCGCTGACTAGTGGGAACGTGGGCCCAAGCGCTTTGGGGCGGGGGGCCGTCGAGGGCAGCGGGGGCTCAGAGGTCCCTGCCCCTTCTGCCGCCCTGAGTGAGCGGCAGCGCCCCTAGTGCCCAGGTGGTGGAGGGGCAGCAGTGTTAGTCTGGCCCTGGGGCTCGGGGGTCCCCAATCCCCAGGGTTGCCGCCCCAGGCCCTTTGAAAGGGGCCTCTCGGGGACTGACCTAGGGTCAGGGTTACCAAGCAGGATGCCGGCAGGCCCGAGATGCCCGCTGTGCAGCGAGTGGAGGGGCGGGCAGAATGAGGGCGCTGGCGAGCGGGAGCCTGGGCTCAAACATTTGGCGGGGGGTCCTTCGAAGGTAGCCGGGAGCTCAGAGGGCCCTGCCCGTTCTCCCGCCCTGTATGACCGGTGGGCCCCCTAGAGGCCCAGGTGGCGGGGGGCTGCAGGGTGAGTCCGGCGCTGGGTCTCGGGTCCCCAGTCTCCGGCGCTGAGGCGCCGGGCCCCTTGGGTGGGGCCCCTCAGGAGCCCACCTAGACTTAGTGTTAGCCCCCGTGAGGCCGGCAAGCCCGACCTGCTGGATGTGCGGCGAGCAGAGGGGTAGGCCGAGTTGAGGGCGCTGAGGAGTGGGAGCGTGGGCCCAACCGTTTTGGCGCGGGGGCCTTCGAAGGTCATCAGGGGCTAGGAGGGCCCTGCTCCTTCTCCCGCCTGAATGACCGGCGGCGCCCCTAGCGGCCGGAGTGGCGGGGGGCTGCAGGCTGATTCCACCGCTGGGGTTCAGTGGTTCCCAGTCCCTGGCGTTGGGTCGCCAAGCCCCTTGGGAGGGGCCCCTCGGGGACCCACCTAGGGTTCAGATTAGCCCCCAGGAGGCCGGCAGGTCCAATCCGCCTGCTGTGTTTCGAGCGGAGGGGCGGGTTGAGGTGAGGGCGCTGACAAGTGGCAACGTGGGCCCGAGCGCTTTGGGGCGGGGGGCCATCGAAGGTCGGCGGGGGCTCGGAGGGCCCTACCCCTTCTCCCGCCTGAATGACCGGCGGCGCCCCTAGCGGCCCCGGTGGCGGGGGGCTGCGGGTAAAGTCCGGCGCTCCGTCTCGGGTCCCCAATCCCCGTCGTTTGGGCGCCAGGCCCTTTGGGAGGGGCCCCTCAGGAGCCCACCTAGAGTTAGGGTTAGCCCCCAGGAGGCCGGCAAGCCCTATCTGCTGGATGTGCGGCGAGCGGAGGGGCAGGCCGAGCTGAGGGTGCTGAGGAGTGGGAGCGTGGGCCCAAGCGTTTTGGCGCGGGGGGCCTTTGAATGTCGTCAGGGGCTCGGAGTGCCCTGCACGTTCTCCCGCTCTGAATGATCGGCGGCGCCAATAACGGCCTGGGTGGCGGTGGGGCGGAGGGTGAGTCCAGCGCTGGGGCTCGGGGGTCCCAATCCCCAGTGTTGCAGTGCCAGGCCCCTTGGGAGGGGCCCCTTGGGGGCCGAACTAGGGTTAGGATTAGCCCCCAGGAGGCCGGCAGGCAGGATCCACCGGCGCTGTGGCGAGCAGGGGGGCGGGCCGAGGGGAGTTCGCTGGAGAGCGGGAGCGTGGGCCCAAGTGTTTTGGCAGAGGGGGCCTTCGAAGCTCGCCGGGGGCTCGGAGGGCCCTACCTGTTCTCCCGCCCTGAATAACCGGCGGCACCTGAAGCGGCCCGGGTGGGTGGCGGGTGGCTGCAGGGTGAGTCCAGCGCTGGGCTTTGGAGGTTCCCAATCCCCGGCGTTGGGGCGCCAAGCCCCTTTGGATGGGCCCCTCGGGGACCCACCTAGGGTTTGCGTTAGCCCCCAGGAGCCCGTCAGGCCCAATCCCCTGGCTGTGTGGCGCAAGGTGGGGTGGGCCGAGGGGACGGAGCTGGCGAGCGGGACCATGGGCCCACAGGTTTTGGCGTGGGGGCCTTCGAAGATCCTCAGGGGCTAGGAGGGCCCTGCCCCTTCTCCCACCTGAATGACCGGCGGCGCCCCTAGCGGCCCCGGTGGCGGGGGCTGCAGGGTGTGTCCGGCCCTGGGGCTAGGACGTCCAGGATCCCGGGGCGTGGCTGCGCAAGGCCCCTTGGGAGGGGCCCCTCGAGGACCGACCTAGGGTTAGGGTTAGTCCCCAGGAGGCCGGCAGGTCCGATCCGCCTGCTGTGTTTCGAGCGGAGGGGCAGGTTGAGGTGAGGGCGCTGACTAGTGGGAACGTGGGCCCAAGCGCTTTGGGGCGGGGGGCCGTCGAGGGCAGCGGGGGCTCAGAGGTCCCTGCCCCTTCTGCCGCCCTGAGTGAGCGGCAGCGCCCCTAGTGCCCAGGTGGTGGAGGGGCAGCAGTGTTAGTCTGGCCCTGGGGCTCGGGGGTCCCCAATCCCCAGGGTTGCCGCCCCAGGCCCTTTGAAAGGGGCCTCTCGGGGACTGACCTAGGGTCAGGGTTACCAAGCAGGATGCCGGCAGGCCCGAGATGCCCGCTGTGCAGCGAGTGGAGGGGCGGGCAGAATGAGGGCGCTGGCGAGCGGGAGCCTGGGCTCAAACATTTGGCGGGGGGTCCTTCGAAGGTAGCCGGGAGCTCAGAGGGCCCTGCCCGTTCTCCCGCCCTGTATGACCGGTGGGCCCCCTAGAGGCCCAGGTGGCGGGGGGCTGCAGGGTGAGTCCGGCGCTGGGTCTCGGGTCCCCAGTCTCCGGCGCTGAGGCGCCGGGCCCCTTGGGTGGGGCCCCTCAGGAGCCCACCTAGACTTAGTGTTAGCCCCCGTGAGGCCGGCAAGCCCGACCTGCTGGATGTGCGGCGAGCAGAGGGGTAGGCCGAGTTGAGGGCGCTGAGGAGTGGGAGCGTGGGCCCAACCGTTTTGGCGCGGGGGCCTTCGAAGGTCATCAGGGGCTAGGAGGGCCCTGCTCCTTCTCCCGCCTGAATGACCGGCGGCGCCCCTAGCGGCCGGAGTGGCGGGGGGCTGCAGGCTGATTCCACCGCTGGGGTTCAGTGGTTCCCAGTCCCTGGCGTTGGGTCGCCAAGCCCCTTGGGAGGGGCCCCTCGGGGACCCACCTAGGGTTCAGATTAGCCCCCAGGAGGCCGGCAGGTCCAATCCGCCTGCTGTGTTTCGAGCGGAGGGGCGGGTTGAGGTGAGGGCGCTGACAAGTGGCAACGTGGGCCCAAGCGCTTTGGGGCGGGGGGCCATCGAAGGTCGGCGGGGGCTCGGAGGGCCCTACCCCTTCTCCCGCCTGAATGACCGGCGGCGCCCCTAGCGGCCCCGGTGGCGGGGGGCTGCGGGTAAAGTCCGGCGCTCCGTCTCGGGTCCCCAATCCCCGTCGTTTGGGCGCCAGGCCCTTTGGGAGGGGCCCCTCAGGAGCCCACCTAGAGTTAGGGTTAGCCCCCAGGAGGCCGGCAAGCCCTATCTGCTGGATGTGCGGCGAGCGGAGGGGTAGGCCGAGTTGAGGGCGCTGAGGAGTGGGAGCGTGGGCCCAAACGTTTGGCGCGGGGGCCTTCGAAGGTCATCAGGGGCTAGGAGAGCCCTACCCGATCGACCCTGAATGACTGGCGGCGCCCCTAGCGGCCCGTGTGGCGGGGGGCTGCAGGGTGAGTCCAGTGCTGGGGTTCGGAGGTTCCCAATCCCCAGCGTTGGGGCGCCACGCCCCTTGGGATGGGCCCTTTGGGGACCGACCTAGGGTTAGGATTAGCCTCCAGGATTTCGGCAGGTCCGATCCGCCTGCTGTGTTTCGAGCGGAGGGGCTGGTGAGGTGAGGGCGCTGACTAGTGGGAACGTGGGCCCAAGCGCTTTGGGGAGCAGGTGCATCGAGGGTCGGGGGTGCTGGGAGGGCCCTGTGAGTTCTCCTGCCCCGAATGAGTGGCAGCGCCCCTAGTGGCCCAGGTGGTGGAGGGGCAGCAGTGTTAGTTTGGCCCTGGGGCTCAGGGGTCCCCAATCCCCAGCGTTGCATCCCCGGGCCCCTTGTCAGGGGTCTCTAGGGAACTGACCTAGGGTTAGGGTTAGCAAGCAGGATGCTGGCAGGCCCGAAATGCTGGCTGTGCGGCGAGTGGAGGGGCGGGCGGAGTGAGGGCGCTGGCAAGCAGAAGCCTGGGCCCAAACATTTTGGCGCACGGGGTTTTCGAAGGTGGCTGGGGACTCAGAGGACCCTGCCCGTTCTCACCCCCTGAATAACCGGCGGGCCCCCTAACGGCCCAGGGGGTGGGGGGCTGCAGGGTGAATCCGGCGCTGGGTCTCGGGTCCCCAGTCCCTGGCGTTGGGATGCCAAGCACCTTCGGATGGGCCCCTCGGGGACACACCTACGGTTTGGGTTAGCCCCCAGGAGGCCATCAGGCCCAATCCCCTGGCTGTGTAGCGCGCCTTGTGGCGGGCCACGGGAGGGAGCTGGCGAGCGGGACCGTGGGCCCACAAGTTTTGGCGCGGGGCGGGGCCTTCGAAGGTCGTCAGGGGCTTGTAGGGCCCTGCCCCTTTTACCACCTGAATGACCGGAGGCGCCAATAACGGCCCGGGTGGCGGTGGGGCGGAGGGTGAGTCCAGCGCTGGGTCTCGGGTCACCAATCCCAGGCGTTGGGGCGCCAGGCCCCTTGCGAGGGGCCCCTAAGGAGCCCACCTAGAGTTAGGGTTAGCCCCCAGGAGGCCGGCAAGCCCTATCTGCTGGATGTGCGGCGAGCGGAGGGGCAGGCCGAGCTGAGGGTGCTGAGGAGTGGGAGCGTGGGCCCAAGCGTTTTGGCGCGGGGGGCCTTTGAATGTCGTCAGGGGCTCGGAGTGCCCTGCACGTTCTCCCGCTCTGAATGATCGGCGGCGCCAATAACGGCCTGGGTGGCGGTGGGGCGGAGGGTGAGTCCAGCGCTGGGGCTCGGGGGTCCCAATCCCCAGTGTTGCAGTGCCAGGCCCCTTGGGAGGGGCCCCTTGGGGGCCGAACTAGGGTTAGGATTAGCCCCCAGGAGGCCGGCAGGCAGGATCCACCGGCGCTGTGGCGAGCAGGGGGGCGGGCCGAGGGGAGTTCGCTGGAGAGCGGGAGCGTGGGCCCAAGTGTTTTGGCAGAGGGGGCCTTCGAAGCTCGCCGGGGGCTCGGAGGGCCCTACCTGTTCTCCCGCCCTGAATAACCGGCGGCACCTGAAGCGGCCCGGGTGGGTGGCGGGTGGCTGCACGGTGAGCCCAGCGCTGGGCTTTGGAGGTTCCCAATCCCCGGCGTTGGGGCGCCAAGCCCCTTTGGATGGGCCCCTCGGGGACCCACCTAGGGTTTGCGTTAGCCCCCAGGAGCCCGTCAGGCCCAATCCCCTGGCTGTGTGGCGCAAGGTGGGGTGGGCCGAGGGGACGGAGCTGGCGAGCGGGACCATGGGCCCACAGGTTTTGGCGTGGGGGCCTTCGAAGATCCTCAGGGGCTAGGAGGGCCCTGCCCCTTCTCCCACCTGAATGACCCGCGGCGCCCCTAGCGACCCCGGTGGCGGGGGTCTGCGGGTAAAGTCCGGCGCTCCGTCTCGGGTCCCCAATCCCCGTCGTTTGGGCGCCAGGCCCTTTGGGAGGGGCCCCTCAGGAGCCCACCTAGAGTTAGGGTTAGCCCCCAGGAGGCCGGCAAGCCCTATCTGCTGGATGTGCGGCGAGCGGAGGGGCAGGCCGAGCTGAGGGTGCTGAGGAGTGGGAGCGTGGGCCCAAGCGTTTTGGCGCGGGGGGCCTTTGAATGTCGTCAGGGGCTCGGAGTGCCCTGCATGTTCTCCCGCTCTGAATGATCGGCGGCGCCAATAACGGCCTGGGTGGCGGTGGGGCGGAGGGTGAGTCCAGCACTGGGGCTCGGGGGTCCCAATCCCCAGTGTTGCAGTGCCAGGCCCCTTGGGAGGGGCCCCTTGGGGGCCGAACTAGGGTTAGGATTAGCCCCCAGGAGGCCGGCAGGCAGGATCCACCGGTGCTGTGGCGAGCAGGGGGGCGGGCCGAGGGGAGTTCGCTGGAGAGCGGGAGCGTGGGCCCAAGTGTTTTGGCAGAGGGGGCCTTCGAAGCTCGCCGGGGGCTCGGAGGGCCCTACCTGTTCTCCCGCCCTGAATAACCGGCGGCACCTGAAGCGGCCCGGGTGGGTGGCGGGTGGCTGCAGGGTGAGTCCAGCGCTGGGCTTTGGAGGTTCCCAATCCCCGGCGTTGGGGCGCCAAGCCCCTTTGGATGGGCCCCTCGGGGACCCACCTAGGGTTTGCGTTAGCCCCCAGGAGCCCGTCAGGCCCAATCCCCTGGCTGTGTGGCGCAAGGTGGGGTGGGCCGAGGGGACGGAGCTGGCGAGCGGGACCATGGGCCCACAGGTTTTGGCGTGGGGGCCTTCGAAGATCCTCAGGGGCTAGGAGGGCCCTGCCCCTTCTCCCACCTGAATGACCGGCGGCGCCCCTAGCGGCCCCGGTGGCGGGGGCTGCAGGGTGTGTCCGGCCCTGGGGCTAGGACGTCCAGGATCCCGGGGCGTGGCTGCGCAAGGCCCCTTGGGAGGGGCCCCTCGAGGACCGACCTAGGGTTAGGGTTAGTCCCCAGGAGGCCGGCAGGTCCGATCCGCCTGCTGTGTTTCGAGCGGAGGGGCAGGTTGAGGTGAGGGCGCTGACTAGTGGGAACGTGGGCCCAAGCGCTTTGGGGCGGGGGGCCGTCGAGGGCAGCGGGGGCTCAGAGGTCCCTGCCCCTTCTGCCGCCCTGAGTGAGCGGCAGCGCCCCTAGTGCCCAGGTGGTGGAGGGGCAGCAGTGTTAGTCTGGCCCTGGGGCTCGGGGGTCCCCAATCCCCAGGGTTGCCGCCCCAGGCTCTTTGAAAGGGGCCTCTCGGGGACTGACCTAGGGTCAGGGTTACCAAGCAGGATGCCGGCAGGCCCGAGATGCCCGCTGTGCAGCGAGTGGAGGGGCGGGCAGAATGAGGGCGCTGGCGAGCGGGAGCCTGGGCTCAAACATTTGGCGGGGGGTCCTTCGAAGGTAGCCGGGAGCTCAGAGGGCCCTGCCCGTTCTCCCGCCCTGTATGACCGGTGGGCCCCCTAGAGGCCCAGGTGGCGGGGGGCTGCGGGGTGAGTCCGGCGCTGGGTCTCGGGTCCCCAGTCTCCGGCGCTGAGGCGCCGGGCCCCTTGGGTGGGGCCCCTCAGGAGCCCACCTAGACTTAGTGTTAGCCCCCGTGAGGCCGGCAAGCCCGACCTGCTGGATGTGCGGCGAGCAGAGGGGTAGGCAGAGTTGAGGGCGCTGAGGAGTGGGAGCGTGGGCCCAACCGTTTTGGCGCGGGGGCCTTCGAAGGTCATCAGGGGCTAGGAGGGCCCTGCTCCTTCTCCCGCCTGAATGACCGGCGGCGCCCCTAGCGGCCGGAGTGGCGGGGGGCTGCAGGCTGATTCCACCGCTGGGGTTCAGTGGTTCCCAGTCCCTGGCGTTGGGTCGCCAAGCCCCTTGGGAGGGGCCCCTCGGGGACCCACCTAGGGTTCAGATTAGCCCCCAGGAGGCCGGCAGGTCCAATCCGCCTGCTGTGTTTCGAGCGGAGGGGCGGGTTGAGGTGAGGGCGCTGACAAGTGGCAACGTGGGCCCGAGCGCTTTGGGGCGGGGGGCCATCGAAGGTCGGCGGGGGCTCGGAGGGCCCTACCCCTTCTCCCGCCTGAATGACCGGCGGCGCCCCTAGCGGCCCCGGTGGCGGGGGGCTGCGGGTAAAGTCCGGCGCTCCGTCTCGGGTCCCCAATCCCCGTCGTTTGGGCGCCAGGCCCTTTGGGAGGGGCCCCTCAGGAGCCCACCTAGAGTTAGGGTTAGCCCCCAGGAGGCCGGCAAGCCCTATCTGCTGGATGTGCGGCGAGCGGAGGGGCAGGCCGAGCTGAGGGTGCTGAGGAGTGGGAGCGTGGGCCCAAGCGTTTGGGCGCGGGGGGCCTTTGAATGTCGTCAGGGGCTCGGAGTGCCCTGCACGTTCTCCCGCTCTGAATGATCGGCGGCGCGAATAACGGCCTGGGTGGCGGTGGGGCGGAGGGTGAGTCCAGCGCTGGGGCTCGGGGGTCCCAATCCCCAGTGTTGCAGTGCCAGGCCCCTTGGGAGGGGCCCCTTGGGGGCCGAACTAGGGTTAGGATTAGCCCCCAGGAGGCCGGCAGGCAGGATCCACCGGCGCTGTGGCGAGCAGGGGGGCGGGCCGAGGGGAGTTCGCTGGAGAGCGGGAGCGTGGGCCCAAGTGTTTTGGCAGAGGGGGCCTTCGAAGCTCGCCGGGGGCTCGGAGGGCCCTACCTGTTCTCCCGCCCTGAATAAACGGCGGCACCTGAAGCGGCCCGGGTGGGTGGCGGGTGGCTGCAGGGTGAGTCCAGCGCTGGGCTTTGGAGGTTCCCAATCCCCGGCGTTGGGGCGCCAAGCCCCTTTGGATGGGCCCCTCGGGGACCCACCTAGGGTTTGCGTTACCCCCAGGAGCCCGTCAGGCCCAATCCCCTGGCTGTGTGGCGCAAGGTGGGGTGGGCCGAGGGGACGGAGCTGGCGAGCGGGACCATGGGCCCACAGGTTTTGGCGTGGGGGCCTTCGAAGATCCTCAGGGGCTAGGAGGGCCCTGCCCCTTCACCCACCTGAATGACCGGCGGCGCCCCTAGCGACCCCGGTGGCGGGGGGCTGCGGGTAAAGTCCGGCGCTCCGTCTCGGGTCCCCAATCCCCGTCGTTTGGGCGCCAGGCCCTTTGGGAGGGGCCCCTCAGGAGCCCTCCTAGAGTTAGGGTTAGCCCCCAGGAGGCCGGCAAGCCCTATCTGCTGGATGTGCGGCGAGCGGAGGGGCAGGCCGAGCTGAGGGTGCTGACAAGTGGGAGCGTGGGCCCAAGCGCTTTGGGGCGGGGGGCCATCGAAGGTCGGCGGGGGCTCGGAGGGCCCTACCCCTTCTCCCGCCTGAATGACCGGCGGCGCCCCTAGCGGCCCCGGTGGCGGGGGGCTGCAGGGTGTGTCCGGCCCTGGGGCTAGGACGTCCAGGATCCCGGGGCGTGGCTGCGCAAGGCCCCTTGGGAGGGGCCCCTCGAGGACCGACCTAGGGTTAGGGTTAGTCCCCAGGAGGCCGGCAGGTCCGATCCGCCTGCTGTGTTTCGAGCGGAGGGGCAGGTTGAGGTGAGGGCGCTGACTAGTGGGAACGTGGGCCCAAGCACTTTGGGGCGGGGGGCCGTCGAGGGCAGCGGGGGCTCAGAGGTCCCTGACCCTTCTGCCGCCCTGAGTGAGCGGCAGCGCCCCTAGTGCCCAGGTGGTGGAGGGGCAGCAGTGTTAGTCTGGCCCTGGGGCTCGGGGGTCCCCAATCCCCAGGGTTGCCGCCCCAGGCTCTTTGAAAGGGGCCTCTCGGGGACTGACCTAGGGTCAGGGTTACCAAGCAGGATGCCGGCAGGCCCGAGATGCCCGCTGTGCAGCGAGTGGAGGGGCGGGCAGAATGAGGGTGCTGGCGAGCGGGAGCCTGGGCTCAAACATTTGGCGGGGGGTCCTTCGAAGGTAGCCGGGAGCTCAGAGGGCCCTGCCCGTTCTCCCGCCCTGTATGACCGGTGGGCCCCCTAGAGGCCCAGGTGGCGGGGGGCTGCGGGGTGAGTCCGGCGCTGGGTCTCGGGTCCCCAGTCTCCGGCGCTGAGGCGCCGGGCCCCTTGGGTGGGGCCCCTCAGGAGCCCACCTAGACTTAGTGTTAGCCCCCGTGAGGCCGGCAAGCCCGACCTGCTGGATGTGCGGCGAGCAGAGGGGTAGGCCGAGTTGAGGGCGCTGAGGAGTGGGAGCGTGGGCCCAACCGTTTTGGCGCGGGGGCCTTCGAAGGTCATCAGGGGCTAGGAGGGCCCTGCTCCTTCTCCCGCCTGAATGACCGGCGGCGCCCCTAGCGGCCGGAGTGGCGGGGGGCTGCAGGCTGATTCCACCGCTGGGGTTCAGTGGTTCCCAGTCCCTGGCGTTGGGTCGCCAAGCCCCTTGGGAGGGGCCCCTCGGGGACCCACCTAGGGTTCAGATTAGCCCCCAGGAGGCCGGCAGGTCCAATCCGCCTGCTGTGTTTCGAGCGGAGGGGCGGGTTGAGGTGAGGGCGCTGACAAGTGGCAACGTGGGCCCGAGCGCTTTGGGGCGGGGGGCCATCGAAGGTCGGCGGGGGCTCGGAGGGCCCTACCCCTTCTCCCGCCTGAATGACCGGCGGCGCCCCTAGCGGCCCCGGTGGCGGGGGGCTGCGGGTAAAGTCCGGCGCTCCGTCTCGGGTCCCCAATCCCCGTCGTTTGGGCGCCAGGCCCTTTGGGAGGGGCCCCTCAGGAGCCCACCTAGAGTTAGGGTTAGCCCCCAGGAGGCCGGCAAGCCCTATCTGCTGGATGTGCGGCGAGCGGAGGGGCAGGCCGAGCTGAGGGTGCTGAGGAGTGGGAGCGTGGGCCCAAGCGTTTGGGCGCGGGGGGCCTTTGAATGTCGTCAGGGGCTCGGAGTGCCCTGCACGTTCTCCCGCTCTGAATGATCGGCGGCGCGAATAACGGCCTGGGTGGCGGTGGGGCGGAGGGTGAGTCCAGCGCTGGGGCTCGGGGGTCCCAATCCCCAGTGTTGCAGTGCCAGGCCCCTTGGGAGGGGCCCCTTGGGGGCCGAACTAGGGTTAGGATTAGCCCCCAGGAGGCCGGCAGGCAGGATCCACCGGCGCTGTGGCGAGCAGGGGGGCGGGCCGAGGGGAGTTCGCTGGAGAGCGGGAGCGTGGGCCCAAGTGTTTTGGCAGAGGGGGCCTTCGAAGCTCGCCGGGGGCTCGGAGGGCCCTACCTGTTCTCCCGCCCTGAATAAACGGCGGCACCTGAAGCGGCCCGGGTGGGTGGCGGGTGGCTGCAGGGTGAGTCCAGCGCTGGGCTTTGGAGGTTCCCAATCCCCGGCGTTGGGGCGCCAAGCCCCTTTGGATGGGCCCCTCGGGGACCCACCTAGGGTTTGCGTTACCCCCAGGAGCCCGTCAGGCCCAATCCCCTGGCTGTGTGGCGCAAGGTGGGGTGGGCCGAGGGGACGGAGCTGGCGAGCGGGACCATGGGCCCACAGGTTTTGGCGTGGGGGCCTTCGAAGATCCTCAGGGGCTAGGAGGGCCCTGCCCCTTCACCCACCTGAATGACCGGCGGCGCCCCTAGCGACCCCGGTGGCGGGGGGCTGCGGGTAAAGTCCGGCGCTCCGTCTCGGGTCCCCAATCCCCGTCGTTTGGGCGCCAGGCCCTTTGGGAGGGGCCCCTCAGGAGCCCTCCTAGAGTTAGGGTTAGCCCCCAGGAGGCCGGCAAGCCCTATCTGCTGGATGTGCGGCGAGCGGAGGGGCAGGCCGAGCTGAGGGTGCTGAGGAGTGGGAGCGTGGGCCCAAGCGTTTTGGCGCGGGGGCCTTCGAAGATCCTCAGGGGCTAGGAGGGCCCTGCCCCTTCTCCCACCTGAATGACCGGCGGCGCCCCTAGCGGCCCCGGTGGCGGGGGCTGCAGGGTGTGTCCGGCCCTGGGGCTAGGACGTCCAGGATCCCGGGGCGTGGCTGCGCAAGGCCCCTTGGGAGGGGCCCCTCGAGGACCGACCTAGGGTTAGGGTTAGTCCCCAGGAGGCCGGCAGGTCCGATCCGCCTGCTGTGTTTCGAGCGGAGGGGCAGGTTGAGGTGAGGGCGCTGACTAGTGGGAACGTGGGCCCAAGCGCTTTGGGGCGGGGGGCCGTCGAGGGCAGCGGGGGCTCAGAGGTCCCTGCCCCTTCTGCCGCCCTGAGTGAGCGGCAGCGCCCCTAGTGCCCAGGTGGTGGAGGGGCAGCAGTGTTAGTCTGGCCCTGGGGCTCGGGGGTCCCCAATCCCCAGGGTTGCCGCCCCAGGCCCTTTGAAAGGGGCCTCTCGGGGACTGACCTAGGGTCAGGGTTACCAAGCAGGATGCCGGCAGGCCCGAGATGCCCGCTGTGCAGCGAGTGGAGGGGCGGGCAGAATGAGGGCGCTGGCGAGCGGGAGCCTGGGCTCAAACATTTGGCGGGGGGTCCTTCGAAGGTAGCCGGGAGCTCAGAGGGCCCTGCCCGTTCTCCCGCCCTGTATGACCGGTGGGCCCCCTAGAGGCCCAGGTGGCGGGGGGCTGCAGGGTGAGTCCGGCGCTGGGTCTCGGGTCCCCAATCTCCGGCGCTGAGGCGCCGGGCCCCTTGGGTGGGGCCCCTCAGGAGCCCACCTAGACTTAGTGTTAGCCCCCGTGAGGCCGGCAAGCCCGACCTGCTGGATGTGCGGCGAGCAGAGGGGTAGGCCGAGTTGAGGGCGCTGAGGAGTGGGAGCGTGGGCCCAACCGTTTTGGCGCGGGGGCCTTCGAAGGTCATCAGGGGCTAGGAGGGCCCTGCTCCTTCTCCCGCCTGAATGACCGGCGGCGCCCCTAGCGGCCGGAGTGGCGGGGGGCTGCAGGCTGATTCCACCGCTGGGGTTCAGTGGTTCCCAGTCCCTGGCGTTGGGTCGCCAAGCCCCTTGGGAGGGGCCCCTCGGGGACCCACCTAGGGTTCAGATTAGCCCCCAGGAGGCCGGCAGGTCCAATCCGCCTGCTGTGTTTCGAGCGGAGGGGCGGGTTGAGGTGAGGGCGCTGACAAGTGGCAACGTGGGCCCGAGCGCTTTGGGGCGGGGGGCCATCGAAGGTCGGCGGGGGCTCGGAGGGCCCTACCCCTTCTCCCGCCTGAATGACCGGCGGCGCCCCTAGCGGCCCCGGTGGCGGGGGGCTGCGGGTAAAGTCCGGCGCTCCGTCTCGGGTCCCCAATCCCCGTCGTTTGGGCGCCAGGCCCTTTGGGAGGGGCCCCTCAGGAGCCCACCTAGAGTTAGGGTTAGCCCCCAGGAGGCCGGCAAGCCCTATCTGCTGGATGTGCGGCGAGCGGAGGGGCAGGCCGAGCTGAGGGTGCTGAGGAGTGGGAGCGTGGGCCCAAGCGTTTGGGCGCGGGGGGCCTTTGAATGTCGTCAGGGGCTCGGAGTGCCCTGCACGTTCTCCCGCTCTGAATGATCGGCGGCGCCAATAACGGCCTGGGTGGCGGTGGGGCGGAGGGTGAGTCCAGCGCTGGGGCTCGGGGGTCCCAATCCCCAGTGTTGCAGTGCCAGGCCCCTTGGGAGGGGCCCCTTGGGGGCCGAACTAGGGTTAGGATTAGCCCCCAGGAGGCCGGCAGGCAGGATCCACCGGCGCTGTGGCGAGCAGGGGGGCGGGCCGAGGGGAGTTCGCTGGAGAGCGGGAGCGTGGGCCCAAGTGTTTTGGCAGAGGGGGCCTTCGAAGCTCGCCGGGGGCTCGGAGGGCCCTACCTGTTCTCCCGCCCTGAATAACCGGCGGCACCTGAAGCGGCCCGGGTGGGTGGCGGGTGGCTGCAGGGTGAGTCCAGCGCTGGGCTTTGGAGGTTCCCAATCCCCGGCGTTGGGGCGCCAAGCCCCTTTGGATGGGCCCCTCGGGGACCCACCTAGGGTTTGCGTTAGCCCCCAGGAGCCCGTCAGGCCCAATCCCCTGGCTGTGTGGCGCAAGGTGGGGTGGGCCGAGGGGACGGAGCTGGCGAGCGGGACCATGGGCCCACAGGTTTTGGCGTGGGGGCCTTCGAAGATCCTCAGGGGCTAGGAGGGCCCTGCCCCTTCTCCCACCTGAATGACTGGCGGCGCCCCTAGCGACCCCGGTGGCGGGGGGCTGCGGGTAAAGTCCGGCGCTCCGTCTCGGGTCCCCAATCCCCGTCGTTTGGGCGCCAGGCCCTTTGGGAGGGGCCCCTCAGGAGCCCACCTAGAGTTAGGGTTAGCCCCCAGGAGGCCGGCAAGCCCTATCTGCTGGATGTGCGGCGAGCGGAGGGGCAGGCCGAGCTGAGGGTGCTGAGGAGTGGGAGCGTGGGCCCAAGCGTTTTGGCGCGGGGGGCCTTTGAATGTCGTCAGGGGCTCGGAGTGCCCTGCACGTTCTCCCGCTCTGAATGATCGGCGGCGCCAATAACGGCCTGGGTGGCGGTGGGGCGGAGGGTGAGTCCAGCGCTGGGGCTCGGGGGTCCCAATCCCCAGTGTTGCAGTGCCAGGCCCCTTGGGAGGGGCCCCTTGGGGGCCGAACTAGGGTTAGGATTAGCCCCCAGGAGGCCGGCAGGCAGGATCCACCGGCGCTGTGGCGAGCAGGGGGGCGGGCCGAGGGGAGTTCGCTGGAGAGCGGGAGCGTGGGCCCAAGTGTTTTGGCAGAGGGGGCCTTCGAAGCTCGCCGGGGGCTCGGAGGGCCCTACCTGTTCTCCCGCCCTGAATAACCGGCGGCACCTGAAGCGGCCCGGGTGGGTGGCGGGTGGCTGCAGGGTGAGTCCAGCGCTGGGCTTTGGAGGTTCCCAATCCCCGGCGTTGGGGCGCCAAGCCCCTTTGGATGGGCCCCTCGGGGACCCACCTAGGGTTTGCGTTAGCCCCCAGGAGCCCGTCAGGCCCAATCCCCTGGCTGTGTGGCGCAAGGTGGGGTGGGCCGAGGGGACGGAGCTGGCGAGCGGGACCATGGGCCCACAGGTTTTGGCGTGGGGGCCTTCGAAGATCCTCAGGGGCTAGGAGGGCCCTGCCCCTTCTCCCACCTGAATGACCGGCGGCGCCCCTAGCGGCCCCGGTGGCGGGGGCTGCAGGGTGTGTCCGGCCCTGGGGCTAGGACGTCCAGGATCCCGGGGCGTGGCTGCGCAAGGCCCCTTGGGAGGGGCCCCTCGAGGACCGACCTAGGGTTAGGGTTAGTCCCCAGGAGGCCGGCAGGTCTGATCCGCCTGCTGTGTTTCGAGCGGAGGGGCAGGTTGAGGTGAGGGCGCTGACTAGTGGGAACGTGGGCCCAAGCGCTTTGGGGCGGGGGGCCGTCGAGGGCAGCGGGGGCTCAGAGGTCCCTGCCCCTTCTGCCGCCCTGAGTGAGCGGCAGCGCCCCTAGTGCCCAGGTGGTGGAGGGGCAGCAGTGTTAGTCTGGCCCTGGGGCTCGGGGGTCCCCAATCCCCAGGGTTGCCGCCCCAGGCCCTTTGAAAGGGGCCTCTCGGGGACTGACCTAGGGTCAGGGTTACCAAGCAGGATGCCGGCAGGCCCGAGATGCCCGCTGTGCAGCGAGTGGAGGGGCGGGCAGAATGAGGGCGCTGGCGAGCGGGAGCCTGGGCTCAAACATTTGGCGGGGGGTCCTTCGAAGGTAGCCGGGAGCTCAGAGGGCCCTGCCCGTTCTCCCGCCCTGTATGACCGGTGGGCCCCCTAGAGGCCCAGGTGGCGGGGGGCTGCAGGGTGAGTCCGGCGCTGGGTCTCGGGTCCCCAGTCTCCGGCGCTGAGGCGCCGGGCCCCTTGGGTGGGGCCCCTCAGGAGCCCACCTAGACTTAGTGTTAGCCCCCGTGAGGCCGGCAAGCCCGACCTGCTGGATGTGCGGCGAGCAGAGGGGTAGGCCGAGTTGAGGGCGCTGAGGAGTGGGAGCGTGGGCCCAACCGTTTTGGCGCGGGGGCCTTCGAAGGTCATCAGGGGCTAGGAGGGCCCTGCTCCTTCTCCCGCCTGAATGACCGGCGGCGCCCCTAGCGGCCGGAGTGGCGGGGGGCTGCAGGCTGATTCCACCGCTGGGGTTCAGTGGTTCCCAGTCCCTGGCGTTGGGTCGCCAAGCCCCTTGGGAGGGGCCCCTCGGGGACCCACCTAGGGTTCAGATTAGCCCCCAGGAGGCCGGCAGGTCCAATCCGCCTGCTGTGTTTCGAGCGGAGGGGCGGGTTGAGGTGAGGGCGCTGACAAGTGGCAACGTGGGCCCGAGCGCTTTGGGGCGGGGGGCCATCGAAGGTCGGCGGGGGCTCGGAGGGCCCTACCCCTTCTCCCGCCTGAATGACCGGCGGCGCCCCTAGCGGCCCCGGTGGCGGGGGGCTGCGGGTAAAGTCCGGCGCTCCGTCTCGGGTCCCCAATCCCCGTCGTTTGGGCGCCAGGCCCTTTGGGAGGGGCCCCTCAGGAGCCCACCTAGAGTTAGGGTTAGCCCCCAGGAGGCCGGCAAGCCCTATCTGCTGGATGTGCGGCGAGCGGAGGGGCAGGCCGAGCTGAGGGTGCTGAGGAGTGGGAGCGTGGGCCCAAGCGTTTGGGCGCGGGGGGCCTTTGAATGTCGTCAGGGGCTCGGAGTGCCCTGCACGTTCTCCCGCTCTGAATGATCGGCGGCGCCAATAACGGCCTGGGTGGCGGTGGGGCGGAGGGTGAGTCCAGCGCTGGGGCTCGGGGGTCCCAATCCCCAGTGTTGCAGTGCCAGGCCCCTTGGGAGGGGCCCCTTGGGGGCCGAACTAGGGTTAGGATTAGCCCCCAGGAGGCCGGCAGGCAGGATCCACCGGCGCTGTGGCGAGCAGGGGGGCGGGCCGAGGGGAGTTCGCTGGAGAGCGGGAGCGTGGGCCCAAGTGTTTTGGCAGAGGGGGCCTTCGAAGCTCGCCGGGGGCTCGGAGGGCCCTACCTGTTCTCCCGCCCTGAATAAACGGCGGCACCTGAAGCGGCCCGGGTGGGTGGCGGGTGGCTGCAGGGTGAGTCCAGCGCTGGGCTTTGGAGGTTCCCAATCCCCGGCGTTGGGGCGCCAAGCCCCTTTGGATGGGCCCCTCGGGGACCCACCTAGGGTTTGCGTTAGCCCCCAGGAGCCCGTCAGGCCCAATCCCCTGGCTGTGTGGCGCAAGGTGGGGTGGGCCGAGGGGACGGAGCTGGCGAGCGGGACCATGGGCCCACAGGTTTTGGCGTGGGGGCCTTCGAAGATCCTCAGGGGCTAGGAGGGCCCTGCCCCTTCACCCACCTGAATGACCGGCGGCGCCCCTAGCGACCCCGGTGGCGGGGGGCTGCGGGTAAAGTCCGGCGCTCCGTCTCGGGTCCCCAATCCCCGTCGTTTGGGCGCCAGGCCCTTTGGGAGGGGCCCCTCAGGAGCCCTCCTAGAGTTAGGGTTAGCCCCCAGGAGGCCGGCAAGCCCTATCTGCTGGATGTGCGGCGAGCGGAGGGGCAGGCCGAGCTGAGGGTGCTGAGGAGTGGGAGCGTGGGCCCAAGCGTTTTGGCGCGGGGGCCTTCGAAGATCCTCAGGGGCTAGGAGGGCCCTGCCCCTTCTCCCACCTGAATGACCGGCGGCGCCCCTAGCGGCCCCGGTGGCGGGGGCTGCAGGGTGTGTCCGGCCCTGGGGCTAGGACGTCCAGGATCCCGGGGCGTGGCTGCGCAAGGCCCCTTGGGAGGGGCCCCTCGAGGACCGACCTAGGGTTAGGGTTAGTCCCCAGGAGGCCGGCAGGTCCGATCCGCCTGCTGTGTTTCGAGCGGAGGGGCAGGTTGAGGTGAGGGCGCTGACTAGTGGGAACGTGGGCCCAAGCGCTTTGGGGCGGGGGGCCGTCGAGGGCAGCGGGGGCTCAGAGGTCCCTGCCCCTTCTGCCGCCCTGAGTGAGCGGCAGCGCCCCTAGTGCCCAGGTGGTGGAGGGGCAGCAGTGTTAGTCTGGCCCTGGGGCTCGGGGGTCCCCAATCCCCAGGGTTGCCGCCCCAGGCCCTTTGAAAGGGGCCTCTCGGGGACTGACCTAGGGTCAGGGTTACCAAGCAGGATGCCGGCAGGCCCGAGATGCCCGCTGTGCAGCGAGTGGAGGGGCGGGCAGAATGAGGGCGCTGGCGAACGGGAGCCTGGGCTCAAACATTTGGCGGGGGGTCCTTCGAAGGTAGCCGGGAGCTCAGAGGGCCCTGCCCGTTCTCCCGCCCTGTATGACCGGTGGGCCCCCTAGAGGCCCAGGTGGCGGGGGGCTGCAGGGTGAGTCCGGCGCTGGGTCTCGGGTCCCCAATCTCCGGCGCTGAGGCGCCGGGCCCCTTGGGTGGGGCCCCTCAGGAGCCCACCTAGACTTAGTGTTAGCCCCCGTGAGGCCGGCAAGCCCGACCTGCTGGATGTGCGGCGAGCAGAGGGGTAGGCCGAGTTGAGGGCGCTGAGGAGTGGGAGCGTGGGCCCAACCGTTTTGGCGCGGGGGCCTTCGAAGGTCATCAGGGGCTAGGAGGGCCCTGCTCCTTCTCCCGCCTGAATGACCGGCGGCGCCCCTAGCGGCCGGAGTGGCGGGGGGGCTGCAGGCTGATTCCACCGCTGGGGTTCAGTGGTTCCCAGTCCCTGGCGTTGGGTCGCCAAGCCCCTTGGGAGGGGCCCCTCGGGGACCCACCTAGGGTTCAGATTAGCCCCCAGGAGGCCGGCAGGTCCAATCCGCCTGCTGTGTTTCGAGCAGAGGGGCGGGTTGAGGTGAGGGCGCTGACAAGTGGCAACGTGGGCCCGAGCGCTTTGGGGCGGGGGGCCATCGAAGGTCGGCGGGGGCTCGGAGGGCCCTACCCCTTCTCCCGCCTGAATGACCGGCGGCGCCCCTAGCGGCCCCGGTGGCGGGGGGCTGCGGGTAAAGTCCGGCGCTCCGTCTCGGGTCCCCAATCCCCGTCGTTTGGGCGCCAGGCCCTTTGGGAGGGGCCCCTCAGGAGCCCACCTAGAGTTAGGGTTAGCCCCCAGGAGGCCGGCAAGCCCTATCTGCTGGATGTGCGGCGAGCGGAGGGGCAGGCCGAGCTGAGGGTGCTGAGGAGTGGGAGCGTGGGCCCAAGCGTTTTGGCGCGGGGGGCCTTTGAATGTCGTCAGGGGCTCGGAGTGCCCTGCACGTTCTCCCGCTCTGAATGATCGGCGGCGCCCATAAGGGCCTGGGTGGCGGTGGGGCGGAGGGTGAGTCCAGCGCTGGGGCTCGGGGGTCCCAATCCCCAGTGTTGCAGTGCCAGGCCCCTTGGGAGGGGCCCCTTGGGGGCCGAACTAGGGTTAGGATTAGCCCCCAGGAGGCCGGCAGGCAGGATCCACCGGCGCTGTGGCGAGCAGGGGGGCGGGCCGAGGGGAGTTCGCTGGAGAGCGGGAGCGTGGGCCCAAGTGTTTTGGCAGAGGGGGCCTTCGAAGCTCGCCGGGGGCTCGGAGGGCCCTACCTGTTCTCCCGCCCTGAATAACCGGCGGCACCTGAAGCGGCCCGGGTGGGTGGCGGGTGGCTGCAGGGTGAGCCCAGCGCTGGGCTTTGGAGGTTCCCAATCCCCGGCGTTGGGGCGCCAAGCCCCTTTGGATGGGCCCCTCGGGGACCCACCTAGGGTTTGCGTTAGACCCCAGGAGCCCGTCAGGCCCAATCCCCTGGCTGTGTGGCGCAAGGTGGGGTGGGCCGAGGGGACGGAGCTGGCGAGCGGGACCATGGGCCCACAGGTTTTGGCGTGGGGGCCTTCGAAGATCCTCAGGGGCTAGGAGGGCCCTGCCCCTTCTCCCACCTGAATGACTGGCGGCGCCCCTAGCGACCCCGGTGGCGGGGGGCTGCGGGTAAAGTCCGGCGCTCCGTCTCGGGTCCCCAATCCCCGTCGTTTGGGCGCCAGGCCCTTTGGGAGGGGCCCCTCAGGAGCCCACCTAGAGTTAGGGTTAGCCCCCAGGAGGCCGGCAAGCCCTATCTGCTGGATGTGCGGCGAGCGGAGGGGCAGGCCGAGCTGAGGGTGCTGAGGAGTGGGAGCGTGGGCCCAAGCGTTTTGGCGCGGGGGGCCTTTGAATGTCGTCAGGGGCTCGGAGTGCCCTGCACGTTCTCCCGCTCTGAATGATCGGCGGCGCCAATAACGGCCTGGGTGGCGGTGGGGCGGAGGGTGAGTCCAGCGCTGGGGCTCGGGGGTCCCAATCCCCAGTGTTGCAGTGCCAGGCCCCTTGGGAGGGGCACCTTGGGGGCCGAACTAGGGTTAGGATTAGCCCCCAGGAGGCCGGCAGGCAGGATCCACCGGCGCTGTGGCGAGCAGGGGGGCGGGCCGAGGGGAGTTCGCTGGAGAGCGGGAGCGTGGGCCCAAGTGTTTTGGCAGAGGGGGCCTTCGAAGCTCGCCGGGGGCTCGGAGGGCCCTACCTGTTCTCCCGCCCTGAATAACCGGCGGCACCTGAAGCGGCCCGGGTGGGTGGCGGGTGGCTGCAGGGTGAGTCCAGCGCTGGGCTTTGGAGGTTCCCAATCCCCGGCGTTGGGGCGCCAAGCCCCTTTGGATGGGCCCCTCGGGGACCCACCTAGGGTTTGCGTTAGCCCCCAGGAGCCCGTCAGGCCCAATCCCCTGGCTGTGTGGCGCAAGGTGGGGTGGGCCGAGGGGACGGAGCTGGCGAGCGGGACCATGGGCCCACAGGTTTTGGCGTGGGGGCCTTCGAAGATCCTCAGGGGCTAGGAGGGCCCTGCCCCTTCTCCCACCTGAATGACCGGCGGCGCCCCTAGCGGCCCCGGTGGCGGGGGCTGCAGGGTGTGTCCGGCCCTGGGGCTAGGACGTCCAGGATCCCGGGGCGTGGCTGCGCAAGGCCCCTTGGGAGGGGCCCCTCGAGGACCGACCTAGGGTTAGGGTTAGTCCCCAGGAGGCCGGCAGGTCCGATCCGCCTGCTGTGTTTCGAGCGGAGGGGCAGGTTGAGGTGAGGGCGCTGACTAGTGGGAACGTGGGCCCAAGCGCTTTGGGGCGGGGGGCCGTCGAGGGCAGCGGGGGCTCAGAGGTCCCTGACCCTTCTGCCGCCCTGAGTGAGCGGCAGCGCCCCTAGTGCCCAGGTGGTGGAGGGGCAGCAGTGTTAGTCTGGCCCTGGGGCTCGGGGGTCCCCAATCCCCAGGGTTGCCGCCCCAGGCCCTTTGAAAGGGGCCTCTCGGGGACTGACCTAGGGTCAGGGTTACCAAGCAGGATGCCGGCAGGCCCGAGATGCCCGCTGTGCAGCGAGTGGAGGGGCGGGCAGAATGAGGGCGCTGGCGAGCGGGAGCCTGGGCTCAAACATTTGGCGGGGGGTCCTTCGAAGGTAGCCGGGAGCTCAGAGGGCCCTGCCCGTTCTCCCGCCCTGTATGACCGGTGGGCCCCCTAGAGGCCCAGGTGGCGGGGGGCTGCAGGGTGAGTCCGGCGCTGGGTCTCGGGTCCCCAGTCTCCGGCGCTGAGGCGCCGGGCCCCTTGGGTGGGGCCCCTCAGGAGCCCACCTAGACTTAGTGTTAGCCCCCGTGAGGCCGGCAAGCCCGACCTGCTGGATGTGCGGCGAGCAGAGGGGTAGGCCGAGTTGAGGGCGCTGAGGAGTGGGAGCGTGGGCCCAACCGTTTTGGCGCGGGGGCCTTCGAAGGTCATCAGGGGCTAGGAGGGCCCTGCTCCTTCTCCCGCCTGAATGACCGGCGGCGCCCCTAGCGGCCGGAGTGGCGGGGGGCTGCAGGCTGATTCCACCGCTGGGGTTCAGTGGTTCCCAGTCCCTGGCGTTGGGTCGCCAAGCCCCTTGGGAGGGGCCCCTCGGGGACCCACCTAGGGTTCAGATTAGCCCCCAGGAGGCCGGCAGGTCCAATCCGCCTGCTGTGTTTCGAGCAGAGGGGCGGGTTGAGGTGAGGGCGCTGACAAGTGGCAACGTGGGCCCGAGCGCTTTGGGGCGGGGGGCCATCGAAGGTCGGCGGGGGCTCGGAGGGCCCTACCCCTTCTCCCGCCTGAATGACCGGCGGCGCCCCTAGCGGCCCCGGTGGCGGGGGGCTGCGGGTAAAGTCCGGCGCTCCGTCTCGGGTCCCCAATCCCCGTCGTTTGGGCGCCAGGCCCTTTGGGAGGGGCCCCTCAGGAGCCCACCTAGAGTTAGGGTTAGCCCCCAGGAGGCCGGCAAGCCCTATCTGCTGGATGTGCGGCGAGCGGAGGGGCAGGCCGAGCTGAGGGTGCTGAGGAGTGGGAGCGTGGGCCCAAGCGTTTTGGCGCGGGGGGCCTTTGAATGTCGTCAGGGGCTCGGAGTGCCCTGCACGTTCTCCCGCTCTGAATGATCGGCGGCGCCAATAACGGCCTGGGTGGCGGTGGGGCGGAGGGTGAGTCCAGCGCTGGGGCTCGGGGGTCCCAATCCCCAGTGTTGCAGTGCCAGGCCCCTTGGGAGGGGCCCCTTGGGGGCCGAACTAGGGTTAGGATTAGCCCCCAGGAGGCCGGCAGGCAGGATCCACCGGCGCTGTGGCGAGCAGGGGGGCGGGCCGAGGGGAGTTCGCTGGAGAGCGGGAGCGTGGGCCCAAGTGTTTTGGCAGAGGGGGCCTTCGAAGCTCGCCGGGGGCTCGGAGGGCCCTACCTGTTCTCCCGCCCTGAATAACCGGCGGCACCTGAAGCGGCCCGGGTGGGTGGCGGGTGGCTGCAGGGTGAGCCCAGCGCTGGGCTTTGGAGGTTCCCAATCCCCGGCGTTGGGGCGCCAAGCCCCTTTGGATGGGCCCCTCGGGGACCCACCTAGGGTTTGCGTTAGACCCCAGGAGCCCGTCAGGCCCAATCCCCTGGCTGTGTGGCGCAAGGTGGGGTGGGCCGAGGGGACGGAGCTGGCGAGCGGGACCATGGGCCCACAGGTTTTGGCGTGGGGGCCTTCGAAGATCCTCAGGGGCTAGGAGGGCCCTGCCCCTTCTCCCACCTGAATGACTGGCGGCGCCCCTAGCGACCCCGGTGGCGGGGGGCTGCGGGTAAAGTCCGGCGCTCCGTCTCGGGTCCCCAATCCCCGTCGTTTGGGCGCCAGGCCCTTTGGGAGGGGCCCCTCAGGAGCCCACCTAGAGTTAGGGTTAGCCCCCAGGAGGCCGGCAAGCCCTATCTGCTGGATGTGCGGCGAGCGGAGGGGCAGGCCGAGCTGAGGGTGCTGAGGAGTGGGAGCGTGGGCCCAAGCGTTTTGGCGCGGGGGGCCTTTGAATGTCGTCAGGGGCTCGGAGTGCCCTGCACGTTCTCCCGCTCTGAATGATCGGCGGCGCCAATAACGGCCTGGGTGGCGGTGGGGCGGAGGGTGAGTCCAGCGCTGGGGCTCGGGGGTCCCAATCCCCAGTGTTGCAGTGCCAGGCCCCTTGGGAGGGGCCCCTTGGGGGCCGAACTAGGGTTAGGATTAGCCCCCAGGAGGCCGGCAGGCAGGATCCACCGGCGCTGTGGCGAGCAGGGGGGCGGGCCGAGGGGAGTTCGCTGGAGAGCGGGAGCGTGGGCCCAAGTGTTTTGGCAGAGGGGGCCTTCGAAGCTCGCCGGGGGCTCGGAGGGCCCTACCTGTTCTCCCGCCCTGAATAACCGGCGGCACCTGAAGCGGCCCGGGTGGGTGGCGGGTGGCTGCAGGGTGAGCCCAGCGCTGGGCTTTGGAGGTTCCCAATCCCCGGCGTTGGGGCGCCAAGCCCCTTTGGATGGGCCCCTCGGGGACCCACCTAGGGTTTGCGTTAGACCCCAGGAGCCCGTCAGGCCCAATCCCCTGGCTGTGTGGCGCAAGGTGGGGTGGGCCGAGGGGACGGAGCTGGCGAGCGGGACCATGGGCCCACAGGTTTTGGCGTGGGGGCCTTCGAAGATCCTCAGGGGCTAGGAGGGCCCTGCCCCTTCTCCCACCTGAATGACTGGCGGCGCCCCTAGCGACCCCGGTGGCGGGGGGCTGCGGGTAAAGTCCGGCGCTCCGTCTCGGGTCCCCAATCCCCGTCGTTTGGGCGCCAGGCCCTTTGGGAGGGGCCCCTCAGGAGCCCACCTAGAGTTAGGGTTAGCCCCCAGGAGGCCGGCAAGCCCTATCTGCTGGATGTGCGGCGAGCGGAGGGGCAGGCCGAGCTGAGGGTGCTGAGGAGTGGGAGCGTGGGCCCAAGCGTTTTGGCGCGGGGGGCCTTTGAATGTCGTCAGGGGCTCGGAGTGCCCTGCACGTTCTCCCGCTCTGAATGATCGGCGGCGCCAATAACGGCCTGGGTGGCGGTGGGGCGGAGGGTGAGTCCAGCGCTGGGGCTCGGGGGTCCCAATCCCCAGTGTTGCAGTGCCAGGCCCCTTGGGAGGGGCCCCTTGGGGGCCGAACTAGGGTTAGGATTAGCCCCCAGGAGGCCGGCAGGCAGGATCCACCGGCGCTGTGGCGAGCAGGGGGGCGGGCCGAGGGGAGTTCGCTGGAGAGCGGGAGCGTGGGCCCAAGTGTTTTGGCAGAGGGGGCCTTCGAAGCTCGCCGGGGGCTCGGAGGGCCCTACCTGTTCTCCCGCCCTGAATAACCGGCGGCACCTGAAGCGGCCCGGGTGGGTGGCGGGTGGCTGCAGGGTGAGTCCAGCGCTGGGCTTTGGAGGTTCCCAATCCCCGGCGTTGGGGCGCCAAGCCCCTTTGGATGGGCCCCTCGGGGACCCACCTAGGGTTTGCGTTAGCCCCCAGGAGCCCGTCAGGCCCAATCCCCTGGCTGTGTGGCGCAAGGTGGGGTGGGCCGAGGGGACGGAGCTGGCGAGCGGGACCATGGGCCCACAGGTTTTGGCGTGGGGGCCTTCGAAGATCCTCAGGGGCTAGGAGGGCCCTGCCCCTTCTCCCACCTGAATGACCGGCGGCGCCCCTAGCGGCCCCGGTGGCGGGGGCTGCAGGGTGTGTCCGGCCCTGGGGCTAGGACGTCCAGGATCCCGGGGCGTGGCTGCGCAAGGCCCCTTGGGAGGGGCCCCTCGAGGACCGACCTAGGGTTAGGGTTAGTCCCCAGGAGGCCGGCAGGTCCGATCCGCCTGCTGTGTTTCGAGCGGAGGGGCAGGTTGAGGTGAGGGCGCTGACTAGTGGGAACGTGGGCCCAAGCGCTTTGGGGCGGGGGGCCGTCGAGGGCAGCGGGGGCTCAGAGGTCCCTGCCCCTTCTGCCACCCTGAGTGAGCGGCAGCGCCCCTAGTGCCCAGGTGGTGGAGGGGCAGCAGTGTTAGTCTGGCCCTGGGGCTCGGGGGTCCCCAATCCCCAGGGTTGCCGCCCCAGGCCCTTTGAAAGGGGCCTCTCGGGGACTGACCTAGGGTCAGGGTTACCAAGCAGGATGCCGGCAGGCCCGAGATGCCCGCTGTGCAGCGAGTGGAGGGGCGGGCAGAATGAGGGCGCTGGCGAGCGGGAGCCTGGGCTCAAACATTTGGCGGGGGGTCCTTCGAAGGTAGCCGGGAGCTCAGAGGGCCCTGCCCGTTCTCCCGCCCTGTATGACCGGTGGGCCCCCTAGAGGCCCAGGTGGCGGGGGGCTGCAGGGTGAGTCCGGCGCTGGGTCTCGGGTCCCCAGTCTCCGGCGCTGAGGCGCCGGGCCCCTTGGGTGGGGCCCCTCAGGAGCCCACCTAGACTTAGTGTTAGCCCCCGTGAGGCCGGCAAGCCCGACCTGCTGGATGTGCGGCGAGCAGAGGGGTAGGCCGAGTTGAGGGCGCTGAGGAGTGGGAGCGTGGGCCCAACCGTTTTGGCGCGGGGGCCTTCGAAGGTCATCAGGGGCTAGGAGGGCCCTGCTCCTTCTCCCGCCTGAATGACCGGCGGCGCCCCTAGCGGCCGGAGTGGCGGGGGGCTGCAGGCTGATTCCACCGCTGGGGTTCAGTGGTTCCCAGTCCCTGGCGTTGGGTCGCCAAGCCCCTTGGGAGGGGCCCCTCGGGGACCCACCTAGGGTTCAGATTAGCCCCCAGGAGGCCGGCAGGTCCAATCCGCCTGCTGTGTTTCGAGCGGAGGGGCGGGTTGAGGTGAGGGCGCTGACAAGTGGCAACGTGGGCCCGAGCGCTTTGGGGCGGGGGGCCATCGAAGGTCGGCGGGGGCTCGGAGGGCCCTACCCCTTCTCCCGCCTGAATGACCGGCGGCGCCCCTAGCGGCCCTGGTGGCGGGGGGCTGCGGGTAAAGTCCGGCGCTCCGTCTCGGGTCCCCAATCCCCGTCGTTTGGGCGCCAGGCCCTTTGGGAGGGGCCCCTCAGGAGCCCACCTAGAGTTAGGGTTAGCCCCCAGGAGGCCGGCAAGCCCTATCTGCTGGATGTGCGGCGAGCGGAGGGGCAGGCCGAGCTGAGGGTGCTGAGGAGTGGGAGCGTGGGCCCAAGCGTTTTGGCGCGGGGGGCCTTTGAATGTCGTCAGGGGCTCGGAGTGCCCTGCACGTTCTCCCGCTCTGAATGATCGGCGGCGCCAATAACGGCCTGGGTGGCGGTGGGGCGGAGGGTGAGTCCAGCGCTGGGGCTCGGGGGTCCCAATCCCCAGTGTTGCAGTGCCAGGCCCCTTGGGAGGGGCCCCTTGGGGGCCGAACTAGGGTTAGGATTAGCCCCCAGGAGGCCGGCAGGCAGGATCCACCGGCGCTGTGGTGAGCAGGGGGGCGGGCCGAGGGGAGTTCGCTGGAGAGCGGGAGCGTGGGCCCAAGTGTTTTGGCAGAGGGGGCCTTCGAAGCTCGCCGGGGGCTCGGAGGGCCCTACCTGTTCTCCCGCCCTGAATAACCGGCGGCACCTGAAGCGGCCCGGGTGGATGGCGGGTGGCTGCAGGGTGAGCCCAGCGCTGGGCTTTGGAGGTTCCCAATCCCCGGCGTTGGGGCGCCAAGCCCCTTTGGATGGGCCCCTCGGGGACCCACCTAGGGTTTGCGTTAGCCCCCAGGAGCCCGTCAGGCCCAATCCCCTGGCTGTGTGGCGCAAGGTGGGGTGGGCCGAGGGGACGGAGCTGGCGAGCGGGACCATGGGCCCACAGGTTTTGGCGTGGGGGCCTTCGAAGATCCTCAGGGGCTAGGAGGGCCCTGCCCCTTCTCCCACCTGAATGACTGGCGGCGCCCCTAGCGAACCCGGTGGCGGGGGGCTGCGGGTAAAGTCCGGCGCTCCGTCTCGGGTCCCCAATCCCCGTCGTTTGGGCGCCAGGCCCTTTGGGAGGGGCCCCTCAGGAGCCCACCTAGAGTTAGGGTTAGCCCCCAGGAGGCCGGCAAGCCCTATCTGCTGGATGTGCGGCGAGCGGAGGGGCAGGCCGAGCTGAGGGTGCTGAGGAGTGGGAGCGTGGGCCCAAGCGTTTTGGCGCGGGGGGCCTTTGAATGTCGTCAGGGGCTCGGAGTGCCCTGCACGTTCTCCCGCTCTGAATGATCGGCGGCGCCAATAACGGCCTGGGTGGCGGTGGGGCGGAGGGTGAGTCCAGCGCTGGGGCTCGGGGGTCCCAATCCCCAGTGTTGCAGTGCCAGGCCCCTTGGGAGGGGCCCCTTGGGGGCCGAACTAGGGTTAGGATTAGCCCCCAGGAGGCCAGCAGGCAGGATCCACCGGCGCTGTGGCGAGCAGGGGGGCGGGCCGAGGGGAGTTCGCTGGAGAGCGGGAGCGTGGGCCCAAGTGTTTTGGCAGAGGGGGCCTTCGAAGCTCGCCGGGGGCTCGGAGGGCCCTACCTGTTCTCCCGCCCTGAATAACCGGCGGCACCTGAAGCGGCCCGGGTGGGTGGCGGGTGGCTGCAGGGTGAGCCCAGCGCTGGGCTTTGGAGGTTCCCAATCCCCGGCGTTGGGGCGCCAAGCCCCTTTGGATGGGCCCCTCGGGGACCCACCTAGGGTTTGCGTTAGCCCCCAGGAGCCCGTCAGGCCCAATCCCCTGGCTGTGTGGCGCAAGGTGGGGTGGGCCGAGGGGACGGAGCTGGCGAGCGGGACCATGGGCCCACAGGTTTTGGCGTGGGGGCCTTCGAAGATCCTCAGGGGCTAGGAGGGCCCTGCCCCTTCTCCCACCTGAATGACCGGCGGCGCCCCTAGCGGCCCCGGTGGCGGGGGCTGCAGGGTGTGTCCGGCCCTGGGGCTAGGACGTCCAGGATCCCGGGGCGTGGCTGCGCAAGGCCCCTTGGGAGGGGCCCCTCGAGGACCGACCTAGGGTTAGGGTTAGTCCCCAGGAGGCCAGCAGGTCCGATCCGCCTGCTGTGTTTCGAGCGGAGGGGCAGGTTGAGGTGAGGGCGCTGACTAGTGGGAACGTGGGCCCAAGCGCTTTGGGGCGGGGGGCCGTCGAGGGCAGCGGGGGCTCAGAGGTCCCTGCCCCTTCTGCCGCCCTGAGTGAGCGGCAGCGCCCCTAGTGCCCAGGTGGTGGAGGGGCAGCAGTGTTAGTCTGGCCCTGGGGCTCGGGGGTCCCCAATCCCCAGGGTTGCCGCCCCAGGCCCTTTGAAAGGGGCCTCTCGGGGACTGACCTAGGGTCAGGGTTACCAAGCAGGATGCCGGCAGGCCCGAGATGCCCGCTGTGCAGCGAGTGGAGGGGCGGGCAGAATGAGGGCGCTGGCGAGCGGGAGCCTGGGCTCAAACATTTGGCGGGGGGTCCTTCGAAGGTAGCCGGGAGCTCAGAGGGCCCTGCCCGTTCTCCCGCCCTGTATGACCGGTGGGCCCCCTAGAGGCCCAGGTGGCGGGGGGCTGCAGGGTGAGTCCGGCGCTGGGTCTCGGGTCCCCAATCTCCGGCGCTGAGGCGCCGGGCCCCTTGGGTGGGGCCCCTCAGGAGCCCACCTAGACTTAGTGTTAGCCCCCGTGAGGCCGGCAAGCCCGACCTGCTGGATGTGCGGCGAGCAGAGGGGTAGGCCGAGTTGAGGGCGCTGAGGAGTGGGAGCGTGGGCCCAACCGTTTTGGCGCGGGGGCCTTCGAAGGTCATCAGGGGCTAGGAGGGCCCTGCTCCTTCTCCCGCCTGAATGACCGGCGGCGCCCCTAGCGGCCGGAGTGGCGGGGGGCTGCAGGCTGATTCCACCGCTGGGGTTCAGTGGTTCCCAGTCCCTGGCGTTGGGTCGCCAAGCCCCTTGGGAGGGGCCCCTCGAGGACCCACCTAGGGTTCAGATTAGCCCCCAGGAGGCCGGCAGGTCCAATCCGCCTGCTGTGTTTCGAGCGGAGGGGCGGGTTGAGGTGAGGGCGCTGACAAGTGGCAACGTGGGCCCGAGCGCTTTGGGGCGGGGGGCCATCGAAGGTCGGCGGGGGCTCGGAGGGCCCTACCCTTCTCCCGCCTGAATGACCGGCGGCGCCCCTAGCGGCCCCGGTGGCGGGGGGCTGCGGGTAAAGTCCGGCGCTCCGTCTCGGGTCCCCAATCCCCGTCGTTTGGGCGCCAGGCCCTTTGGGAGGGGCCCCTCAGGAGCCCTCCTAGAGTTCGGGTTAGCCCCCAGGAGGCCGGCAAGCCCTATCTGCTGGATGTGCGGCGAGCGGAGGGGCAGGCCGAGCTGAGGGTGCTGAGGAGTGGGAGCGTGGGCCCAAGCGTTTTGGCGCGGGGGGCCTTTGAATGTCGTCAGGGGCTCGGAGTGCCCTGCACGTTCTCCCGCTCTGAGTGATCGGCGGCGCCAATAACGGCCTGGGTGGCGGTGGGGCGGAGGGTAAGTCCAGCGCTGGGGCTCGGGGGTCCCAATCCCCAGTGTTGCAGTGCCAGGCCCCTTGGGAGGGGCCCCTTGGGGGCCGAACTAGGGTTAGGATTAGCCCCCAGGAGGCCGGCAGGCAGGATCCACCGGCGCTGTGGCGAGCAGGGGGGCGGGCCGAGGGGAGTTCGCTGGAGAGCGGGAGCGTGGGCCCAAGTGTTTTGGCAGAGGGGGCCTTCGAAGCTCGCCGGGGGCTCGGAGGGCCCTACCTGTTCTCCCGCCCTGAATAACCGGCGGAACCTGAAGCGGCCCGGGTGGGTGGCGGGTGGCTGCAGGGTGAGTCCAGCGCTGGGCTTTGGAGGTTCCCAATCCCCGGCGTTGGGGCGCCAAGCCCCTTTGGATGGGCCCCTCGGGGACCCACCTAGGGTTTGCGTTAGCCCCCAGGAGCCCGTCAGGCCCAATCCCCTGGCTGTGTGGCGCAAGGTGGGGTGGGCCGAGGGGACGGAGCTGGCGAGCGGGACCATGGGCCCACAGGTTTTGGCGTGGGGGCCTTCGAAGATCCTCAGGGGCTAGGAGGGCCCTGCCCCTTCTCCCACCTGAATGACTGGCGGCGCCCCTAGCGGCCCCGGTGGCGGGGGGCTGCGGGTAAAGTCCGGCGCTCCGTCTCGGGTCCCCAATCCCCGTCGTTTGGGCGCCAGGCCCTTTGGGAGGGGCCCCTCAGGAGCCCACCTAGAGTTAGGGTTAGCCCCCAGGAGGCCGGCAAGCCCTATCTGCTGGATGTGCGGCGAGCGGAGGGGCAGGCCGAGCTGAGGGTGCTGAGGAGTGGGAGCGTGGGCCCAAGCGTTTTGGCGCGGGGGGCCTTTGAATGTCGTCAGGGGCTCGGAGTGCCCTGCACGTTCTCCCGCTCTGAATGATCGGCGGCGCCAATAACGGCCTGGGTGGCGGTGGGGCGGAGGGTGAGTCCAGCGCTGGGGCTCGGGGGTCCCAATCCCCAGTGTTGCAGTGCCAGGCCCCTTGGGAGGGGCCCCTTGGGGGCCGAACTAGGGTTAGGATTAGCCCCCAGGAGGCCGGCAGGCAGGATCCACCGGCGCTGTGGCGAGCAGGGGGGCGGGCCGAGGGGAGTTCGCTGGAGAGCGGGAGCGTGGGCCCAAGTGTTTTGGCAGAGGGGGCCTTCGAAGCTCGCCGGGGGCTCGGAGGGCCCTACCTGTTCTCCCGCCCTGAATAACCGGCGGCACCTGAAGCGGCCCGGGTGGATGGCGGGTGGCTGCAGGGTGAGCCCAGCGCTGGGCTTTGGAGGTTCCCAATCCCCGGCGTTGGGGCGCCAAGCCCCTTTGGATGGGCCCCTCGGGGACCCACCTAGGGTTTGCGTTAGCCCCCAGGAGCCCGTCAGGCCCAATCCCCTGGCTGTGTGGCGCAAGGTGGGGTGGGCCGAGGGGACGGAGCTGGCGAGCGGGACCATGGGCCCACAGGTTTTGGCGTGGGGGCCTTCGAAGATCCTCAGGGGCTAGGAGGGCCCTGCCCCTTCTCCCACCTGAATGACTGGCGGCGCCCCTAGCGAACCCGGTGGCGGGGGGCTGCGGGTAAAGTCCGGCGCTCCGTCTCGGGTCCCCAATCCCCGTCGTTTGGGCGCCAGGCCCTTTGGGAGGGGCCCCTCAGGAGCCCACCTAGAGTTAGGGTTAGCCCCCAGGAGGCCGGCAAGCCCTATCTGCTGGATGTGCGGCGAGCGGAGGGGCAGGCCGAGCTGAGGGTGCTGAGGAGTGGGAGCGTGGGCCCAAGCGTTTTGGCGCGGGGGGCCTTTGAATGTCGTCAGGGGCTCGGAGTGCCCTGCACGTTCTCCCGCTCTGAATGATCGGCGGCGCCAATAACGGCCTGGGTGGCGGTGGGGCGGAGGGTGAGTCCAGCGCTGGGGCTCGGGGGTCCCAATCCCCAGTGTTGCAGTGCCAGGCCCCTTGGGAGGGGCCCCTTGGGGGCCGAACTAGGGTTAGGATTAGCCCCCAGGAGGCCAGCAGGCAGGATCCACCGGCGCTGTGGCGAGCAGGGGGGCGGGCCGAGGGGAGTTCGCTGGAGAGCGGGAGCGTGGGCCCAAGTGTTTTGGCAGAGGGGGCCTTCGAAGCTCGCCGGGGGCTCGGAGGGCCCTACCTGTTCTCCCGCCCTGAATAACCGGCGGCACCTGAAGCGGCCCGGGTGGGTGGCGGGTGGCTGCAGGGTGAGCCCAGCGCTGGGCTTTGGAGGTTCCCAATCCCCGGCGTTGGGGCGCCAAGCCCCTTTGGATGGGCCCCTCGGGGACCCACCTAGGGTTTGCGTTAGCCCCCAGGAGCCCGTCAGGCCCAATCCCCTGGCTGTGTGGCGCAAGGTGGGGTGGGCCGAGGGGACGGAGCTGGCGAGCGGGACCATGGGCCCACAGGTTTTGGCGTGGGGGCCTTCGAAGATCCTCAGGGGCTAGGAGGGCCCTGCCCCTTCTCCCACCTGAATGACCGGCGGCGCCCCTAGCGGCCCCGGTGGCGGGGGCTGCAGGGTGTGTCCGGCCCTGGGGCTAGGACGTCCAGGATCCCGGGGCGTGGCTGCGCAAGGCCCCTTGGGAGGGGCCCCTCGAGGACCGACCTAGGGTTAGGGTTAGTCCCCAGGAGGCCAGCAGGTCCGATCCGCCTGCTGTGTTTCGAGCGGAGGGGCAGGTTGAGGTGAGGGCGCTGACTAGTGGGAACGTGGGCCCAAGCGCTTTGGGGCGGGGGGCCGTCGAGGGCAGCGGGGGCTCAGAGGTCCCTGCCCCTTCTGCCGCCCTGAGTGAGCGGCAGCGCCCCTAGTGCCCAGGTGGTGGAGGGGCAGCAGTGTTAGTCTGGCCCTGGGGCTCGGGGGTCCCCAATCCCCAGGGTTGCCGCCCCAGGCCCTTTGAAAGGGGCCTCTCGGGGACTGACCTAGGGTCAGGGTTACCAAGCAGGATGCCGGCAGGCCCGAGATGCCCGCTGTGCAGCGAGTGGAGGGGCGGGCAGAATGAGGGCGCTGGCGAGCGGGAGCCTGGGCTCAAACATTTGGCGGGGGGTCCTTCGAAGGTAGCCGGGAGCTCAGAGGGCCCTGCCCGTTCTCCCGCCCTGTATGACCGGTGGGCCCCCTAGAGGCCCAGGTGGCGGGGGGCTGCAGGGTGAGTCCGGCGCTGGGTCTCGGGTCCCCAATCTCCGGCGCTGAGGCGCCGGGCCCCTTGGGTGGGGCCCCTCAGGAGCCCACCTAGACTTAGTGTTAGCCCCCGTGAGGCCGGCAAGCCCGACCTGCTGGATGTGCGGCGAGCAGAGGGGTAGGCCGAGTTGAGGGCGCTGAGGAGTGGGAGCGTGGGCCCAACCGTTTTGGCGCGGGGGCCTTCGAAGGTCATCAGGGGCTAGGAGGGCCCTGCTCCTTCTCCCGCCTGAATGACCGGCGGCGCCCCTAGCGGCCGGAGTGGCGGGGGGCTGCAGGCTGATTCCACCGCTGGGGTTCAGTGGTTCCCAGTCCCTGGCGTTGGGTCGCCAAGCCCCTTGGGAGGGGCCCCTCGAGGACCCACCTAGGGTTCAGATTAGCCCCCAGGAGGCCGGCAGGTCCAATCCGCCTGCTGTGTTTCGAGCGGAGGGGCGGGTTGAGGTGAGGGCGCTGACAAGTGGCAACGTGGGCCCGAGCGCTTTGGGGCGGGGGGCCATCGAAGGTCGGCGGGGGCTCGGAGGGCCCTACCCTTCTCCCGCCTGAATGACCGGCGGCGCCCCTAGCGGCCCCGGTGGCGGGGGGCTGTGGGTAAAGTCCGGCGCTCCGTCTCGGGTCCCCAATCCCCGTCGTTTGGGCGCCAGGCCCTTTGGGAGGGGCCCCTCAGGAGCCCTCCTAGAGTTCGGGTTAGCCCCCAGGAGGCCGGCAAGCCCTATCTGCTGGATGTGCGGCGAGCGGAGGGGCAGGCCGAGCTGAGGGTGCTGAGGAGTGGGAGCGTGGGCCCAAGCGTTTTGGCGCGGGGGGCCTTTGAATGTCGTCAGGGGCTCGGAGTGCCCTGCACGTTCTCCCGCTCTGAGTGATCGGCGGCGCCAATAACGGCCTGGGTGGCGGTGGGGCGGAGGGTAAGTCCAGCGCTGGGGCTCGGGGGTCCCAATCCCCAGTGTTGCAGTGCCAGGCCCCTTGGGAGGGGCCCCTTGGGGGCCGAACTAGGGTTAGGATTAGCCCCCAGGAGGCCGGCAGGCAGGATCCACCGGCGCTGTGGCGAGCAGGGGGGCGGGCCGAGGGGAGTTCGCTGGAGAGCGGGAGCGTGGGCCCAAGTGTTTTGGCAGAGGGGGCCTTCGAAGCTCGCCGGGGGCTCGGAGGGCCCTACCTGTTCTCCCGCCCTGAATAACCGGCGGCACCTGAAGCGGCCCGGGTGGGTGGCGGGTGGCTGCAGGGTGAGTCCAGCGCTGGGCTTTGGAGGTTCCCAATCCCAGGCGTTGGGGCGCCAAGCCCCTTTGGATGGGCCCCTCGGGGACCCACCTAGGGTTTGCGTTAGCCCCCAGGAGCCCGTCAGGCCCAATCCCCTGGCTGTGTGGCGCAAGGTGGGGTGGGCCGAGGGGACGGAGCTGGCGAGCGGGACCATGGGCCCACAGGTTTTGGCGTGGGGGCCTTCGAAGATCCTCAGGGGCTAGGAGGGCCCTGCCCCTTCTCCCACCTGAATGACTGGCGGCGCCCCTAGCGGCCCCGGTGGCGGGGGGCTGCGGGTAAAGTCCGGCGCTCCGTCTCGGGTCCCCAATCCCCGTCGTTTGGGCGCCAGGCCCTTTGGGAGGGGCCCCTCAGGAGCCCACCTAGAGTTAGGGTTAGCCCCCAGGAGGCCGGCAAGCCCTATCTGCTGGATGTGCGGCGAGCGGAGGGGCAGGCCGAGCTGAGGGTGCTGAGGAGTGGGAGCGTGGGCCCAAGCGTTTTGGCGCGGGGGGCCTTTGAATGTCGTCAGGGGCTCGGAGTGCCCTGCACGTTCTCCCGCTCTGAATGATCGGCGGCGCCAATAACGGCCTGGGTGGCGGTGGGGCGGAGGGTGAGTCCAGCGCTGGGGCTCGGGGGTCCCAATCCCCAGTGTTGCAGTGCCAGGCCCCTTGGGAGGGGCCCCTTGGGGGCCGAACTAGGGTTAGGATTAGCCCCCAGGAGGCCGGCAGGCAGGATCCACCGGCGCTGTGGCGAGCAGGGGGGCGGGCCGAGGGGAGTTCGCTGGAGAGCGGGAGCGTGGGCCCAAGTGTTTTGGCAGAGGGGGCCTTCGAAGCTCGCCGGGGGCTCGGAGGGCCCTACCTGTTCTCCCGCCCTGAATAACCAGCGGCACCTGAAGCGGCCCGGGTGGGTGGCGGGTGGCTGCAGGGTGAGTCCAGCGCTGGGCTTTGGAGGTTCCCAATCCCCGGCGTTGGGGTGCCAAGCCCCTTTGGATGGGCCCCTCGGGGACCCACCTAGGGTTTGCGTTAGCCCCCAGGAGCCCGTCAGGCCCAATCCCCTGGCTGTGTGGCGCAAGGTGGGGTGGGCCGAGGGGACGGAGCTGGCGAGCGGGACCATGGGCCCACAGGTTTTGGCGTGGGGGCCTTCGAAGATCCTCAGGGGCTAGGAGGGCCCTGCCCCTTCTCCCACCTGAATGACTGGCGGCGCCCCTAGCGACCCCGGTGGCGGGGGGCTGCGGGTAAAGTCCGGCGCTCCGTCTCGGGTCCCCAATCCCCGTCGTTTGGGCGCCAGGCCCTTTGGGAGGGGCCCCTCAGGAGCCCACCTAGAGTTAGGGTTAGCCCCCAGGAGGCCGGCAAGCCCTATCTGCTGGATGTGCGGCGAGCGGAGGGGCAGGCCGAGCTGAGGGTGCTGAGGAGTGGGAGCGTGGGCCCAAGCGTTTTGGCGCGGGGGGCCTTTGAATGTCGTCAGGGGCTCGGAGTGCCCTGCACGTTCTCCCGCTCTGAATGATCGGCGGCGCCAATAACGGCCTGGGTGGCGGTGGGGCGGAGGGTGAGTCCAGCGCTGGGGCTCGGGGGTCCCAATCCCCAGTGTTGCAGTGCCAGGCCCCTTGGGAGGGGCCCCTTGGGGGCCGAACTAGGGTTAGGATTAGCCCCCAGGAGGCCGGCAGGCAGGATCCACCGGCGCTGTGGCGAGCAGGGGGGCGGGCCGAGGGGAGTTCGCTGGAGAGCGGGAGCGTGGGCCCAAGTGTTTTGGCAGAGGGGGCCTTCGAAGCTCGCCGGGGGCTCGGAGGGCCCTACCTGTTCTCCCGCCCTGAATAACCGGCGGCACCTGAAGCGGGCCCGGGTGGGTGGCGGGTGGCTGCAGGGTGAGTCCAGCGCTGGGCTTTGGAGGTTCCCAATCCCCGGCGTTGGGGCGCCAAGCCCCTTTGGATGGGCCCCTCGGGGACCCACCTAGGGTTTGCGTTAGCCCCCAGGAGCCCGTCAGGCCCAATCCCCTGGCTGTGTGGCGCAAGGTGGGGTGGGCCGAGGGGACGGAGCTGGCGAGCGGGACCATGGGCCCACAGGTTTTGGCGTGGGGGCCTTCGAAGATCCTCAGGGGCTAGGAGGGCCCTGCCCCTTCTCCCACCTGAATGACCGGCGGCGCCCCTAGCGGCCCCGGTGGCGGGGGCTGCAGGGTGTGTCCGGCCCTGGGGCTAGGACGTCCAGGATCCCGGGGCGTGGCTGCGCAAGGCCCCTTGGGAGGGGCCCCTCGAGGACCGACCTAGGGTTAGGGTTAGTCCCCAGGAGGCCGGCAGGTCCGATCCGCCTGCTGTGTTTCGAGCGGAGGGGCAGGTTGAGGTGAGGGCGCTGACTAGTGGGAACGTGGGCCCAAGCGCTTTGGGGCGGGGGGCCGTCGAGGGCAGCGGGGGCTCAGAGGTCCCTGCCCCTTCTGCCGCCCTGAGTGAGCGGCAGCGCCCCTAGTGCCCAGGTGGTGGAGGGGCAGCAGTGTTAGTCTGGCCCTGGGGCTCGGGGGTCCCCAATCCCCAGGGTTGCCGCCCCAGGCCCTTTGAAAGGGGCCTCTCGGGGACTGACCTAGGGTCAGGGTTACCAAGCAGGATGCCGGCAGGCCCGAGATGCCCGCTGTGCAGCGAGTGGAGGGGCGGGCAGAATGAGGGCGCTGGCGAGCGGGAGCCTGGGCTCAAACATTTGGCGGGGGGTCCTTCGAAGGTAGCCGGGAGCTCAGAGGGCCCTGCCCGTTCTCCCGCCCTGTATGACCGGTGGGCCCCCTAGAGGCCCAGGTGGCGGGGGGCTGCAGGGTGAGTCCGGCGCTGGGTCTCGGGTCCCCAGTCTCCGGCGCTGAGGCGCCGGGCCCCTTGGGTGGGGCCCCTCAGGAGCCCACCTAGACTTAGTGTTAGCCCCCGTGAGGCCGGCAAGCCCGACCTGCTGGATGTGCGGCGAGCAGAGGGGTAGGCCGAGTTGAGGGCGCTGAGGAGTGGGAGCGTGGGCCCAACCGTTTTGGCGCGGGGGCCTTCGAAGGTCATCAGGGGCTAGGAGGGCCCTGCTCCTTCTCCCGCCTGAATGACCGGCGGCGCCCCTAGCGGCCGAAGTGGCGGGGGGCTGCAGGCTGATTCCACCGCTGGGGTTCAGTGGTTCCCAGTCCCTGGCGTTGGGTCGCCAAGCCCCTTGGGAGGGGCCCCTCGGGGACCCACCTAGGGTTCAGATTAGCCCCCAGGAGGCCGGCAGGTCCAATCCGCCTGCTGTGTTTCGAGCGGAGGGGCGGGTTGAGGTGAGGGCGCTGACAAGTGGCAACGTGGGCCCGAGCGCTTTGGGGCGGGGGGCCATCGAAGGTCGGCGGGGGCTCGGAGGGCCCTACCCCTTCTCCCGCCTGAATGACCGGCGGCGCCCCTAGCGGCCCCGGTGGCGGGGGGCTGCGGGTAAAGTCCGGCGCTCCGTCTCGGGTCCCCAATCCCCGTCGTTTGGGCGCCAGGCCCTTTGGGAGGGGCCCCTCAGGAGCCCACCTAGAGTTAGGGTTAGCCCCCAGGAGGCCGGCAAGCCCTATCTGCTGGATGTGCGGCGAGCGGAGGGGCAGGCCGAGCTGAGGGTGCTGAGGAGTGGGAGCGTGGGCCCAAGCGTTTTGGCGCGGGGGGCCTTTGAATGTCGTCAGGGGCTCGGAGTGCCCTGCACGTTCTCCCGCTCTGAATGATCGGCGGCGCCAATAACGGCCTGGGTGGCGGTGGGGCGGAGGGTGAGTCCAGCGCTGGGGCTCGGGGGTCCCAATCCCCAGTGTTGCAGTGCCAGGCCCCTTGGGAGGGGCCCCTTGGGGGCCGAACTAGGGTTAGGATTAGCCCCCAGGAGGCCGGCAGGCAGGATCCACCGGCGCTGTGGCGAGCAGGGGGGCGGGCCGAGGGGAGTTCGCTGGAGAGCGGGAGCGTGGGCCCAAGTGTTTTGGCAGAGGGGGCCTTCGAAGCTCGCCGGGGGCTCGGAGGGCCCTACCTGTTCTCCCGCCCTGAATAACCGGCGGCACCTGAAGCGGCCCGGGTGGGTGGCGGGTGGCTGCAGGGTGAGTCCAGCGCTGGGCTTTGGAGGTTCCCAATCCCCGGCGTTGGGGCGCCAAGCCCCTTTGGATGGGCCCCTCGGGGACCCACCTAGGGTTTGCGTTAGCCCCCAGGAGCCCGTCAGGCCCAATCCCCTGGCTGTGTGGCGCAAGGTGGGGTGGGCCGAGGGGACGGAGCTGGCGAGCGGGACCATGGGCCCACAGGTTTTGGCGTGGGGGCCTTCGAAGATCCTCAGGGGCTAGGAGGGCCCTGCCCCTTCTCCCACCTGAATGACCGGCGGCGCCCCTAGCGGCCCCGGTGGCGGGGGCTGCAGGGTGTGTCCGGCCCTGGGGCTAGGACGTCCAGGATCCCGGGGCGTGGCTGCGCAAGGCCCCTTGGGAGGGGCCCCTCGAGGACCGACCTAGGGTTAGGGTTAGTCCCCAGGAGGCCGGCAGGTCCGATCCGCCTGCTGTGTTTCGAGCGGAGGGGCAGGTTGAGGTGAGGGCGCTGACTAGTGGGAACGTGGGCCCAAGCGCTTTGGGGCGGGGGGCCGTCGAGGGCAGCGGGGGCTCAGAGGTCCCTGCCCCTTCTGCCGCCCTGAGTGAGCGGCAGCGCCCCTAGTGCCCAGGTGGTGGAGGGGCAGCAGTGTTAGTCTGGCCCTGGGGCTCGGGGGTCCCCAATCCCCAGGGTTGCCGCCCCAGGCCCTTTGAAAGGGGCCTCTCGGGGACTGACCTAGGGTCAGGGTTACCAAGCAGGATGCCGGCAGGCCCGAGATGCCCGCTGTGCAGCGAGTGGAGGGGCGGGCAGAATGAGGGCGCTGGCGAGCGGGAGCCTGGGCTCAAACATTTGGCGGGGGGTCCTTCGAAGGTAGCCGGGAGCTCAGAGGGCCCTGCCCGTTCTCCCGCCCTGTATGACCGGTGGGCCCCCTAGAGGCCCAGGTGGCGGGGGGCTGCAGGGTGAGTCCGGCGCTGGGTCTCGGGTCCCCAATCTCCGGCGCTGAGGCGCCGGGCCCCTTGGGTGGGGCCCCTCAGGAGCCCACCTAGACTTAGTGTTAGCCCCCGTGAGGCCGGCAAGCCCGACCTGCTGGATGTGCGGCGAGCAGAGGGGTAGGCCGAGTTGAGGGCGCTGAGGAGTGGGAGCGTGGGCCCAACCGTTTTGGCGCGGGGGCCTTCGAAGGTCATCAGGGGCTAGGAGGGCCCTGCTCCTTCTCCCGCCTGAATGACCGGCGGCGCCCCTAGCGGCCGGAGTGGCGGGGGGCTGCAGGCTGATTCCACCGCTGGGGTTCAGTGGTTCCCAGTCCCTGGCGTTGGGTCGCCAAGCCCCTTGGGAGGGGCCCCTCGGGGACCCACCTAGGGTTCAGATTAGCCCCCAGGAGGCCGGCAGGTCCAATCCGCCTGCTGTGTTTTGAGCGGAGGGGCGGGTTGAGGTGAGGGCGCTGACAAGTGGCAACGTGGGCCCGAGCGCTTTGGGGCGGGGGGCCATCGAAGGTCGGCGGGGGCTCGGAGGGCCCTACCCCTTCTCCCGCCTGAATGACCGGCGGCGCCCCTAGCGGCCCCGGTGGCGGGGGGCTGCGGGTAAAGTCCGGCGCTCCGTCTCGGGTCCCCAATCCCCGTCGTTTGGGCGCCAGGCCCTTTGGGAGGGGCCCCTTAGGAGCCCAACTAGAGTTAGGGTTAGCCCCCAGGAGGCCGGCAAGCCCTATCTGCTGGATGTGCGGCGAGCGGAGGGGCAGGCCGAGCTGAGGGTGCTGAGGAGTGGGAGCGTGGGCCCAAGCGTTTTGGCGCGGGGGGCCTTTGAATGTCGTCAGGGGCTCGGAGTGCCCTGCACGTTCTCCCGCTCTGAATGATCGGCGGCGCCAATAACGGCCTGGGTGGCGGTGGGGCGGAGGGTGAGTCCAGCGCTGGGGCTCGGGGGTCCCAATCCCCAGTGTTGCAGTGCCAGGCCCCTTGGGAGGGGCCCCTTGGGGGCCGAACTAGGGTTAGGATTAGCCCCCAGGAGGCCGGCAGGCAGGATCCACCGGCGCTGTGGCGAGCAGGGGGGCGGGCCGAGGGGAGTTCGCTGGAGAGCGGGAGCGTGGGCCCAAGTGTTTTGGCAGAGGGGGCCTTCGAAGCTCGCCGGGGGCTCGGAGGGCCCTACCTGTTCTCCCCGCCCTGAATAACCGGCGGCACCTGAAGCGGCCCGGGTGGGTGGCGGGTGGCTGCAGGGTGAGTCCAGCGCTGGGCTTTGGAGGTTCCCAATCCCCGGCGTTGGGGCGCCAAGCCCCTTTGGATGGGCCCCTCGGGGACCCACCTAGGGTTTGCGTTAGCCCCCAGGAGCCCGTCAGGCCCAATCCCCTGGCTGTGTGGCGCAAGGTGGGGTGGGCCGAGGGGACGGAGCTGGCGAGCGGGACCATGGGCCCACAGGTTTTGGCGTGGGGGCCTTCGAAGATCCTCAGGGGCTAGGAGGGCCCTGCCCCTTCTCCCACCTGAATGACTGGCGGCGCCCCTAGCGACCCCCGGTGGCGGGGGGCTGCGGGTAAAGTCCGGCGCTCCGTCTCGGGTCCCCAATCCCCGTCGTTTGGGCGCCAGGCCCTTTGGGAGGGGCCCCTCAGGAGCCCACCTAGAGTTAGGGTTAGCCCCCAGGAGGCCGGCAAGCCCTATCTGCTGGATGTGCGGCGAGCGGAGGGGCAGGCCGAGCTGAGGGTGCTGAGGAGTGGGAGCGTGGGCCCAAGCGTTTTGGCGCGGGGGGCCTTTGAATGTCGTCAGGGGCTCGGAGTGCCCTGCACGTTCTCCCGCTCTGAATGATCGGCGGCGCCAATAACGGCCTGGGTGGCGGTGGGGCGGAGGGTGAGTCCAGCGCTGGGGCTCGGGTTTCCCAATCCCCAGTGTTGCAGTGCCAGGCCCCTTGGGAGGGGCCCCTTGGGGGCCGAACTAGGGTTAGGATTAGCCCCCAGGAGGCCGGCAGGCAGGATCCACCGGCGCTGTGGCGAGCAGGGGGGCGGGCCGAGGGGAGTTCGCTGGAGAGCGGGAGCGTGGGCCCAAGTGTTTTGGCAGAGGGGGCCTTCGAAGCTCGCCGGGGGCTCGGAGGGCCCTACCTGTTCTCCCGCCCTGAATAACCGGCGGCACCTGAAGCGGCCCGGGTGGGTGGCGGGTGGCTGCAGGGTGAGTCCAGCGCTGGGCTTTGGAGGTTCCCAATCCCCGGCGTTGGGGCGCCAAGCCCCTTTGGATGGGCCCCTCGGGGACCCACCTAGGGTTTGCGTTAGCCCCCAGGAGCCCGTCAGGCCCAATCCCCTGGCTGTGTGGCGCAAGGTGGGGTGGGCCGAGGGGACGGAGCTGGCGAGCGGGACCATGGGCCCACAGGTTTTGGCGTGGGGGCCTTCGAAGATCCTCAGGGGCTAGGAGGGCCCTGCCCCTTCTCCCACCTGAATGACTGGCGGCGCCCCTAGCGACCCCGGTGGCGGGGGGCTGCGGGTAAAGTCCGGCGCTCCGTCTCGGGTCCCCAATCCCCGTCGTTTGGGCGCCAGGCCCTTTGGGAGGGGCCCCTCAGGAGCCCACCTAGAGTTAGGGTTAGCCCCCAGGAGGCCGGCAAGCCCTATCTGCTGGATGTGCGGCGAGCGGAGGGGCAGGCCGAGCTGAGGGTGCTGAGGAGTGGGAGCGTGGGCCCAAGCGTTTTGGCGCGGGGGGCCTTTGAATGTCGTCAGGGGCTCGGAGTGCCCTGCACGTTCTCCCGCTCTGAATGATCGGCGGCGCCAATAACGGCCTGGGTGGCGGTGGGGCGGAGGGTGAGTCCCAGCGCTGGGGCTCGGGTTTCCCAATCCCCAGTGTTGCAGTGCCAGGCCCCTTGGGAGGGGCCCCTTGGGGGCCGAACTAGGGTTAGGATTAGCCCCCAGGAGGCCGGCAGGCAGGATCCACTGGCGCTGTGGCGAGCAGGGGGGGCGGGCCGAGGGGAGTTTGCTGGAGAGCGGGAGCGTGGGCCCAAGTGTTTTGGCAGAGGGGGCCTTCGAAGCTCGCCGGGGGCTCGGAGGGCCCTACCTGTTCTCCCGCCCTGAATAACCGGCGGCACCTGAAGCGGCCCGGGTGGGTGGCGGGTGGCTGCAGGGTGAGCCCAGCGCTGGTCTTTGGAGGTTCCCAATCCCCGGCGTTGGGGCGCCAAGCCCCTTTGGATGGGCCCCTCGGGGACCCACCTAGGGTTTGCGTTAGCCCCCAGGAGCCCGTCAGGCCCAATCCCCTGGCTGTGTGGCGCAAGGTGGGGTGGGCCGAGGGGACGGAGCTGGCGAGCGGGACCATGGGCCCACAGGTTTTGGCGTGGGGGCCTTCGAAGATCCTCAGGGGCTAGGAGGGCCCTGCCCCTTCACCCACCTGAATGACCGGCGGCGCCCCTAGCGACCCCGGTGGCGGGGGGCTGCGGGTAAAGTCCGGCGCTCCGTCTCGGGTCCCCAATCCCCGTCGTTTGGGCGCCAGGCCCTTTGGGAGGGGCCCCTCAGGAGCCCTCCTAGAGTTCGGGTTAGCCCCCAGGAGGCCGGCAAGCCCTATCTGCTGGATGTGCGGCGAGCGGAGGGGCAGGCCGAGCTGAGGGTGCTGAGGAGTGGGAGCGTGGGGCCCAAGCGTTTTGGCGCGGGGGGCCTTTGAATGTCGTCAGGGGCTCGGAGTGCCCTGCATGTTCTCCCGCTCTGAATGATCGGCGGCGCCAATAACGGCCTGGGTGGCGGTGGGGCGGAGGGTGAGTCCAGCGCTGGGGCTGGGGGGTCCCAATCCCCAGTGTTGCAGTGCCAGGCCCCTTGGGAGGGGCCCCTTGGGGGCCGAACTAGGGTTAGGATTAGCCCCCAGGAGGCCGGCAGGCAGGATCCACCGGCGCTGTGGCGAGCAGGGGGGCGGGCCGAGGGGAGTTCGCTGGAGAGCGGGAGCGTGGGCCCAAGTGTTTTGGCAGAGGGGGCCTTCGAAGCTCGCCGGGGGCTCGGAGGGCCCTACCTGTTCTCCCGCCCTGAATAACCGGCGGCACCTGAAGCGGCCCGGGTGGGTGGCGGGTGGCTGCAGGGTGAGTCCAGCGCTGGGCTTTGGAGGTTCCCAATCCCCGGCGTTGGGGCGCCAAGCCCCTTTGGATGGGCCCCTCGGGGACCCACCTAGGGTTTGCGTTAGCCCCCAGGAGCCCGTCAGGCCCAATCCCCTGGCTGTGTGGCGCAAGGTGGGGTGGGCCGAGGGGACGGAGCTGGCGAGCGGGACCATGGGCCCACAGGTTTTGGCGTGGGGGCCTTCGAAGATCCTCAGG
The DNA here is from genome assembly GCF_024610735.1 of Ursus americanus. Classification (NCBI taxonomy): domain Eukaryota; kingdom Metazoa; phylum Chordata; class Mammalia; order Carnivora; family Ursidae; genus Ursus; species Ursus americanus. The sequence continues at coordinate 677,816 of NC_142133.1, read as the reverse complement.
GGCTAGGAGGGCCCTGCCCCTTCTCCCACCTGAATGACTGGCGGCGCCCCTAGCGACCCCGGTGGCGGGGGGCTGCGGGTAAAGTCCGGCGCTCCGTCTCGGGTCCCCAATCCCCGTCGTTTGGGCGCCAGGCCCTTTGGGAGGGGCCCCTCAGGAGCCCACCTAGAGTTAGGGTTAGCCCCCAGGAGGCCGGCAAGCCCTATCTGCTGGATGTGCGGCGAGCGGAGGGGCAGGCCGAGCTGAGGGTGCTGAGGAGTGGGAGCGTGGGCCCAAGCGTTTTGGCGCGGGGGGCCTTTGAATGTCGTCAGGGGCTCGGAGTGCCCTGCACGTTCTCCCGCTCTGAATGATCGGCGGCGCCAATAACGGCCTGGGTGGCGGTGGGGCGGAGGGTGAGTCCAGCGCTGGGGCTCGGGGGTCCCAATCCCCAGTGTTGCAGTGCCAGGCCCCTTGGGAGGGGCCCCTTGGGGGCCGAACTAGGGTTAGGATTAGCCCCCAGGAGGCCGGCAGGCAGGATCCACCGGCGCTGTGGTGAGCAGGGGGGCGGGCCGAGGGGAGTTCGCTGGAGAGCGGGAGCGTGGGCCCAAGTGTTTTGGCAGAGGGGGCCTTCGAAGCTCGCCGGGGGCTCGGAGGGCCCTACCTGTTCTCCCGCCCTGAATAACCGGCGGCACCTGAAGCGGCCCGGGTGGGTGGCGGGTGGCTGCAGGGTGAGTCCAGCGCTGGGCTTTGGAGGTTCCCAATCCCCGGCGTTGGGGCGCCAAGCCCCTTTGGATGGGCCCCTCGGGGACCCACCTAGGGTTTGCGTTAGCCCCCAGGAGCCCGTCAGGCCCAATCCCCTGGCTGTGTGGCGCAAGGTGGGGTGGGCCGAGGGGACGGAGCTGGCGAGCGGGACCATGGGCCCACAGGTTTTGGCGTGGGGGCCTTCGAAGATCCTCAGGGGCTAGGAGGGCCCTGCCCCTTCTCCCACCTGAATGACCGGCGGCGCCCCTAGCGGCCCCGGTGGCGGGGGCTGCAGGGTGTGTCCGGCCCTGGGGCTAGGACGTCCAGGATCCCGGGGCGTGGCTGCGCAAGGCCCCTTGGGAGGGGCCCCTCGAGGACCGACCTAGGGTTAGGGTTAGTCCCCAGGAGGCCGGCAGGTCCGATCCGCCTGCTGTGTTTCGAGCGGAGGGGCAGGTTGAGGTGAGGGCGCTGACTAGTGGGAACGTGGGCCCAAGCGCTTTGGGGCGGGGGGCCGTCGAGGGCAGCGGGGGCTCAGAGGTCCCTGCCCCTTCTGCCGCCCTGAGTGAGCGGCAGCGCCCCTAGTGCCCAGGTGGTGGAGGGGCAGCAGTGTTAGTCTGGCCCTGGGGCTCGGGGGTCCCCAATCCCCAGGGTTGCCGCCCCAGGCCCTTTGAAAGGGGCCTCTCGGGGACTGACCTAGGGTCAGGGTTACCAAGCAGGATGCCGGCAGGCCCGAGATGCCCGCTGTGCAGCGAGTGGAGGGGCGGGCAGAATGAGGGCGCTGGCGAGCGGGAGCCTGGGCTCAAACATTTGGCGGGGGGTCCTTCGAAGGTAGCCGGGAGCTCAGAGGGCCCTGCCCGTTCTCCCGCCCTGTATGACCGGTGGGCCCCCTAGAGGCCCAGGTGGCGGGGGGCTGCAGGGTGAGTCCGGCGCTGGGTCTCGGGTCCCCAGTCTCCGGCGCTGAGGCGCCGGGCCCCTTGGGTGGGGCCCCTCAGGAGCCCACCTAGACTTAGTGTTAGCCCCCGTGAGGCCGGCAAGCCCGACCTGCTGGATGTGCGGCGAGCAGAGGGGTAGGCCGAGTTGAGGGCGCTGAGGAGTGGGAGCGTGGGCCCAACCGTTTTGGCGCGGGGGCCTTCGAAGGTCATCAGGGGCTAGGAGGGCCCTGCTCCTTCTCCCGTCTGAATGACCGGCGGCGCCCCTAGCGGCCGGAGTGGCGGGGGGCTGCAGGCTGATTCCACCGCTGGGGTTCAGTGGTTCCCAGTCCCTGGCGTTGGGTCGCCAAGCCCCTTGGGAGGGGCCCCTCGGGGACCCACCTAGGGTTCAGATTAGCCCCCAGGAGGCCGGCAGGTCCAATCCGCCTGCTGTGTTTCGAGCGGAGGGGCGGGTTGAGGTGAGGGCGCTGACAAGTGGCAACGTGGGCCCGAGCGCTTTGGGGCGGGGGGCCATCGAAGGTCGGCGGGGGCTCAGAGGGCCCTACCCCTTCTCCCGCCTGAATGACCGGCGGCGCCCCTAGCGGCCCCGGTGGCGGGGGGCTGCGGGTAAAGTCCGGCGCTCCGTCTCGGGTCCCCAATCCCCGTCGTTTGGGCGCCAGGCCCTTTGGGAGGGGCCCCTCAGGAGCCCACCTAGAGTTAGGGTTAGCCCCCAGGAGGCCGGCAAGCCCTATCTGCTGGATGTGCGGCGAGCGGAGGGGCAGGCCGAGCTGAGGGTGCTGAGGAGTGGGAGCGTGGGCCCAAGCGTTTTGGCGCGGGGGGCCTTTGAATGTCGTCAGGGGCTCGGAGTGCCCTGCACGTTCTCCCGCTCTGAATGATCGGCGGCGCCAATAACGGCCTGGGTGGCGGTGGGGCGGAGGGTGAGTCCAGCGCTGGGGCTCGGGGGTCCCAATCCCCAGTGTTGCAGTGCCAGGCCCCTTGGGAGGGGTCCCTTGGGGGCCGAACTAGGGTTAGGATTAGCCCCCAGGAGGCCGGCAGGCAGGATCCACCGGCGCTGTGGCGAGCAGGGGGGCGGGCCGAGGGGAGTTCGCTGGAGAGCGGGAGCGTGGGCCCAAGTGTTTTGGCAGAGGGGGCCTTCGAAGCTCGCAGGGGGCTCGGAGGGCCCTACCTGTTCTCCCGCCCTGAATAACCGGCGGCACCTGAAGCGGCCCGGGTGGGTGGCGGGTGGCTGCAGGGTGAGTCCAGCGCTGGGCTTTGGAGGTTCCCAATCCCCGGCGTTGGGGCGCCAAGCCCCTTTGGATGGGCCCCTCGGGGACCCACCTAGGGTTTGCGTTAGCCCCCAGGAGCCCGTCAGGCCCAATCCCCTGGCTGTGTGGCGCAAGGTGGGGTGGGCCGAGGGGACGGAGCTGGCGAGCGGGACCATGGGCCCACAGGTTTTGGCGTGGGGGCCTTCGAAGATCCTCAGGGGCTAGGAGGGCCCTGCCCCTTCTCCCACCTGAATGACCGGCGGCGCCCCTAGCGGCCCCGGTGGCGGTGGCTGCAGGGTGTGTCCGGCCCTGGGGCTAGGACGTCCAGGATCCCGGGGCGTGGCTGCGCAAGGCCCCTTGGGAGGGGCCCCTCGAGGACCGACCTAGGGTTAGGGTTAGTCCCCAGGAGGCCGGCAGGTCCGATCCGCCTGCTGTGTTTCGAGCGGAGGGGCAGGTTGAGGTGAGGGCGCTGACTAGTGGGAACGTGGGCCCAAGCGCTTTGGGGCGGGGGGCCGTCGAGGGCAGCGGGGGCTCAGAGGTCCCTGCCCCTTCTGCCGCCCTGAGTGAGCGGCAGCGCCCCTAGTGCCCAGGTGGTGGAGGGGCAGCAGTGTTAGTCTGGCCCTGGGGCTCGGGGGTCCCCAATCCCCAGGGTTGCCGCCCCAGGCCCTTTGAAAGGGGCCTCTCGGGGACTGACCTAGGGTCAGGGTTACCAAGCAGGATGCCGGCAGGCCCGAGATGCCCGCTGTGCAGCGAGTGGAGGGGCGGGCAGAATGAGGGCGCTGGCGAGCGGGAGCCTGGGCTCAAACATTTGGCGGGGGGTCCTTCGAAGGTAGCCGGGAGCTCAGAGGGCCCTGCCCGTTCTCCCGCCCTGTATGACCGGTGGGCCCCCTAGAGGCCCAGGTGGCGGGGGGCTGCAGGGTGAGTCCGGCGCTGGGTCTCGGGTCCCCAATCTCCAGCGCTGAGGCGCCGGGCCCCTTGGGTGGGGCCCCTCAGGAGCCCACCTAGACTTAGTGTTAGCCCCCGTGAGGCCGGCAAGCCCGACCTGCTGGATGTGCGGCGAGCAGAGGGGTAGGCCGAGTTGAGGGCGCTGAGGAGTGGGAGCGTGGGCCCAACCGTTTTGGCGCGGGGGCCTTCGAAGGTCATCAGGGGCTAGGAGGGCCCTGCTCCTTCTCCCGCCTGAATGACCGGCGGCGCCCCTAGCGGCCGGAGTGGCGGGGGGCTGCAGGCTGATTCCACCGCTGGGGTTCAGTGGTTCCCAGTCCCTGGCGTTGGGTCGCCAAGCCCCTTGGGAGGGGCCCCTCGGGGACCCACCTAGGGTTCAGATTAGCCCCCAGGAGGCCGGCAGGTCCAATCCGCCTGCTGTGTTTCGAGCGGAGGGGCGGGTTGAGGTGAGGGCGCTGACAAGTGGCAACGTGGGCCCGAGCGCTTTGGGGCGGGGGGCCATCGAAGGTCGGCGGGGGCTCGGAGGGCCCTACCCCTTCTCCCGCCTGAATGACCGGCGGCGCCCCTAGCGGCCCCGGTGGCGGGGGGCTGCGGGTAAAGTCCGGCGCTCCGTCTCGGGTCCCCAATCCCCGTCGTTTGGGCGCCAGGCCCTTTGGGAGGGGCCCCTCAGGAGCCCACCTAGAGTTAGGGTTAGCCCCCAGGAGGCCGGCAAGCCCTATCTGCTGGATGTGCGGCGAGCGGAGGGGCAGGCCGAGCTGAGGGTGCTGAGGAGTGGGAGCGTGGGCCCAAGCGTTTTGGCGCGGGGGGCCTTTGAATGTCGTCAGGGGCTCGGAGTGCCCTGCACGTTCTCCCGCTCTGAATGATCGGCGGCGCCAATAACGGCCTGGGTGGCGGTGGGGCGGAGGGTCAGTCCAGCGCTGGGGCTCGGGGGTCCCAATCCCCAGTGTTGCAGTGCCAGGCCCCTTGGGAGGGGCCCCTTGGGGGCCGAACTAGGGTTAGGATTAGCCCCCAGGAGGCCGGCAGGCAGGATCCACCGGCGCTGTGGCGAGCAGGGGGGCGGGCCGAGGGGAGTTCGCTGGAGAGCGGGAGCGTGGGCCCAAGTGTTTTGGCAGAGGGGGCCTTTGAAGCTCGCCGGGGGCTCGGAGGGCCCTACCTGTTCTCCCGCCCTGAATAACCGGCGGCACTGAAGCGGCCCGGGTGGGTGGCGGGTGGCTGCAGGGTGAGCCCAGCGCTGGGCTTTGGAGGTTCCCAATCCCCGGCGTTGGGGCGCCAAGCCCCTTTGGATGGGCCCCTCGGGGACCCACCTAGGGTTTGCGTTAGCCCCCAGGAGCCCGTCAGGCCCAATCCCCTGGCTGTGTGGCGCAAGGTGGGGTGGGCCGAGGGGACGGAGCTGGCGAGCGGGACCATGGGCCCACAGGTTTTGGCGTGGGGGCCTTCGAAGATCCTCAGGGGCTAGGAGGGCCCTGCCCCTTCTCCCACCTGAATGACCGGCGGCGCCCCTAGCGGCCCCGGTGGCGGGGGCTGCAGGGTGTGTCCGGCCCTGGGGCTAGGACGTCCAGGATCCCGGGGCGTGGCTGCGCAAGGCCCCTTGGGAGGGGCCCCTCGAGGACCGACCTAGGGTTAGGGTTAGTCCCCAGGAGGCCGGCAGGTCCGATCCGCCTGCTGTGTTTCGAGCGGAGGGGCAGGTTGAGGTGAGGGCGCTGACTAGTGGGAACGTGGGTCCAAGCGCTTTGGGGCGGGGGGCCGTCGAGGGCAGCGGGGGCTCAGAGGTCCCTGACCCTTCTGCCGCCCTGAGTGAGCGGCAGCGCCCCTAGTGCCCAGGTGGTGGAGGGGCAGCAGTGTTGCCGCCCCAGGCCCTTTGAAAGGGGCCTCTCGGGGACTGACCTAGGGTCAGGGTTACCAAGCAGGATGCCGGCAGGCCCGAGATGCCCGCTGTGCAGCGAGTGGAGGGGCGGGCAGAATGAGGGCGCTGGCGAGCGGGAGCCTGGGCTCAAACATTTGGCGGGGGGTCCTTCGAAGGTAGCCGGGAGCTCAGAGGGCCCTGCCCGTTCTCCCGCCCTGTATGACCGGTGGGCCCCCTAGAGGCCCAGGTGGCGGGGGGCTGCAGGGTGAGTCCGGCGCTGGGTCTCGGGTCCCCAATCTCCGGCGCTGAGGCGCCGGGCCCCTTGGGTGGGGCCCCTCAGGAGCCCACCTAGACTTAGTGTTAGCCCCCGTGAGGCCGGCAAGCCCGACCTGCTGGATGTGCGGCGAGCAGAGGGGTAGGCCGAGTTGAGGGCGCTGAGGAGTGGGAGCATGGGCCCAACCGTTTTGGCGCGGGGGCCTTCGAAGGTCATCAGGGGCTAGGAGGGCCCTGCTCCTTCTCCCGCCTGAATGACCGGCGGCGCCCCTAGCGGCCGGAGTGGCGGGGGGCTGCAGGCTGATTCCACCGCTGGGGTTCAGTGGTTCCCAGTCCCTGGCGTTGGGTCGCCAAGCCCCTTGGGAGGGGCCCCTCGGGGACCCACCTAGGGTTCAGATTAGCCCCCAGGAGGCCGGCAGGTCCAATCCGCCTGCTGTGTTTCGAGCGGAGGGGCGGGTTGAGGTGAGGGCGCTGACAAGTGGCAACGTGGGCCCGAGCGCTTTGGGGCGGGGGGCCATCGAAGGTCGGCGGGGGCTCGGAGGGCCCTACCCCTTCTCCCGCCTGAATGACCGGCGGCGCCCCTAGCGGCCCCGGTGGCGGGGGGCTGCGGGTAAAGTCCGGCGCTCCGTCTCGGGTCCCCAATCCCCGTCGTTTGGGCGCCAGGCCCTTTGGGAGGGGCCCCTCAGGAGCCCACCTAGAGTTAGGGTTAGCCCCCAGGAGGCCGGCAAGCCCTATCTGCTGGATGTGCGGCGAGCGGAGGGGCAGGCCGAGCTGAGGGTGCTGAGGAGTGGGAGCGTGGGCCCAAGCGTTTTGGCGCGGGGGGCCTTTGAATGTCGTCAGGGGCTCGGAGTGCCCTGCACGTTCTCCCGCTCTGAATGATCGGCGGCGCCAATAACGGCCTGGGTGGCGGTGGGGCGGAGGGTGAGTCCAGCGCTGGGGCTCGGGGGTCCCAATCCCCAGTGTTGCAGTGCCAGGCCCCTTGGGAGGGGCCCCTTGGGGGCCGAACTAGGGTTAGGATTAGCCCCCAGGAGGCCGGCAGGCAGGATCCACCGGCGCTGTGGCGAGCAGGGGGGCGGGCCGAGGGGAGTTCGCTGGAGAGCGGGAGCGTGGGCCCAAGTGTTTTGGCAGAGGGGGCCTTCGAAGCTCGCCGGGGGCTCGGAGGGCCCTACCTGTTCTCCCGCCCTGAATAACCGGCGGCACCTGAAGCGGCCCGGGTGGGTGGCGGGTGGCTGCAGGGTGAGTCCAGCGCTGGGCTTTGGAGGTTCCCAATCCCCGGCGTTGGGGCGCCAAGCCCCTTTGGATGGGCCCCTCGGGGACCCACCTAGGGTTTGCGTTAGCCCCCAGGAGCCCGTCAGGCCCAATCCCCTGGCTGTGTGGCGCAAGGTGGGGTGGGCCGAGGGGACGGAGCTGGCGAGCGGGACCATGGGCCCACAGGTTTTGGCGTGGGGGCCTTCGAAGATCCTCAGGGGCTAGGAGGGCCCTGCCCCTTCTCCCACCTGAATGACCGGCGGCGCCCCTAGCGGCCCCGGTGGCGGTGGCTGCAGGGTGTGTCCGGCCCTGGGGCTAGGACGTCCAGGATCCCGGGGCGTGGCTGCGCAAGGCCCCTTGGGAGGGGCCCCTCGAGGACCGACCTAGGGTTAGGGTTAGTCCCCAGGAGGCCGGCAGGTCCGATCCGCCTGCTGTTTTTCGAGCGGAGGGGCAGGTTGAGGTGAGGGCGCTGACTAGTGGGAACGTGGGCCCAAGCGCTTTGGGGCGGGGGGCCGTCGAGGGCAGCGGGGGCTCAGAGGTCCCTGCCCCTTCTGCCGCCCTGAGTGAGCGGCAGCGCCCCTAGTGCCCAGGTGGTGGAGGGGCAGCAGTGTTAGTCTGGCCCTGGGGCTCGGGGGTCCCCAATCCCCAGGGTTGCCGCCCCAGGCCCTTTGAAAGGGGCCTCTCGGGGACTGACCTAGGGTCAGGGTTACCAAGCAGGATGCCGGCAGGCCCGAGATGCCCGCTGTGCAGCGAGTGGAGGGGCGGGCAGAATGAGGGCGCTGGCGAGCGGGAGCCTGGGCTCAAACATTTGGCGGGGGGTCCTTCGAAGGTAGCCGGGAGCTCAGAGGGCCCTGCCCGTTCTCCCGCCCTGTATGACCGGTGGGCCCCCTAGAGGCCCAGGTGGCGGGGGGCTGCAGGGTGAGTCCGGCGCTGGGTCTCGGGTCCCCAATCTCCGGCGCTGAGGCGCCGGGCCCCTTGGGTGGGGCCCCTCAGGAGCCCACCTAGACTTAGTGTTAGCCCCCGTGAGGCCGGCAAGCCCGACCTGCTGGATGTGCGGCGAGCAGAGGGGTAGGCCGAGTTGAGGGCGCTGAGGAGTGGGAGCGTGGGCCCAACCGTTTTGGCGCGGGGGCCTTCGAAGGTCATCAGGGGCTAGGAGGGCCCTGCTCCTTCTCCCGCCTGAATGACCGGCGGCGCCCCTAGCGGCCGGAGTGGCGGGGGGCTGCAGGCTGATTCCACCGCTGGGGTTCAGTGGTTCCCAGTCCCTGGCGTTGGGTCGCCAAGCCCCTTGGGAGGGGCCCCTCGGGGACCCACCTAGGGTTCAGATTAGCCCCCAGGAGGCCGGCAGGTCCAATCCGCCTGCTGTGTTTCGAGCGGAGGGGCGGGTTGAGGTGAGGGCGCTGACAAGTGGCAACGTGGGCCCGAGCGCTTTGGGGCGGGGGGCCATCGAAGGTCGGCGGGGGCTCGGAGGGCCCTACCCCTTCTCCCGCCTGAATGACCGGCGGCGCCCCTAGCGGCCCCGGTGGCGGGGGGCTGCGGGTAAAGTCCGGCGCTCCGTCTCGGGTCCCCAATCCCCGTCGTTTGGGCGCCAGGCCCTTTGGGAGGGGCCCCTCAGGAGCCCACCTAGAGTTAGGGTTAGCCCCCAGGAGGCCGGCAAGCCCTATCTGCTGGATGTGCGGCGAGCGGAGGGGCAGGCCGAGCTGAGGGTGCTGAGGAGTGGGAGCGTGGGCCCAAGCGTTTTGGCGCGGGGGGCCTTTGAATGTCGTCAGGGGCTCGGAGTGCCCTGCACGTTCTCCCGCTCTGAATGATCGGCGGCGCCAATAACGGCCTGGGTGGCGGTGGGGCGGAGGGTGAGTCCAGCGCTGGGGCTCGGGGGTCCCAATCCCCAGTGTTGCAGTGCCAGGCCCCTTGGGAGGGGTCCCTTGGGGGCCGAACTAGGGTTAGGATTAGCCCCCAGGAGGCCGGCAGGCAGGATCCACCGGCGCTGTGGCGAGCAGGGGGGCGGGCCGAGGGGAGTTCGCTGGAGAGCGGGAGCGTGGGCCCAAGTGTTTTGGCAGAGGGGGCCTTCGAAGCTCGCCGGGGGCTCGGAGGGCCCTACCTGTTCTCCCGCCCTGAATAACCGGCGGCACCTGAAGCGGCCCGGGTGGGTGGCGGGTGGCTGCAGGGTGAGCCCAGCGCTGGGCTTTGGAGGTTCCCAATCCCCGGCGTTGGGGCGCCAAGCCCCTTTGGATGGGCCCCTCGGGGACCCACCTAGGGTTTGCGTTAGCCCCCAGGAGCCCGTCAGGCCCAATCCCCTGGCTGTGTGGCGCAAGGTGGGGTGGGCCGAGGGGACGGAGCTGGCGAGCGGGACCATGGGCCCACAGGTTTTGGCGTGGGGGCCTTCGAAGATCCTCAGGGGCTAGGAGGGCCCTGCCCCTTCTCCCACCTGAATGACCGGCGGCGCCCCTAGCGGCCCCGGTGGCGGGGGCTGCAGGGTGTGTCCGGCCCTGGGGCTAGGACGTCCAGGATCCCGGGGCGTGGCTGCGCAAGGCCCCTTGGGAGGGGCCCCTCGAGGACCGACCTAGGGTTAGGGTTAGTCCCCAGGAGGCCGGCAGGTCCGATCCGCCTGCTGTGTTTCGAGCGGAGGGGCAGGTTGAGGTGAGGGCGCTGACTAGTGGGAACGTGGGCCCAAGCGCTTTGGGGCGGGGGGCCGTCGAGGGCAGCGGGGGCTCAGAGGTCCCTGCCCCTTCTGCCGCCCTGAGTGAGCGGCAGCGCCCCTAGTGCCCAGGTGGTGGAGGGGCAGCAGTGTTAGTCTGGCCCTGGGGCTCGGGGGTCCCCAATCCCCAGGGTTGCCGCCCCAGGCCCTTTGAAAGGGGCCTCTCAGGGACTGACCTAGGGTCAGGGTTACCAAGCAGGATGCCGGCAGGCCCGAGATGCCCGCTGTGCAGCGAGTGGAGGGGCGGGCAGAATGAGGGCGCTGGCGAGCGGGAGCCTGGGCTCAAACATTTGGCGGGGGGTCCTTCGAAGGTAGCCGGGAGCTCAGAGGGCCCTGCCCGTTCTCCCGCCCTGTATGACCGGTGGGCCCCCTAGAGGCCCAGGTGGCGGGGGGCTGCAGGGTGAGTCCGGCGCTGGGTCTCGGGTCCCCAATCTCCGGCGCTGAGGCGCCGGGCCCCTTGGGTGGGGCCCCTCAGGAGCCCACCTAGACTTAGTGTTAGCCCCCGTGAGGCCGGCAAGCCCGACCTGCTGGATGTGCGGCGAGCAGAGGGGTAGGCCGAGTTGAGGGCGCTGAGGAGTGGGAGCGTGGGCCCAACCGTTTTGGCGCGGGGGCCTTCGAAGGTCATCAGGGGCTAGGAGGGCCCTGCTCCTTCTCCCGCCTGAATGACCGGCGGCGCCCCTAGCGGCCGGAGTGGCAGGGGGCTGCAGGCTGATTCCACCGCTGGGGTTCAGTGGTTCCCAGTCCCTGGCGTTGGGTCGCCAAGCCCCTTGGGAGGGGCCCCTCGGGGACCCACCTAGGGTTCAGATTAGCCCCCAGGAGGCCGGCAGGTCCAATCCGCCTGCTGTGTTTCGAGCGGAGGGGCGGGTTGAGGTGAGGGCGCTGACAAGTGGCAACGTGGGCCCGAGCGCTTTGGGGCGGGGGGCCATCGAAGGTCGGCGGGGGCTCGGAGGGCCCTACCCCTTCTCCCGCCTGAATGACCGGCGGCGCCCCTAGCGGCCCCGGTGGCGGGGGGCTGCGGGTAAAGTCCGGCGCTCCGTCTCGGGTCCCCAATCCCCGTCGTTTGGGCGCCAGGCCCTTTGGGAGGGGCCCCTCAGGAGCCCACCTAGAGTTAGGGTTAGCCCCCAGGAGGCCGGCAAGCCCTATCTGCTGGATGTGCGGCGAGCGGAGGGGCAGGCCGAGCTGAGGGTGCTGAGGAGTGGGAGCGTGGGCCCAAGCGTTTTGGCGCGGGGGGCCTTTGAATGTCGTCAGGGGCTCGGAGTGCCCTGCACGTTCTCCCGCTCTGAATGATCGGCGGCGCCAATAACGGCCTGGGTGGCGGTGGGGCGGAGGGTGAGTCCAGCGCTGGGGCTCGGGGGTCCCAATCCCCAGTGTTGCAGTGCCAGGCCCCTTGGGAGGGGCCCCTTGGGGGCCGAACTAGGGTTAGGATTAGCCCCCAGGAGGCCGGCAGGCAGGATCCACCGGCGCTGTGGCGAGCAGGGGGGCGGGCCGAGGGGAGTTCGCTGGAGAGCGGGAGCGTGGGCCCAAGTGTTTTGGCAGAGGGGGCCTTCGAAGCTCGCAGGGGGCTCGGAGGGCCCTACCTGTTCTCCCGCCCTGAATAACCGGCGGCACCTGAAGCGGCCCGGGTGGGTGGCGGGTGGCTGCAGGGTGAGTCCAGCGCTGGGCTTTGGAGGTTCCCAATCCCCGGCGTTGGGGCGCCAAGCCCCTTTGGATGGGCCCCTCGGGGACCCACCTAGGGTTTGCATTAGCCCCCAGGAGCCCGTCAGGCCCAATCCCCTGGCTGTGTGGCGCAAGGTGGGGTGGGCCGAGGGGACGGAGCTGGTGAGCGGGACCATGGGCCCACAGGTTTTGGCGTGGGGGCCTTCGAAGATCCTCAGGGGCTAGGAGGGCCCTGCCCCTTCTCCCACCTGAATGACCGGCGGCGCCCCTAGCGGCCCCCGTGGCGGGGGCTGCAGGGTGTGTCCGGCCCTGGGGCTAGGACGTCCAGGATCCCGGGGCGTGGCTGCGCAAGGCCCCTTGGGAGGGGCCCCTCGAGGACCGACCTAGGGTTAGGGTTAGTCCCCAGGAGGCCGGCAGGTCCGATCCGCCTGCTGTGTTTCGAGCGGAGGGGCAGGTTGAGGTGAGGGCGCTGACTAGTGGGAACGTGGGCCCAAGCGCTTTGGGGCGGGGGGCTGTCGAGGGCAGCGGGGGCTCAGAGGTCCCTGCCCCTTCTGCCGCCCTGAGTGAGCGGCAGCGCCCCTAGTGCCCAGGTGGTGGAGGGGCAGCAGTGTTAGTCTGGCCCTGGGGCTCGGGGGTCCCCAATCCCCAGGGTTGCCGCCCCAGGCCCTTTGAAAGGGGCCTCTCGGGGACTGACCTAGGGTCAGGGTTACCAAGCAGGATGCCGGCAGGCCCGAGATGCCCGCTGTGCAGCGAGTGGAGGGGCGGGCAGAATGAGGGCGCTGGCGAGCGGGAGCCTGGGCTCAAACATTTGGCGGGGGGTCCTTCGAAGGTAGCCGGGAGCTCAGAGGGCCCTGCCCGTTCTCCCGCCCTGTATGACCGGTGGGCCCCCTAGAGGCCCAGGTGGCGGGGGGCTGCAGGGTGAGTCCGGCGCTGGGTCTCGGGTCCCCAATCTCCGGCGCTGAGGCGCCGGGCCCCTTGGGTGGGGCCCCTCAGGAGCCCACCTAGACTTAGTGTTAGCCCCCGTGAGGCCGGCAAGCCCGACCTGCTGGATGTGCGGCGAGCAGAGGGGTAGGCCGAGTTGAGGGCGCTGAGGAGTGGGAGCGTGGGCCCAACCGTTTTGGCGCGGGGGCCTTCGAAGGTCATCAGGGGCTAGGAGGGCCCTGCTCCTTCTCCCGCCTGAATGACCGGCGGCGCCCCTAGCGGCCGGAGTGGCGGGGGGCTGCAGGCTGATTCCACCGCTGGGGTTCAGTGGTTCCCAGTCCCTGGCGTTGGGTCGCCAAGCCCCTTGGGAGGGGCCCCTCGGGGACCCACCTAGGGTTCAGATTAGCCCCCAGGAGGCCGGCAGGTCCAATCCGCCTGCTGTGTTTCGAGCGGAGGGGCGGGTTGAGGTGAGGGCGCTGACAAGTGGCAACGTGGGCCCGAGCGCTTTGGGGCGGGGGGCCATCGAAGGTCGGCGGGGGCTCGGAGGGCCCTACCCCTTCTCCCGCCTGAATGACCGGCGGCGCCCCTAGCGGCCCCGGTGGCGGGGGGCTGCGGGTAAAGTCCGGCGCTCCGTCTCGGGTCCCCAATCCCCGTCGTTTGGGCGCCAGGCCCTTTGGGAGGGGCCCCTCAGGAGCCCACCTAGAGTTAGGGTTAGCCCCCAGGAGGCCGGCAAGCCCTATCTGCTGGATGTGCGGCGAGCGGAGGGGCAGGCCGAGCTGAGGGTGCTGAGGAGTGGGAGCGTGGGCCCAAGCGTTTTGGCGCGGGGGGCCTTTGAATGTCGTCAGGGGCTCGGAGTGCCCTGCACGTTCTCCCGCTCTGAATGATCGGCGGCGCCAATAACGGCCTGGGTGGCGGTGGGGCGGAGGGTGAGTCCAGCGCTGGGGCTCGGGGGTCCCAATCCCCAGTGTTGCATTGCCAGGCCCCTTGGGAGGGGCCCCTTGGGGGCCGAACTAGGGTTAGGATTAGCCCCCAGGAGGCCGGCAGGCAGGATCCACCGGCGCTGTGGCGAGCAGGGGGGCGGGCCGAGGGGAGTTCGCTGGAGAGCGGGAGCGTGGGCCCAAGTGTTTTGGCAGAGGGGGCCTTCGAAGCTCGCCGGGGGCTCGGAGGGCCCTACCTGTTCTCCCGCCCTGAATAACCGGCGGCACCTGAAGCGGCCCGGGTGGGTGGCGGGTGGCTGCAGGGTGAGTCCAGCGCTGGGCTTTGGAGGTTCCCAATCCCCGGCGTTGGGGCGCCAAGCCCCTTTGGATGGGCCCCTCGGGGACCCACCTAGGGTTTGCGTTAGCCCCCAGGAGCCCGTCAGGCCCAATCCCCTGGCTGTGTGGCGCAAGGTGGGGTGGGCCGAGGGGACGGAGCTGGCGAGCGGGACCATGGGCCCACAGGTTTTGGCGTGGGGGCCTTCGAAGATCCTCAGGGGCTAGGAGGGCCCTGCCCCTTCTCCCACCTGAACGACCGGCGGCGCCCCTAGCGGCCCCGGTGGCGGGGGCTGCAGGGTGTGTCCGGCCCTGGGGCTAGGACGTCCAGGATCCCGGGGCGTGGCTGCGCAAGGCCCCTTGGGAGGGGCCCCTCGAGGACCGACCTAGGGTTAGGGTTAGTCCCCAGGAGGCCGGCAGGTCCGATCCGCCTGCTGTGTTTCGAGCGGAGGGGCAGGTTGAGGTGAGGGCGCTGACTAGTGGGAACGTGGGCCCAAGCGCTTTGGGGCGGGGGGCCGTCGAGGGCAGCGGGGGCTCAGAGGTCCCTGCCCCTTCTGCCGCCCTGAGTGAGCGGCAGCGCCCCTAGTGCCCAGGTGGTGGAGGGGCAGCAGTGTTAGTCTGGCCCTGGGGCTCGGGGGTCCCCAATCCCCAGGGTTGCCGCCCCAGGCCCTTTGAAAGGGGCCTCTCGGGGACTGACCTAGGGTCAGGGTTACCAAGCAGGATGCCGGCAGGCCCGAGATGCCCGCTGTGCAGCGAGTGGAGGGGCGGGCAGAATGAGGGCGCTGGCGAGCGGGAGCCTGGGCTCAAACATTTGGCGGGGGGTCCTTCGAAGGTAGCCGGGAGCTCAGAGGGCCCTGCCCGTTCTCCCGCCCTGTATGACCGGTGGGCCCCCTAGAGGCCCAGGTGGCGGGGGGCTGCAGGGTGAGTCCGGCGCTGGGTCTCGGGTCCCCAGTCTCCGGCGCTGAGGCGCCGGGCCCCTTGGGTGGGGCCCCTCAGGAGCCCACCTAGACTTAGTGTTAGCCCCCGTGAGGCCGGCAAGCCCGACCTGCTGGATGTGCGGCGAGCAGAGGGGTAGGCCGAGTTGAGGGCGCTGAGGAGTGGGAGCGTGGGCCCAACCGTTTTGGCGCGGGGGCCTTCGAAGGTCATCAGGGGCTAGGAGGGCCCTGCTCCTTCTCCCGCCTGAATGACCGGCGGCGCCCCTAGCGGCCGGAGTGGCAGGGGGCTGCAGGCTGATTCCACCGCTGGGGTTCAGTGGTTCCCAGTCCCTGGCGTTGGGTCGCCAAGCCCCTTGGGAGGGGCCCCTCGGGGACCCACCTAGGGTTCAGATTAGCCCCCAGGAGGCCGGCAGGTCCAATCCGCCTGCTGTGTTTCGAGCGGAGGGGCGGGTTGAGGTGAGGGCGCTGACAAGTGGCAACGTGGGCCCGAGCGCTTTGGGGCGGGGGGCCATCGAAGGTCGGCGGGGGCTCGGAGGGCCCTACCCCTTCTCCCGCCTGAATGACCGGCGGCGCCCCTAGCGGCCCCGGTGGCGGGGGGCTGCGGGTAAAGTCCGGCGCTCCGTCTCGGGTCCCCAATCCCCGTCGTTTGGGCGCCAGGCCCTTTGGGAGGGGCCCCTCAGGAGCCCACCTAGAGTTAGGGTTAGCCCCCAGGAGGCCGGCAAGCCCTATCTGCTGGATGTGCGGCGAGCGGAGGGGCAGGCCGAGCTGAGGGTGCTGAGGAGTGGGAGCGTGGGCCCAAGCGTTTTGGCGCGGGGGGCCTTTGAATGTCGTCAGGGGCTCGGAGTGCCCTGCACGTTCTCCCGCTCTGAATGATCGGCGGCGCCAATAACGGCCTGGGTGGCGGTGGGGCGGAGGGTGAGTCCAGCGCTGGGGCTCGGGGGTCCCAATCCCCAGTGTTGCAGTGCCAGGCCCCTTGGGAGGGGCCCCTTGGGGGCCGAACTAGGGTTAGGATTAGCCCCCAGGAGGCCGGCAGGCAGGATCCACCGGCGCTGTGGCGAGCAGGGGGGCGGGCCGAGGGGAGTTCACTGGAGAGCGGGAGCGTGGGCCCAAGTGTTTTGGCAGAGGGGGCCTTCGAAGCTCGCCGGGGGCTCGGAGGGCCCTACCTGTTCTCCCGCCCTGAATAACCGGCGGCACCTGAAGCGGCCCGGGTGGGTGGCGGGTGGCTGCAGGGTGAGTCCAGCGCTGGGCTTTGGAGGTTCCCAATCCCCGGCGTTGGGGCGCCAAGCCCCTTTGGATGGGCCCCTCGGGGACCCACCTAGGGTTTGCGTTAGCCCCCAGGAGCCCGTCAGGCCCAATCCCCTGGCTGTGTGGCGCAAGGTGGGGTGGGCCGAGGGGACGGAGCTGGCGAGCGGGACCATGGGCCCACAGGTTTTGGCGTGGGGGCCTTCGAAGATCCTCAGGGGCTAGGAGGGCCCTGCCCCTTCTCCCACCTGAATGACCGGCGGCGCCCCTAGCGGCCCCGGTGGCGGGGGCTGCAGGGTGTGTCCGGCCCTGGGGCTAGGACGTCCAGGATCCCGGGGCGTGGCTGCGCAAGGCCCCTTGGGAGGGGCCCCTCGAGGACCGACCTAGGGTTAGGGTTAGTCCCCAGGAGGCCGGCAGGTCCGATCCGCCTGCTGTGTTTCGAGCGGAGGGGCAGGTTGAGGTGAGGGCGCTGACTAGTGGGAACGTGGGCCCAAGCGCTTTGGGGCGGGGGGCCGTCGAGGGCAGCGGGGGCTCAGAGGTCCCTGCCCCTTCTGCCGCCCTGAGTGAGCGGCAGCGCCCCTAGTGCCCAGGTGGTGGAGGGGCAGCAGTGTTAGTCTGGCCCTGGGGCTCGGGGGTCCCCAATCCCCAGGGTTGCCGCCCCAGGCCCTTTGAAAGGGGCCTCTCGGGGACTGACCTAGGGTCAGGGTTACCAAGCAGGATGCCGGCAGGCCCGAGATGCCCGCTGTGCAGCGAGTGGAGGGGCGGGCAGAATGAGGGCGCTGGCGAGCGGGAGCCTGGGCTCAAACATTTGGCGGGGGGTCCTTCGAAGGTAGCCGGGAGCTCAGAGGGCCCTGCCCGTTCTCCCGCCCTGTATGACCGGTGGGCCCCCTAGAGGCCCAGGTGGCGGGGGGCTGCAGGGTGAGTCCGGCGCTGGGTCTCGGGTCCCCAATCTCCGGCGCTGAGGCGCCGGGCCCCTTGGGTGGGGCCCCTCAGGAGCCCACCTAGACTTAGTGTTAGCCCCCGTGAGGCCGGCAAGCCCGACCTGCTGGATGTGCGGCGAGCAGAGGGGTAGGCCGAGTTGAGGGCGCTGAGGAGTGGGAGCGTGGGCCCAACCGTTTTGGCGCGGGGGCCTTCGAAGGTCATCAGGGGCTAGGAGGGCCCTGCTCCTTCTCCCGCCTGAATGACCGGCGGCGCCCCTAGCGGCCGGAGTGGCGGGGGGCTGCAGGCTGATTCCACCGCTGGGGTTCAGTGGTTCCCAGTCCCTGGCGTTGGGTCGCCAAGCCCCTTGGGAGGGGCCCCTCGGGGACCCACCTAGGGTTCAGATTAGCCCCCAGGAGGCCGGCAGGTCCAATCCGCCTGCTGTGTTTCGAGCGGAGGGGCGGGTTGAGGTGAGGGCGCTGACAAGTGGCAACGTGGGCCCGAGCGCTTTGGGGCGGGGGGCCATCGAAGGTCGGCGGGGGCTCGGAGGGCCCTACCCCTTCTCCCGCCTGAATGACCGGCGGCGCCCCTAGCGGCCCCGGTGGCGGGGGGCTGCGGGTAAAGTCCGGCGCTCCGTCTCGGGTCCCCAATCCCCGTCGTTTGGGCGCCAGGCCCTTTGGGAGGGGCCCCTCAGGAGCCCACCTAGAGTTAGGGTTAGCCCCCAGGAGGCCGGCAAGCCCTATCTGCTGGATGTGCGGCGAGCGGAGGGGCAGGCCGAGCTGAGGGTGCTGAGGAGTGGGAGCGTGGGCCCAAGCGTTTTGGCGCGGGGGGCCTTTGAATGTCGTCAGGGGCTCGGAGTGCCCTGCACGTTCTCCCGCTCTGAATGATCGGCGGCGCCAATAACGGCCTGGGTGGCGGTGGGGCGGAGGGTGAGTCCAGCGCTGGGGCTCGGGGGTCCCAATCCCCAGTGTTGCAGTGCCAGGCCCCTTGGGAGGGGCCCCTTGGGGGCCGAACTAGGGTTAGGATTAGCCCCCAGGAGGCCGGCAGGCAGGATCCACCGGCGCTGTGGCGAGCAGGGGGGCGGGCCGAGGGGAGTTCGCTGGAGAGCGGGAGCGTGGGCCCAAGTGTTTTGGCAGAGGGGGCCTTCGAAGCTCGCCGGGGGCTCGGAGGGCCCTACCTGTTCTCCCGCCCTGAATAACCGGCGGCACCTGAAGCGGCCCGGGTGGGTGGCGGGTGGCTGCAGGGTGAGCCCAGCGCTGGGCTTTGGAGGTTCCCAATCCCCGGCGTTGGGGCGCCAAGCCCCTTTGGATGGGCCCCTCGGGGACCCACCTAGGGTTTGCGTTAGCCCCCAGGAGCCCGTCAGGCCCAATCCCCTGGCTGTGTGGCGCAAGGTGGGGTGGGCCGAGGGGACGGAGCTGGCGAGCGGGACCATGGGCCCACAGGTTTTGGCGTGGGGGCCTTCGAAGATCCTCAGGGGCTAGGAGGGCCCTGCCCCTTCTCCCACCTGAATGACCGGCGGCGCCCCTAGCGGCCCCGGTGGCGGGGGCTGCAGGGTGTGTCCGGCCCTGGGGCTAGGACGTCCAGGATCCCGGGGCGTGGCTGCGCAAGGCCCCTTGGGAGGGGCCCCTCGAGGACCGACCTAGGGTTAGGGTTAGTCCCCAGGAGGCCGGCAGGTCCGATCCGCCTGCTGTGTTTCGAGCGGAGGGGCAGGTTGAGGTGAGGGCGCTGACTAGTGGGAACGTGGGCCCAAGCGCTTTGGGGCGGGGGGCCGTCGAGGGCAGCGGGGGCTCAGAGGTCCCTGCCCCTTCTGCCGCCCTGAGTGAGCGGCAGCGCCCCTAGTGCCCAGGTGGTGGAGGGGCAGCAGTGTTAGTCTGGCCCTGGGGCTCGGGGGTCCCCAATCCCCAGGGTTGCCGCCCCAGGCCCTTTGAAAGGGGCCTCTCGGGGACTGACCTAGGGTCAGGGTTACCAAGCAGGATGCCGGCAGGCCCGAGATGCCCGCTGTGCAGCGAGTGGAGGGGCGGGCAGAATGAGGGCGCTGGCGAGCGGGAGCCTGGGCTCAAACATTTGGCGGGGGGTCCTTCGAAGGTAGCCGGGAGCTCAGAGGGCCCTGCCCGTTCTCCCGCCCTGTATGACCGGTGGGCCCCCCAGAGGCCCAGGTGGCGGGGGGCTGCAGGGTGAGTCCGGCGCTGGGTCTCGGGTCCCCACTCTCCGGCGCTGAGGCGCCGGGCCCCTTGGGTGGGGCCCCTCAGGAGCCCACCTAGACTTAGTGTTAGCCCCCGTGAGGCCGGCAAGCACGACCTGCTGGATGTGCGGCGAGCAGAGGGGTAGGCCGAGTTGAGGGCGCTGAGGAGTGGGAGCGTGGGCCCAACCGTTTTGGCGCGGGGGCCTTCGAAGGTCATCAGGGGCTAGGAGGGCCCTGCTCCTTCTCCCGCCTGAATGACCGGCGGCGCCCCTAGCGGCCGGAGTGGCGGGGGGCTGCAGGCTGATTCCACCGCTGGGGTTCAGTGGTTCCCAGTCCCTGGCGTTGGGTCGCCAAGCCCCTTGGGAGGGGCCCCTCGGGGACCCACCTAGGGTTCAGATTAGCCCCCAGGAGGCCGGCAGGTCCAATCCGCCTGCTGTGTTTCGAGCTGAGGGGCGGGTTGAGGTGAGGGCGCTGACAAGTGGCAACGTGGGCCCGAGCGCTTTGGGGCGGGGGGCCATCGAAGGTCGGCGGGGGCTCGGAGGGCCCTACCCCTTCTCCCGCCTGAATGACCGGCGGCGCCCCTAGCGGCCCCGGTGGCGGGGGGCTGCGGGTAAAGTCTGGCGCTCCGTCTCGGGTCCCCAATCCCCGTCGTTTGGGCGCCAGGCCCTTTGGGAGGGGCCCCTCAGGAGCCCACCTAGAGTTAGGGTTAGCCCCCAGGAGGCCGGCAAGCCCTATCTGCTGGATGTGCGGCGAGCGGAGGGGCAGGCCGAGCTGAGGGTGCTGAGGAGTGGGAGCGTGGGCCCAAGCGTTTTGGCGCGGGGGGCCTTTGAATGTCGTCAGGGGCTCGGAGTGCCCTGCACGTTCTCCCGCTCTGAATGATCGGCGGCGCCAATAACGGCCTGGGTGGCGGTGGGGCGGAGGGTGAGTCCAGCGCTGGGGCTCGGGGGTCCCAATCCCCAGTGTTGCAGTGCCAGGCCCCTTGGGAGGGGCCCCTTGGGGGCCGAACTAGGGTTAGGATTAGCCCCCAGGAGGCCGGCAGGCAGGATCCACCGGCGCTGTGGCGAGCAGGGGGGCGGGCCGAGGGGAGTTCGCTGGAGAGCGGGAGCGTGGGCCCAAGTGTTTTGGCAGAGGGGGCCTTCGAAGCTCGCCGGGGGCTCGGAGGGCCCTACCTGTTCTCCCGCCCTGAATAACCGGCGGCACCTGAAGCGGCCCGGGTGGGTGGCGGGTGGCTGCAGGGTGAGTCCAGCGCTGGGCTTTGGAGGTTCCCAATCCCCGGCGTTGGGGCGCCAAGCCCCTTTGGATGGGCCCCTCGGGGACCCACCTAGGGTTTGCGTTAGCCCCCAGGAGCCCGTCAGGCCCAATCCCCTGGCTGTGTGGCGCAAGGTGGGGTGGGCCGAGGGGACGGAGCTGGCGAGCGGGACCATGGGCCCACAGGTTTTGGCGTGGGGGCCTTCGAAGATCCTCAGGGGCTAGGAGGGCCCTGCCCCTTCACCCACCTGAATGACTGGCGGCGCCCCTAGCGACCCCGGTGGCGGTGGGCTGCGGGTAAAGTCCGGCGCTCCGTCTCGGGTCCTCAATCCCCGTCGTTTGGGAGCCAGGCCCTTTGGGAGGGGCCCCTCAGGAGCCCACCTAGAGTTAGGGTTAGCCCCCAGGAGGCCGGCAAGCCCTATCTGCTGGATGTGCGGCGAGCGGAGGGGCAGGCCGAGCTGAGGGTGCTGAGGAGTGGGAGCGTGGGCCCAAGCGTTTTGGCGCGGGGGGCCTTTGAATGTCGTCAGGGGCTCGGAGTGCCCTGCACGTTCTCCCGCTCTGAATGATCGGCGGCGCCAATAACGGCCTGGGTGGCGGTGGGGCGGAGGGTGAGTCCAGCGCTGGGGCTCGGGGGTCCCAATCCCCAGTGTTGCAGTGCCAGGCCCCTTGGGAGGGGCCCCTTGGGGGCCGAACTAGGGTTAGGATTAGCCCCCAGGAGGCCGGCAGGCAGGATCCACCGGCGCTGTGGCGAGCAGGGGGGCGGGCCGAGGGGAGTTCGCTGGAGAGCGGGAGCGTGGGCCCAAGTGTTTTGGCAGAGGGGGCCTTCGAAGCTCGCCGGGGGCTCGGAGGGCCCTACC
Source organism: Ursus americanus (assembly GCF_024610735.1). NCBI lineage: Eukaryota > Metazoa > Chordata > Mammalia > Carnivora > Ursidae > Ursus > Ursus americanus. The sequence goes on along the minus strand of NC_142133.1, from coordinate 656,719 downwards.
TGTTCTCCCGCCCTGAATAACCGGCGGCACCTGAAGCGGCCCGGGTGGGTGGCGGGTGGCTGCAGGGTGAGCCCAGCGCTGGGCTTTGGAGGTTCCCAATCCCCGGCGTTGGGGCGCCAAGCCCCTTTGGATGGGCCCCTCGGGGACCCACCTAGGGTTTGCGTTAGCCCCCAGGAGCCCGTCAGGCCCAATCCCCTGGCTGTGTGGCGCAAGGTGGGGTGGGCCGAGGGGACGGAGCTGGCGAGCGGGACCATGGTCCCACAGGTTTTGGCGTGGGGACCTTCGAAGATCCTCAGGGGCTAGGAGGGCCCTGCCCCTTCACCCACCTGAATGACCGGCGGCGCCCCTAGCGACCCCGGTGGCGGGGGGCTGCGGGTAAAGTCCGGCGCTCCGTCTCGGGTCCCCAATCCCCGTCGTTTGGGCGCCAGGCCCTTTGGGAGGGGCCCCTCAGGAGCCCTCCTAGAGTTCGGGTTAGCCCCCAGGAGGCCGGCAAGCCCTATCTGCTGGATGTGCGGCGAGCAGAGGGGCAGGCCGAGCTGAGGGTGCTGAGGAGTGGGAGCGTGGGCCCAAGCGTTTTGGCGCGGGGGGCCTTTGAATGTCGTCAGGGGCTCGGAGTGCCCTGCACGTTCTCCCGCTCTGAATGATCGGCGGCGCCAATAACGGCCTGGGTGGCGGTGGGGCGGAGGGTGAGTCCAGCGCTGGGGCTCGGGGGTCCCAATCCCCAGTGTTGCAGTGCCAGGCCCCTTGGGAGGGGCCCCTTGGGGGCCGAACTAGGGTTAGGATTAGCCCCCAGGAGGCCGGCAGGCAGGATCCACCGGCGCTGTGGCGAGCAGGGGGGCGGGCCGAGGGGAGTTCGCTGGAGAGCGGGAGCGTGGGCCCAAGTGTTTTGGCAGAGGGGGCCTTCGAAGCTCGCCGGGGGCTCGGAGGGCCCTACCTGTTCTCCCGCCCTGAATAACCGGCGGCACCTGAAGCGGCCCGGGTGGGTGGCGGGTGGCTGCAGGGTGAGTCCAGCGCTGGGCTTTGGAGGTTCCCAATCCCCGGCGTTGGGGCGCCAAGCCCCTTTGGATGGGCCCCTCGGGGACCCACCTAGGGTTTGCGTTAGCCCCCAGGAGCCCGTCAGGCCCAATCCCCTGGCTGTGTGGCGCAAGGTGGGGTGGGCCGAGGGGACGGAGCTGGCGAGCGGGACCATGGGCCCACAGGTTTTGGCGTGGGGGCCTTCGAAGATCCTCAGGGGCTAGGAGGGCCCTGCCCCTTCTCCCACCTGAATGACTGGCGGCGCCCCTAGCGACCCCGGTGGCGGGGGGCTGCGGGTAAAGTCCGGCGCTCCGTCTCGGGTCCCCAATCCCCGTCGTTTGGGCGCCAGGCCCTTTGGGAGGGGCCCCTCAGGAGCCCACCTAGAGTTAGGGTTAGCCCCCAGGAGGCCGGCAAGCCCTATCTGCTGGATGTGCGGCGAGCGGAGGGGCAGGCCGAGCTGAGGGTGCTGAGGAGTGGGAGCGTGGGCCCAAGCGTTTTGGCGCGGGGGGCCTTTGAATGTCGTCAGGGGCTCGGAGTGCCCTGCACGTTCTCCCGCTCTGAATGATCGGCGGCGCCAATAACGGCCTGGGTGGCGGTGGGGCGGAGGGTGAGTCCAGCGCTGGGGCTCGGGGGTCCCAATCCCCAGTGTTGCAGTGCCAGGCCCCTTGGGAGGGGCCCCTTGGGGGCCGAACTAGGGTTAGGATTAGCCCCCAGGAGGCCGGCAGGCAGGATCCACCGGCGCTGTGGCGAGCAGGGGGGCGGGCCGAGGGGAGTTCGCTGGAGAGCGGGAGCGTGGGCCCAAGTGTTTTGGCAGAGGGGGCCTTCGAAGCTCGCCGGGGGCTCGGAGGGCCCTACCTGTTCTCCCGCCCTGAATAACCGGCGGCACCTGAAGCGGCCCGGGTGGGTGGCGGGTGGCTGCAGGGTGAGTCCAGCGCTGGGCTTTGGAGGTTCCCAATCCCCGGCGTTGGGGCGCCAAGCCCCTTTGGATGGGCCCCTCGGGGACCCACCTAGGGTTTGCGTTAGCCCCCAGGAGCCCGTCAGGCCCAATCCCCTGGCTGTGTGGCGCAAGGTGGGGTGGGCCGAGGGGACGGAGCTGGCGAGCGGGACCATGGGCCCACAGGTTTTGGCGTGGGGGCCTTCGAAGATCCTCAGGGGCTAGGAGGGCCCTGCCCCTTCTCCCACCTGAATGACCGGCGGCGCCCCTAGCGGCCCCGGTGGCGGGGGCTGCAGGGTGTGTCCGGCCCTGGGGCTAGGACGTCCAGGATCCCGGGGCGTGGCTGCGCAAGGCCCCTTGGGAGGGGCCCCTCGAGGACCGACCTAGGGTTAGGGTTAGTCCCCAGGAGGCCGGCAGGTCCGATCCGCCTGCTGTGTTTCGAGCGGAGGGGCAGGTTGAGGTGAGGGCGCTGACTAGTGGGAACGTGGGCCCAAGCGCTTTGGGGCGGGGGGCCGTCGAGGGCAGCGGGGGCTCAGAGGTCCCTGCCCCTTCTGCCGCCCTGAGTGAGCGGCAGCGCCCCTAGTGCCCAGGTGGTGGAGGGGCAGCAGTGTTAGTCTGGCCCCGGGGCTCGGGGGTCCCCAATCCCCAGGGTTGCCGCCCCAGGCCCTTTGAAAGGGGCCTCTCGGGGACTGACCTAGGGTCAGGGTTACCAAGCAGGATGCCGGCAGGCCCGAGATGCCCGCTGTGCAGCGAGTGGAGGGGCGGGCAGAATGAGGGCGCTGGCGAGCGGGAGCCTGGGCTCAAACATTTGGCGGGGGGTCCTTCGAAGGTAGCCGGGAGCTCAGAGGGCCCTGCCCGTTCTCCCGCCCTGTATGACCGGTGGGCCCCCTAGAGGCCCAGGTGGCGGGGGGCTGCAGGGTGAGTCCGGCGCTGGGTCTCGGGTCCCCAATCTCCGGCGCTGAGGCGCCGGGCCCCTTGGGTGGGGCCCCTCAGGAGCCCACCTAGACTTAGTGTTAGCCCCCGTGAGGCCGGCAAGCCCGACCTGCTGGATGTGCGGCGAGCAGAGGGGTAGGCCGAGTTGAGGGCGCTGAGGAGTGGGAGCGTGGGCCCAACCGTTTTGGCGCGGGGGCCTTCGAAGGTCATCAGGGGCTAGGAGGGCCCTGCTCCTTCTCCCGCCTGAATGACCGGCGGCGCCCCTAGCGGCCGGAGTGGCGGGGGGCTGCAGGCTGATTCCACCGCTGGGGTTCAGTGGTTCCCAGTCCCTGGCGTTGGGTCGCCAAGCCCCTTGGGAGGGGCCCCTCGGGGACCCACCTAGGGTTCAGATTAGCCCCCAGGAGGCCGGCAGGTCCAATCCGCCTGCTGTGTTTCGAGCGGAGGGGCGGGTTGAGGTGAGGGCGCTGACAAGTGGCAACGTGGGCCCGAGCGCTTTGGGGCGGGGGGCCATCGAAGGTCGGCGGGGGCTCGGAGGGCCCTACCCCTTCTCCCGCCTGAATGACCGGCGGCGCCCCTAGCGGCCCGGGTGGCGGGGGGCTGCGGGTAAAGTCCGGCGCTCCGTCTCGGGTCCCCAATCCCCGTCGTTTGGGCGCCAGGCCCTTTGGGAGGGGCCCCTCAGGAGCCCACCTAGAGTTAGGGTTAGCCCCCAGGAGGCCGGCAAGCCCTATCTGCTGGATGTGCGGCGAGCGGAGGGGCAGGCCGAGCTGAGGGTGCTGAGGAGTGGGAGCGTGGGCCCAAGCGTTTTGGCGCGGGGGGCCTTTGAATGTCGTCAGGGGCTCGGAGTGCCCTGCACGTTCTCCCGCTCTGAATGATCGGCGGCGCCAATAACGGCCTGGGTGGCGGTGGGGCGGAGGGTGAGTCCAGCGCTGGGGCTCGGGGGTCCCAATCCCCAGTGTTGCAGTGCCAGGCCCCTTGGGAGGGGCCCCTTGGGGGCCGAACTAGGGTTAGGATTAGCCCCCAGGAGGCCGGCAGGCAGGATCCACCGGCGCTGTGGCGAGCAGGGGGGCGGGCCGAGGGGAGTTCGCTGGAGAGCGGGAGCGTGGGCCCAAGTGTTTTGGCAGAGGGGGCCTTCGAAGCTCGCCGGGGGCTCGGAGGGCCCTACCTGTTCTCCCGCCCTGAATAACCGGCGGCACCTGAAGCGGCCTGGGTGGGTGGCGGGTGGCTGCAGGGTGAGTCCAGCGCTGGGCTTTGGAGGTTCCCAATCCCCGGCGTTGGGGCGCCAAGCCCCTTTGGATGGGCCCCTCGGGGACCCACCTAGGGTTTGCGTTAGCCCCCAGGAGCCCGTCAGGCCCAATCCCCTGGCTGTGTGGCGCAAGGTGGGGTGGGCCGAGGGGACGGAGCTGGCGAGCGGGACCATGGGCCCACAGGTTTTGGCGTGGGGGCCTTCGAAGATCCTCAGGGGCTAGGAGGGCCCTGCCCCTTCTCCCACCTGAATGACCGGCGGCGCCCCTAGCGGCCCCGGTGGCGGGGGCTGCAGGGTGTGTCCGGCCCTGGGGCTAGGACGTCCAGGATCCCGGGGCGTGGCTGCGCAAGGCCCCTTGGGAGGGGCCCCTCGAGGACCGACCTAGGGTTAGGGTTAGTCCCCAGGAGGCCGGCAGGTCCGATCCGCCTGCTGTGTTTCGAGCGGAGGGGCAGGTTGAGGTGAGGGCGCTGACTAGTGGGAACGTGGGCCCAAGCGCTTTGGGGCGGGGGGCCGTCGAGGGCAGCGGGGGCTCAGAGGTCCCTGCCCCTTCTGCCGCCCTGAGTGAGCGGCAGCGCCCCTAGTGCCCAGGTGGTGGAGGGGCAGCAGTGTTAGTCTGGCCCTGGGGCTCGGGGGTCCCCAATCCCCAGGGTTGCCGCCCCAGGCCCTTTGAAAGGGGCCTCTCGGGGACTGACCTAGGGTCAGGGTTACCAAGCAGGATGCCGGCAGGCCCGAGATGCCCGCTGTGCAGCGAGTGGAGGGGCGGGCAGAATGAGGGCGCTGGCGAGCGGGAGCCTGGGCTCAAACATTTGGCGGGGGGTCCTTCGAAGGTAGCCGGGAGCTCAGAGGGCCCTGCCCGTTCTCCCGCCCTGTATGACCGGTGGGCCCCCTAGAGGCCCAGGTGGCGGGGGGCTGCAGGGTGAGTCCGGCGCTGGGTCTCGGGTCCCCAATCTCCGGCGCTGAGGCGCCGGGCCCCTTGGGTGGGGCCCCTCAGGAGCCCACCTAGACTTAGTGTTAGCCCCCGTGAGGCCGGCAAGCCCGACCTGCTGGATGTGCGGCGAGCAGAGGGGTAGGCCGAGTTGAGGGCGCTGAGGAGTGGGAGCGTGGGCCCAACCGTTTTGGCGCGGGGGCCTTCGAAGGTCATCAGGGGCTAGGAGGGCCCTGCTCCTTCTCCCGCCTGAATGACCGGCGGCGCCCCTAGCGGCCGGAGTGGCGGGGGGCTGCAGGCTGATTCCACCGCTGGGGTTCAGTGGTTCCCAGTCCCTGGCGTTGGGTCGCCAAGCCCCTTGGGAGGGGCCCCTCGGGGACCCACCTAGGGTTCAGATTAGCCCCCAGGAGGCCGGCAGGTCCAATCCGCCTGCTGTGTTTCGAGCGGAGGGGCGGGTTGAGGTGAGGGCGCTGACAAGTGGCAACGTGGGCCCGAGCGTTTTGGGGCGGGGGGCCATCGAAGGTCGGCGGGGGCTCGGAGGGCCCTACCCCTTCTCCCGCCTGAATGACCGGCGGCGCCCCTAGCGGCCCCGGTGGCGGGGGGCTGCGGGTAAAGTCCGGCGCTCCGTCTCGGGTCCCCAATCCCCGTCGTTTGGGCGCCAGGCCCTTTGGGAGGGGCCCCTCAGGAGCCCTCCTAGAGTTAGGGTTAGCCCCCAGGAGGCCGGCAAGCCCTATCTGCTGGATGTGCGGCGAGCGGAGGGGCATGCCGAGCTGAGGGTGCTGAGGAGTGGGAGCGTGGGCCCAAGCGTTTTGGCGCGGGGGGCCTTTGAATGTCGTCAGGGGCTCGGAGTGCCCTGCACGTTCTCCCGCTCTGAATGATCGGCGGCGCCAATAACGGCCTGGGTGGCGGTGGGGCGGAGGGTGAGTCCAGCGCTGGGGCTCGGGGGTCCCAATCCCCAGTGTTGCAGTGCCAGGCCCCTTGGGAGGGGCCCCTTGGGGGCCGAACTAGAGTTAGGATTACCCCCAGGAGGCCGGCAGGCAGGATCCACCGGCGCTGTGGCGAGCAGGGGGGCGGGCCGAGGGGAGTTCGCTGGAGAGCGGGAGCGTGGGCCCAAGTGTTTTGGCAGAGGGGGCCTTCGAAGCTCGCCGGGGGCTCGGAGGGCCCTACCTGTTCTCCCGCCCTGAATAACCGGCGGCACCTGAAGCGGCCCGGGTGGGTGGCGGGTGGCTGCAGGGTGAGCCCAGCGCTGGGCTTTGGAGGTTCCCAATCCCCGGCGTTGGGGCGCCAAGCCCCTTTGGATGGGCCCCTCGGGGACCCACCTAGGGTTTGCGTTAGCCCCCAGGAGCCCGTCAGGCCCAATCCCCTGGCTGTGTGGCGCAAGGTGGGGTGGGCCGAGGGGACGGAGCTGGCGAGCGGGACCATGGGCCCACAGGTTTTGGCGTGGGGGCCTTCGAAGATCCTCAGGGGCTAGGAGGGCCCTGCCCCTTCTCCCACCTGAATGACTGGCGGCGCCCCTAGCGACCCCGGTGGCGGGGGGCTGCGGGTAAAGTCCGGCGCTCCGTCTCGGGTCCCCAATCCCCGTCGTTTGGGCGCCAGGCCCTTTGGGAGGGGCCCCTCAGGAGCCCACCTAGAGTTAGGGTTAGCCCCCAGGAGGCCGGCAAGCCCTATCTGCTGGATGTGCGGCGAGCGGAGGGGCAGGCCGAGCTGAGGGTGCTGAGGAGTGGGAGCGTGGGCCCAAGCGTTTTGGCGCGGGGGGCCTTTGAATGTCGTCAGGGGCTCGGAGTGCCCTGCACGTTCTCCCGCTCTGAATGATCGGCGGCGCCAATAACGGCCTGGGTGGCGGTGGGGCGGAGGGTGAGTCCAGCGCTGGGGCTCGGGGGTCCCAATCCCCAGTGTTGCAGTGCCAGGCCCCTTGGGAGGGGCCCCTTGGGGGCCGAACTAGGGTTAGGATTAGCCCCCAGGAGGCCGGCAGGCAGGATCCACCGGCGCTGTGGCGAGCAGGGGGGCGGGCCGAGGGGAGTTCGCTGGAGAGCGGGAGCGTGGGCCCAAGTGTTTTGGCAGAGGGGGCCTTCGAAGCTCGCCGGGGGCTCGGAGGGCCCTACCTGTTCTCCCGCCCTGAATAACCGGCGGCACCTGAAGCGGCCCGGGTGGGTGGCGGGTGGCTGCAGGGTGAGTCCAGCGCTGGGCTTTGGAGGTTCCCAATCCCCGGCGTTGGGGCGCCAAGCCCCTTTGGATGGGCCCCTCGGGGACCCACCTAGGGTTTGCGTTAGCCCCCAGGAGCCCGTCAGGCCCAATCCCCTGGCTGTGTGGCGCAAGGTGGGGTGGGCCGAGGGGACGGAGCTGGCGAGCGGGACCATGGGCCCACAGGTTTTGGCGTGGGGGCCTTCGAAGATCCTCAGGGGCTAGGAGGGCCCTGCCCCTTCTCCCACCTGAATGACCGGCGGCGCCCCTAGCGGCCCCGGTGGCGGGGGCTGCAGGGTGTGTCCGGCCCTGGGGCTAGGACGTCCAGGATCCCGGGGCGTGGCTGCGCAAGGCCCCTTGGGAGGGGCCCCTCGAGGACCGACCTAGGGTTAGGGTTAGTCCCCAGGAGGCCGGCAGGTCCGATCCGCCTGCTGTGTTTCGAGCGGAGGGGCAGGTTGAGGTGAGGGCGCTGACTAGTGGGAACGTGGGCCCAAGCGCTTTGGGGCGGGGGGCCGTCGAGGGCAGCGGGGGCTCAGAGGTCCCTGCCCCTTCTGCCGCCCTGAGTGAGCGGCAGCGCCCCTAGTGCCCAGGTGGTGGAGGGGCAGCAGTGTTAGTCTGGCCCTGGGGCTCGGGGGTCCCCAATCCCCAGGGTTGCCGCCCCAGGCCCTTTGAAAGGGGCCTCTCGGGGACTGACCTAGGGTCAGGGTTACCAAGCAGGATGCCGGCAGGCCCGAGATGCCCGCTGTGCAGCGAGTGGAGGGGCGGGCAGAATGAGGGCGCTGGCGAGCGGGAGCCTGGGCTCAAACATTTGGCGGGGGGTCCTTCGAAGGTAGCCGGGAGCTCAGAGGGCCCTGCCCGTTCTCCCGCCCTGTATGACCGGTGGGCCCCCTAGAGGCCCAGGTGGCGGGGGGCTGCAGGGTGAGTCCGGCGCTGGGTCTCGGGTCCCCAATCTCCGGCGCTGAGGCGCCGGGCCCCTTGGGTGGGGCCCCTCAGGAGCCCACCTAGACTTAGTGTTAGCCCCCGTGAGGCCGGCAAGCCCGACCTGCTGGATGTGCGGCGAGCAGAGGGGTAGGCCGAGTTGAGGGCGCTGAGGAGTGGGAGCGTGGGCCCAACCGTTTTGGCGCGGGGGCCTTCGAAGGTCATCAGGGGCTAGGAGGGCCCTGCTCCTTCTCCCGCCTGAATGACCGGCGGCGCCCCTAGCGGCCGGAGTGGCGGGGGGCTGCAGGCTGATTCCACCGCTGGGGTTCAGTGGTTCCCAGTCCCTGGCGTTGGGTCGCCAAACCCCTTGGGAGGGGCCCCTCGGGGACCCACCTAGGGTTCAGATTAGCCCCCAGGAGGCCGGCAGGTCCAATCCGCCTGCTGTGTTTCGAGCGGAGGGGCGGGTTGAGGTGAGGGCGCTGACAAGTGGCAACGTGGGCCCGAGCGCTTTGGGGCGGGGGGCCATCGAAGGTCGGCGGGGGCTCGGAGGGCCCTACCCCTTCTCCCGCCTGAATGACCGGCGGCGCCCCTAGCGGCCCCGGTGGCGGGGGGCTGCGGGTAAAGTCCGGCGCTCCGTCTCGGGTCCCCAATCCCCGTCGTTTGGGCGCCAGGCCCTTTGGGAGGGGCCCCTCAGGAGCCCTCCTAGAGTTAGGGTTAGCCCCCAGGAGGCCGGCAAGCCCTATCTGCTGGATGTGCGGCGAGCGGAGGGGCAGGCCGAGCTGAGGGTGCTGAGGAGTGGGAGCGTGGGCCCAAGCGTTTTGGCGCGGGGGGCCTTTGAATGTCGTCAGGGGCTCGGAGTGCCCTGCACGTTCTCCCGCTCTGAATGATCGGCGGCGCCAATAACGGCCTGGGTGGCGGTGGGGCGGAGGGTGAGTCCAGCGCTGGGGCTCGGGGGTCCCAATCCCCAGTGTTGCAGTGCCAGGCCCCTTGGGAGGGGCCCCTTGGGGGCCGAACTAGGGTTAGGATTAGCCCCCAGGAGGCCGGCAGGCAGGATCCACCGGCGCTGTGGCGAGCAGGGGGGCGGGCCGAGGGGAGTTCGCTGGAGAGCGGGAGCGTGGGCCCAAGTGTTTTGGCAGAGGGGGCCTTCGAAGCTCGCCGGGGGCTCGGAGGGCCCTACCTGTTCTCCCGCCCTGAATAACCGGCGGCACCTGAAGCGGCCCGGGTGGGTGGCGGGTGGCTGCAGGGTGAGTCCAGCGCTGGGCTTTGGAGGTTCCCAATCCCCGGCGTTGGGGCGCCAAGCCCCTTTGGATGGGCCCCTCGGGGACCCACCTAGGGTTTGCGTTAGCCCCCAGGAGCCCGTCAGGCCCAATCCCCTGGCTGTGTGGCGCAAGGTGGGGTGGGCCGAGGGGACGGAGCTGGCGAGCGGGACCATGGGCCCACAGGTTTTGGCGTGGGGGCCTTCGAAGATCCTCAGGGGCTAGGAGGGCCCTGCCCCTTCTCCCACCTGAATGACCGGCGGCGCCCCTAGCGGCCCCGGTGGCGGGGGCTGCAGGGTGTGTCCGGCCCTGGGGCTAGGACGTCCAGGATCCCGGGGCGTGGCTGCGCAAGGCCCCTTGGGAGGGGCCCCTCGAGGACCGACCTAGGGTTAGGGTTAGTCCCCAGGAGGCCGGCAGGTCCGATCCGCCTGCTGTGTTTCGAGCGGAGGGGCAGGTTGAGGTGAGGGCGCTGACTAGTGGGAACGTGGGCCCAAGCGCTTTGGGGCGGGGGGCCGTCGAGGGCAGCGGGGGCTCAGAGGTCCCTGCCCCTTCTGCCGCCCTGAGTGAGCGGCAGCGCCCCTAGTGCCCAGGTGGTGGAGGGGCAGCAGTGTTAGTCTGGCCCTGGGGCTCGGGGGTCCCCAATCCCCAGGGTTGCCGCCCCAGGCCCTTTGAAAGGGGCCTCTCGGGGACTGACCTAGGGTCAGGGTTACCAAGCAGGATGCCGGCAGGCCCGAGATGCCCGCTGTGCAGCGAGTGGAGGGGCGGGCAGAATGAGGGCGCTGGCGAGCGGGAGCCTGGGCTCAAACATTTGGCGGGGGGTCCTTCGAAGGTAGCCGGGAGCTCAGAGGGCCCTGCCCGTTCTCCCGCCCTGTATGACCGGTGGGCCCCCTAGAGGCCCAGGTGGCGGGGGGCTGCAGGGTGAGTCCGGCGCTGGGTCTCGGGTCCCCAGTCTCCGGCGCTGAGGCGCCGGGCCCCTTGGGTGGGGCCCCTCAGGAGCCCACCTAGACTTAGTGTTAGCCCCCGTGAGGCCGGCAAGCCCGACCTGCTGGATGTGCGGCGAGCAGAGGGGTAGGCCGAGTTGAGGGCGCTGAGGAGTGGGAGCGTGGGCCCAACCGTTTTGGCGCGGGGGCCTTCGAAGGTCATCAGGGGCTAGGAGGGCCCTGCTCCTTCTCCCGCCTGAATGACCGGCGGCGCCCCTAGCGGCCGGAGTGGCGGGGGGCTGCAGGCTGATTCCACCGCTGGGGTTCAGTGGTTCCCAGTCCCTGGCGTTGGGTCGCCAAGCCCCTTGGGAGGGGCCCCTCGGGGACCCACCTAGGGTTCAGATTAGCCCCCAGGAGGCCGGCAGGTCCAATCCGCCTGCTGTGTTTCGAGCGGAGCGGCGGGTTGAGGTGAGGGCGCTGACAAGTGGCAACGTGGGCCCGAGCGCTTTGGGGCGGGGGGCCATCGAAGGTCGGCGGGGGCTCGGAGGGCCCTACCCCTTCTCCCGCCTGAATGACCGGCGGCGCCCCTAGCGGCCCCGGTGGCGGGGGGCTGCGGGTAAAGTCCGGCGCTCCGTCTCGGGTCCCCAATCCCCGTCGTTTGGGCGCCAGGCCCTTTGGGAGGGGCCCCTCAGGAGCCCTCCTAGAGTTCGGGTTAGCCCCCAGGAGGCCGGCAAGCCCTATCTGCTGGATGTGCGGCGAGCGGAGGGGCATGCCGAGCTGAGGGTGCTGAGGAGTGGGAGCGTGGGCCCAAGCGTTTTGGCGCGGGGGGCCTTTGAATGTCGTCAGGGGCTCGGAGTGCCCTGCACGTTCTCCCGCTCTGAATGATCGGCGGCGCCAATAACGGCCTGGGTGGCGGTGGGGCGGAGGGTGAGTCCAGCGCTGGGGCTCGGGGGTCCCAATCCCCAGTGTTGCAGTGCCAGGCCCCTTGGGAGGGGCCCCTTGGGGGCCGAACTAGGGTTAGGATTAGCCCCCAGGAGGCCGGCAGGCAGGATCCACCGGCGCTGTGGCGAGCAGGGGGGCGGGCCGAGGGGAGTTCGCTGGAGAGCGGGAGCGTGGGCCCAAGTGTTTTGGCAGAGGGGGCCTTCGAAGCTCGCCGGGGGCTCGGAGGGCCCTACCTGTTCTCCCGCCCTGAATAACCGGCGGCACCTGAAGCGGCCCGGGTGGGTGGCGGGTGGCTGCAGGGTGAGTCCAGCGCTGGGCTTTGGAGGTTCCCAATCCCCGGCGTTGGGGCGCCAAGCCCCTTTGGATGGGCCCCTCGGGGACCCACCTAGGGTTTGCGTTAGCCCCCAGGAGCCCGTCAGGCCCAATCCCCTGGCTGTGTGGCGCAAGGTGTGGTGGGCCGAGGGGACGGAGCTGGCGAGCGGGACCATGGGCCCACAGGTTTTGGCGTGGGGGCCTTCGAAGATCCTCAGGGGCTAGGAGGGCCCTGCCCCTTCACCCACCTGAATGATCGGCGGCGCCCCTAGCGACCCCGGTGGCGGGGGGCTGCGGGTAAAGTCCGGCGCTCCGTCTCGGGTCCCCAATCCCCGTCGTTTGGGCGCCAGGCCCTTTGGGAGGGGCCCCTCAGGAGCCCTCCTAGAGTTCGGGTTAGCCCCCAGGAGGCCGGCAAGCCCTATCTGCTGGATGTGCGGCGAGCGGAGGGGCAGGCCGAGCTGAGGGTGCTGAGGAGTGGGAGCGTGGGCCCAAGCGTTTTGGCGCGGGGGGCCTTTGAATGTCGTCAGGGGCTCGGAGTGCCCTGCACGTTCTCCCGCTCTGAATGATCGGCGGCGCCAATAACGGCCTGGGTGGCGGTGGGGCGGAGGGTGAGTCCAGCGCTGGGGCTCGGGGGTCCCAATCCCCAGTGTTGCAGTGCCAGGCCCCTTGGGAGGGGCCCCTTGGGGGCCGAACTAGGGTTAGGATTAGCCCCCAGGAGGCCGGCAGGCAGGATCCACCGGCGCTGTGGCGAGCAGGGGGGCGGGCCGAGGGGAGTTCGCTGGAGAGCGGGAGCGTGGGCCCAAGTGTTTTGGCAGAGGGGGCCATCGAAGCTCGCAGGGGGCTCGGAGGGCCCTACCTGTTCTCCTGCCCTGAATAACCGGCGGCACCTGAAGCGGCCCGGGTGGGTGGCGGGTGGCTGCAGGGTGAGTCCAGCGCTGGGCTTTGGAGGTTCCCAATCCCCGGCGTTGGGGCGCCAAGCCCCTTTGGATGGGCCCCTCGGGGACCCACCTAGGGTTTGCGTTAGCCCCCAGGAGCCCGTCAGGCCCAATCCCCTGGCTGTGTGGCGCAAGGTGGGGTGGGCCGAGGGGACGGAGCTGGCGAGCGGGACCATGGGCCCACAGGTTTTGGCGTGGGGGCCTTCGAAGATCCTCAGGGGCTAGGAGGGCCCTGCCCCTTCTCCCACCTGAATGACCGGCGGCGCCCCTAGCGGCCCCGGTGGCGGGGGCTGCAGGGTGTGTCCGGCCCTGGGGCTAGGACGTCCAGGATCCCGGGGCGTGGCTGCGCAAGGCCCCTTGGGAGGGGCCCCTCGAGGACCGACCTAGGGTTAGGGTTAGTCCCCAGGAGGCCGGCAGGTCCGATCCGCCTGCTGTGTTTCGAGCGGAGGGGCAGGTTGAGGTGAGGGCGCTGACTAGTGGGAACGTGGGCCCAAGCGCTTTGGGGCGGGGGGCCGTCGAGGGCAGCGGGGGCTCAGAGGTCCCTGCCCCTTCTGCCGCCCTGAGTGAGCGGCAGCGCCCCTAGTGCCCAGGTGGTGGAGGGGCAGCAGTGTTAGTCTGGCCCCGGGGCTCGGGGGTCCCCAATCCCCAGGGTTGCCGCCCCAGGCCCTTTGAAAGGGGCCTCTCGGGGACTGACCTAGGGTCAGGGTTACCAAGCAGGATGCCGGCAGGCCCGAGATGCCCGCTGTGCAGCGAGTGGAGGGGCGGGCAGAATGAGGGCGCTGGCGAGCGGGAGCCTGGGCTCAAACATTTGGCGGGGGGTCCTTCGAAGGTAGCCGGGAGCTCAGAGGGCCCTGCCCGTTCTCCCGCCCTGTATGACCGGTGGGCCCCCTAGAGGCCCAGGTGGCGGGGGGCTGCAGGGTGAGTCCGGCGCTGGGTCTCGGGTCCCCAATCTCCGGCGCTGAGGCGCCGGGCCCCTTGGGTGGGGCCCCTCAGGAGCCCACCTAGACTTAGTGTTAGCCCCCGTGAGGCCGGCAAGCCCGACCTGCTGGATGTGCGGCGAGCAGAGGGGTAGGCCGAGTTGAGGGCGCTGAGGAGTGGGAGCGTGGGCCCAACCGTTTTGGCGCGGGGGCCTTCGAAGGTCATCAGGGGCTAGGAGGGCCCTGCTCCTTCTCCCGCCTGAATGACCGGCGGCGCCCCTAGCGGCCGGAGTGGCGGGGGGCTGCAGGCTGATTCCACCGCTGGGGTTCAGTGGTTCCCAGTCCCTGGCGTTGGGTCGCCAAGCCCCTTGGGAGGGGCCCCTCGGGGACCCACCTAGGGTTCAGATTAGCCCCCAGGAGGCCGGCAGGTCCAATCCGCCTGCTGTGTTTCGAGCGGAGGGGCGGGTTGAGGTGAGGGCGCTGACAAGTGGCAACGTGGGCCCGAGCGCTTTGGGGCGGGGGGCCATCGAAGGTCGGCGGGGGCTCGGAGGGCCCTACCCCTTCTCCCGCCTGAATGACCGGCGGCGCCCCTAGCGGCCCCGGTGGCGGGGGGCTGCGGGTAAAGTCCGGCGCTCCGTCTCGGGTCCCCAATCCCCGTCGTTTGGGCGCCAGGCCCTTTGGGAGGGGCCCCTCAGGAGCCCACCTAGAGTTAGGGTTAGCCCCCAGGAGGCCGGCAAGCCCTATCTGCTGGATGTGCGGCGAGCGGAGGGGCAGGCCGAGCTGAGGGTGCTGAGGAGTGGGAGCGTGGGCCCAAGCGTTTTGGCGCGGGGGGCCTTTGAATGTCGTCAGGGGCTCGGAGTGCCCTGCACGTTCTCCCGCTCTGAATGATTGGCGGCGCCAATAACGGCCTGGGTGGCGGTGGGGCGGAGGGTGAGTCCAGCGCTGGGGCTCGGGGGTCCCAATCCCCAGTGTTGCAGTGCCAGGCCCCTTGGGAGGGGCCCCTTGGGGGCCGAACTAGGGTTAGGATTAGCCCCCAGGAGGCCGGCAGGCAGGATCCACCGGCGCTGTGGCGAGCAGGGGGGCGGGCCGAGGGGAGTTCGCTGGAGAGCGGGAGCGTGGGCCCAAGTGTTTTGGCAGAGGGGGCCTTCGAAGCTCGCCGGGGGCTCGGAGGGCCCTACCTGTTCTCCCGCCCTGAATAACCGGCGGCACCTGAAGCGGCCCGGGTGGGTGGCGGGTGGCTGCAGGGTGAGTCCAGCGCTGGGCTTTGGAGGTTCCCAATCCCCGGCGTTGGGGCGCCAAGCCCCTTTGGATGGGCCCCTCGGGGACCCACCTAGGGTTTGCGTTAGCCCCCAGGAGCCCGTCAGGCCCAATCCCCTGGCTGTGTGGCGCAAGGTGGGGTGGGCCGAGGGGACGGAGCTGGCGAGCGGGACCATGGGCCCACAGGTTTTGGCGTGGGGGCCTTCGAAGATCCTCAGGGGCTAGGAGGGCCCTGCCCCTTCTCCCACCTGAATGACTGGCGGCGCCCCTAGCGACCCCGGTGGCGGGGGGCTGCGGGTAAAGTCCGGCGCTCCGTCTCGGGTCCCCAATCCCCGTCGTTTGGGCGCCAGTCCCTTTGGGTGGGGCCCCTCAGGAGCCCACCTAGAGTTAGGGTTAGCCCCCAGGAGGCCGGCAAGCCCTATCTGCTGGATGTGCGGCGAGCGGAGGGGCAGGCCGAGCTGAGGGTGCTGAGGAGTGGGAGCGTGGGCCCAAGCGTTTTGGCGCGGGGGGCCTTTGAATGTCGTCAGGGGCTCGGAGTGCCCTGCACGTTCTCCCGCTCTGAATGATCGGCGGCGCCAATAACGGCCTGGGTGGCGGTGGGGCGGAGGGTGAGTCCAGCGCTGGGGCTCGGGGGTCCCAATCCCCAGTGTTGCAGTGCCAGGCCCCTTGGGAGGGGCCCCTTGGGGGCCGAACTAGGGTTAGGATTAGCCCCCAGGAGGCCGGCAGGCAGGATCCACCGGCGCTGTGGCGAGCAGGGGGGCGGGCCGAGGGGAGTTCGCTGGAGAGCGGGAGCGTGGGCCCAAGTGTTTTGGCAGAGGGGGCCTTCGAAGCTCGCCGGGGGCTCGGAGGGCCCTACCTGTTCTCCCGCCCTGAATAACCGGCGGCACCTGAAGCGGCCCGGGTGGGTGGCGGGTGGCTGCAGGGTGAGTCCAGCGCTGGGCTTTGGAGGTTCCCAATCCCCGGCGTTGGGGCGCCAAGCCCCTTTGGATGGGCCCCTCGGGGACCCACCTAGGGTTTGCGTTAGCCCCCAGGAGCCCGTCAGGCCCAATCCCCTGGCTGTGTGGCGCAAGGTGGGGTGGGCCGAGGGGACGGAGCTGGCGAGCGGGACCATGGGCCCACAGGTTTTGGCGTGGGGGCCTTCGAAGATCCTCAGGGGCTAGGAGGGCCCTGCCCCTTCTCCCACCTGAATGACCGGCGGCGCCCCTAGCGGCCCCGGTGGCGGGGGCTGCAGGGTGTGTCCGGCCCTGGGGCTAGGACGTCCAGGATCCCGGGGCGTGGCTGCGCAAGGCCCCTTGGGAGGGGCCCCTCGAGGACCGACCTAGGGTTAGGGTTAGTCCCCAGGAGGCCGGCAGGTCCGATCCGCCTGCTGTGTTTCGAGCGGAGGGGCAGGTTGAGGTGAGGGCGCTGACTAGTGGGAACGTGGGCCCAAGCGCTTTGGGGCGGGGGGCCGTCGAGGGCAGCGGGGGCTCAGAGGTCCCTGCCCCTTCTGCCGCCCTGAGTGAGCGGCAGCGCCCCTAGTGCCCAGGTGGTGGAGGGGCAGCAGTGTTAGTCTGGCCCCGGGGCTCGGGGGTCCCCAATCCCCAGGGTTGCCGCCCCAGGCCCTTTGAAAGGGGCCTCTCGGGGACTGACCTAGGGTCAGGGTTACCAAGCAGGATGCCGGCAGGCCCGAGATGCCCGCTGTGCAGCGAGTGGAGGGGCGGGCAGAATGAGGGCGCTGGCGAGCGGGAGCCTGGGCTCAAACATTTGGCGGGGGGTCCTTCGAAGGTAGCCGGGAGCTCAGAGGGCCCTGCCCGTTCTCCCGCCCTGTATGACCGGTGGGTCCCCTAGAGGCCCAGGTGGCGGGGGGCTGCAGGGTGAGTCCGGCGCTGGGTCTCGGGTCCCCAATCTCCGGCGCTGAGGCGCCGGGCCCCTTGGGTGGGGCCCCTCAGGAGCCCACCTAGACTTAGTGTTAGCCCCCGTGAGGCCGGCAAGCCCGACCTGCTGGATGTGCGGCGAGCAGAGGGGTAGGCCGAGTTGAGGGCGCTGAGGAGTGGGAGCGTGGGCCCAACCGTTTTGGCGCGGGGGCCTTCGAAGGTCATCAGGGGCTAGGAGGGCCCTGCTCCTTCTCCCGCCTGAATGACCGGCGGCGCCCCTAGCGGCCGGAGTGGCGGGGGGCTGCAGGCTGATTCCACCGCTGGGGTTCAGTGGTTCCCAGTCCCTGGCGTTGGGTCGCCAAGCCCCTTGGGAGGGGCCCCTCGGGGACCCACCTAGGGTTCAGATTAGCCCCCAGGAGGCCGGCAGGTCCAATCCGCCTGCTGTGTTTCGAGCGGAGGGGCGGGTTGAGGTGAGGGCGCTGACAAGTGGCAACGTGGGCCCGAGCGCTTTGGGGCGGGGGGCCATCGAAGGTCGGCGGGGGCTCGGAGGGCCCTACCCCTTCTCCCGCCTGAATGACCGGCGGCGCCCCTAGCGGCCCCGGTGGCGGGGGGCTGCGGGTAAAGTCCGGCGCTCCGTCTCGGGTCCCCAATCCCCGTCGTTTGGGCGCCAGGCCCTTTGGGAGGGGCCCCTCAGGAGCCCTCCTAGAGTTAGGGTTAGCCCCCAGGAGGCCGGCAAGCCCTATCTGCTGGATGTGCGGCGAGCGGAGGGGCAGGCCGAGCTGAGGGTGCTGAGGAGTGGGAGCGTGGGCCCAAGCGTTTTGGCGCGGGGGGCCTTTGAATGTCGTCAGGGGCTCGGAGTGCCCTGCACGTTCTCCCGCTCTGAATGATCGGCGGCGCCAATAACGGCCTGGGTGGCGGTGGGGCGGAGGGTGAGTCCAGCGCTGGGGCTCGGGGGTCCCAATCCCCAGTGTTGCAGTGCCAGGCCCCTTGGGAGGGGCCCCTTGGGGGCCGAACTAGGGTTAGGATTAGCCCCCAGGAGGCCGGCAGGCAGGATCCACCGGCGCTGTGGCGAGCAGGGGGGCGGGCTGAGGGGAGTTCGCTGGAGAGCGGGAGCGTGGGCCCAAGTGTTTTGGCAGAGGGGGCCTTCGAAGCTCGCCGGGGGCTCGGAGGGCCCTACCTGTTCTCCCGCCCTGAATAACCGGCGGCACCTGAAGCGGCCCGGGTGGGTGGCGGGTGGCTGCAGGGTGAGTCCAGCGCTGGGCTTTGGAGGTTCCCAATCCCCGGCGTTGGGGCGCCAAGCCCCTTTGGATGGGCCCCTCGGGGACCCACCTAGGGTTTGCGTTAGCCCCCAGGAGCCCGTCAGGCCCAATCCCCTGGCTGTGTGGCGCAAGGTGGGGTGGGCCGAGGGGACGGAGCTGGCGAGCGGGACCATGGGCCCACAGGTTTTGGCGTGGGGGCCTTCGAAGATCCTCAGGGGCTAGGAGGGCCCTGCCCCTTCTCCCACCTGAATGACCGGCGGCGCCCCTAGCGGCCCCGGTGGCGGGGGCTGCAGGGTGTGTCCGGCCCTGGGGCTAGGACGTCCAGGATCCCGGGGCGTGGCTGCGCAAGGCCCCTTGGGAGGGGCCCCTCGAGGACCGACCTAGGGTTAGGGTTAGTCCCCAGGAGGCCGGCAGGTCCGATCCGCCTGCTGTGTTTCGAGCGGAGGGGCAGGTTGAGGTGAGGGCGCTGACTAGTGGGAACGTGGGCCCAAGCGCTTTGGGGCGGGGGGCCGTCGAGGGCAGCGGGGGCTCAGAGGTCCCTGCCCCTTCTGCCGCCCTGAGTGAGCGGCAGCGCCCCTAGTGCCCAGGTGGTGGAGGGGCAGCAGTGTTAGTCTGGCCCTGGGGCTCGGGGGTCCCCAATCCCCAGGGTTGCCGCCCCAGGCCCTTTGAAAGGGGCCTCTCGGGGACTGACCTAGGGTCAGGGTTACCAAGCAGGATGCCGGCAGGCCCGAGATGCCCGCTGTGCAGCGAGTGGAGGGGCGGGCAGAATGAGGGCGCTGGCGAGCGGGAGCCTGGGCTCAAACATTTGGCGGGGGGTCCTTCGAAGGTAGCCGGGAGCTCAGAGGGCCCTGCCCGTTCTCCCGCCCTGTATGACCGGTGGGCCCCCTAGAGGCCCAGGTGGCGGGGGGCTGCAGGGTGAGTCCGGCGCTGGGTCTCGGGTCCCCAATCTCCGGCGCTGAGGCGCCGGGCCCCTTGGGTGGGGCCCCTCAGGAGCCCACCTAGACTTAGTGTTAGCCCCCGTGAGGCCGGCAAGCCCGACCTGCTGGATGTGCGGCGAGCAGAGGGGTAGGCCGAGTTGAGGGCGCTGAGGAGTGGGAGCGTGGGCCCAACCGTTTTGGCGCGGGGGCCTTCGAAGGTCATCAGGGGCTAGGAGGGCCCTGCTCCTTCTCCCGCCTGAATGACCGGCGGCGCCCCTAGCGGCCGGAGTGGCGGGGGGCTGCAGGGTGATTCCACCGCTGGGGTTCAGTGGTTCCCAGTCCCTGGCGTTGGGTCGCCAAGCCCCTTGGGAGGGGCCCCTCGGGGACCCACCTAGGGTTCAGATTAGCCCCCAGGAGGCCGGCAGGTCCAATCCGCCTGCTGTGTTTCGAGCGGAGGGGCGGGTTGAGGTGAGGGCGCTGACAAGTGGCAACGTGGGCCCGAGCGCTTTGGGGCGGGGGGCCATCGAAGGTCGGCGGGGGCTCGGAGGGCCCTACCCCTTCTCCCGCCTGAATGACCGGCGGCGCCCCTAGCGGCCCCGGTGGCGGGGGGCTGCGGGTAAAGTCCGGCGCTCCGTCTCGGGTCCCCAATCCCCGTCGTTTGGGCGCCAGGCCCTTTGGGAGGGGCCCCTCAGGAGCCCACCTAGAGTTAGGGTTAGCCCCCAGGAGGCCGGCAAGCCCTATCTGCTGGATGTGCGGCGAGCGGAGGGGCAGGCCGAGCTGAGGGTGCTGAGGAGTGGGAGCGTGGGCCCAAGCGTTTTGGCGCGGGGGGCCTTTGAATGTCGTCAGGGGCTCGGAGTGCCCTGCACGTTCTCCCGCTCTGAATGATCGGCGGCGCCAATAACGGCCTGGGTGGCGGTGGGGCGGAGGGTGAGTCCAGCGCTGGGGCTCGGGGGTCCCAATCCCCAGTGTTGCAGTGCCAGGCCCCTTGGGAGGGGCCCCTTGGGGGCCGAACTAGGGTTAGGATTAGCCCCCAGGAGGCCGGCAGGCAGGATCCACCGGCGCTGTGGCGAGCAGGGGGGCGGGCCGAGGGGAGTTCGCTGGAGAGCGGGAGCGTGGGCCCAAGTGTTTTGGCAGAGGGGGCCTTCGAAGCTCGCCGGGGGCTCGGAGGGCCCTACCTGTTCTCCCGCCCTGAATAACCGGCGGCACCTGAAGCGGCCCGGGTGGGTGGCGGGTGGCTGCAGGGTGAGTCCAGCGCTGGGCTTTGGAGGTTCCCAATCCCCGGCGTTGGGGCGCCAAGCCCCTTTGGATGGGCCCCTCGGGGACCCACCTAGGGTTTGCGTTAGCCCCCAGGAGCCCGTCAGGCCCAATCCCCTGGCTGTGTGGCGCAAGGTGGGGTGGGCCGAGGGGACGGAGCTGGCGAGCGGGACCATGGGCCCACAGGTTTTGGCGTGGGGGCCTTCGAAGATCCTCAGGGGCTAGGAGGGCCCTGCCCCTTCTCCCACCTGAATGACTGGCGGCGCCCCTAGCGACCCCGGTGGCGGGGGGCTGCGGGTAAAGTCCGGCGCTCCGTCTCGGGTCCCCAATCCCCGTCGTTTGGGCGCCAGGCCCTTTGGGAGGGGCCCCTCAGGAGCCCACCTAGAGTTAGGGTTAGCCCCCAGGTGGCCGGCAAGCCCTATCTGCTGGATGTGCGGCGAGCGGAGGGGCAGGCCGAGCTGAGGGTGCTGAGGAGTGGGAGCGTGGGCCCAAGCGTTTTGGCGCGGGGGGCCTTTGAATGTCGTCAGGGGCTCGGAGTGCCCTGCACGTTCTCCCGCTCTGAATGATCGGCGGCGCCAATAACGGCCTGGGTGGCGGTGGGGCGGAGGGTCAGTCCAGCGCTGGGGCTCGGGGGTCCCAATCCCCAGTGTTGCAGTGCCAGGCCCCTTGGGAGGGGCCCCTTGGGGGCCGAACTAGGGTTAGGATTAGCCCCCAGGAGGCCGGCAGGCAGGATCCACCGGCGCTGTGGCGAGCAGGGGGGCGGGCCGAGGGGAGTTCGCTGGAGAGCGGGAGCGTGGGCCCAAGTGTTTTGGCAGAGGGGGCCTTCGAAGCTCGCCGGGGGCTCGGAGGGCCCTACCTGTTCTCCCGCCCTGAATAACCGGCGGCACCTGAAGCGGCCCGGGTGGGTGGCGGGTGGCTGCAGGGTGAGCCCAGCGCTGGGCTTTGGAGGTTCCCAATCCCCGGCGTTGGGGCGCCAAGCCCCTTTGGATGGGCCCCTCGGGGACCCACCTAGGGTTTGCGTTAGCCCCCAGGAGCCCGTCAGGCCCAATCCCCTGGCTGTGTGGCGCAAGGTGGGGTGGGCCGAGGGGACGGAGCTGGCGAGCGGGACCATGGGCCCACAGGTTTTGGCGTGGGGGCCTTCGAAGATCCTCAGGGGCTAGGAGGGCCCTGCCCCTTCTCCCACCTGAATGACCGGCGGCGCCCCTAGCGGCCCCGGTGGCGGGGGCTGCAGGGTGTGTCCGGCCCTGGGGCTAGGACGTCAAGGATCCCGGGGCGTGGCTGCGCAAGGCCCCTTGGGAGGGGCCCCTCGAGGACAGACCTAGGGTTAGGGTTAGTCCCCAGGAGGCCGGCAGGTCCGATCCGCCTGCTGTGTTTCGAGCGGAGGGGCGGGTTGAGGTGAGGGCGCTGACAAGTGGCAACGTGGGCCCGAGCGCTTTGGGGCGGGGGGCCATCGAAGGTCGGCGGGGGCTCGGAGGGCCCTACCCCTTCTCCCGCCTGAATGACAGGCGGCGCCCCTAGCGGCCCCGGTGGCGGGGGGCTGCGGGTAAAGTCCGGCGCTCCGTCTCGGGTCCCCAATCCCCGTCGTTTGGGCGCCAGGCCCTTTGGGAGGGGCCCCTCAGGAGCCCACCTAGAGTTAGGGTTAGCCCCCAGGAGGCCGGCAAGCCCTATCTGCTGGATGTGCGGCGAGCGGAGGGGCAGGCCGAGCTGAGGGTGCTGAGGAGTGGGAGCGTGGGCCCAAGCGTTTTGGCGCGGGGGGCCTTTGAATGTCGTCAGGGGCTCGGAGTGCCCTGCACGTTCTCCCGCTCTGAATGATCGGCGGCGCCAATAACGGCCTGGGTGGCGGTGGGGCGGAGGGTGAGTCCAGCGCTGGGGCTCGGGGGTCCCAATCCCCAGTGTTGCAGTGCCAGGCCCCTTGGGAGGGGCCCCTTGGGGGCCGAACTAGGGTTAGGATTAGCCCCCAGGAGGCCGGCAGGCAGGATCCACCGGCGCTGTGGCGAGCAGGGGGGCGGGCCGAGGGGAGTTCGCTGGAGAGCGGGAGCGTGGGCCCAAGTGTTTTGGCAGAGGGGGCCTTCGAAGCTCGCCGGGGGCTCGGAGGGCCCTACCTGTTCTCCCGCCCTGAATAACCGGCGGCACCTGAAGCGGCCCGGGTGGGTGGCGGGTGGCTGCAGGGTGAGTCCAGCGCTGGGCTTTGGAGGTTCCCAATCCCCGGCGTTGGGGCGCCAAGCCCCTTTGGATGGGCCCCTCGGGGACCCACCTAGGGTTTGCGTTAGCCCCCAGGAGCCCGTCAGGCCCAATCCCCTGGCTGTGTGGCGCAAGGTGGGGTGGGCCGAGGGGACGGAGCTGGCGAGCGGGACCATGGGCCCACAGGTTTTGGCGTGGGGGCCTTCGAAGATCCTCAGGGGCTAGGAGGGCCCTGCCCCTTCTCCCACCTGAATGACTGGCGGCGCCCCTAGCGACCCCGGTGGCGGGGGGCTGCGGGTAAAGTCCGGCGCTCCGTCTCGGGTCCCCAATCCCCGTCGTTTGGGCGCCAGTCCCTTTGGGTGGGGCCCCTCAGGAGCCCACCTAGAGTTAGGGTTAGCCCCCAGGAGGCCGGCAAGCCCTATCTGCTGGATGTGCGGCGAGCGGAGGGGCAGGCCGAGCTGAGGGTGCTGAGGAGTGGGAGCGTGGGCCCAAGCGTTTTGGCGCGGGGGGGCCTTTGAATGTCGTCAGGGGCTCGGAGTGCCCTGCACGTTCTCCCGCTCTGAATGATCGGCGGCGCCAATAACGGCCTGGGTGGCGGTGGGGCGGAGGGTGAGTCCAGCGCTGGGGCTCGGGGGTCCCAATCCCCAGTGTTGCAGTGCCAGGCCCCTTGGGAGGGGCCCCTTGGGGGCCGAACTAGGGTTAGGATTAGCCCCCAGGAGGCCGGCAGGCAGGATCCACCGGCGCTGTGGCGAGCAGGGGGGCGGGCCGAGGGGAGTTCGCTGGAGAGCGGGAGCGTGGGCCCAAGTGTTTTGGCAGAGGGGGCCTTCGAAGCTCGCCGGGGGCTCGGAGGGCCCTACCTGTTCTCCCGCCCTGAATAACCGGCGGCACCTGAAGCGGCCCGGGTGGGTGGCGGGTGGCTGCAGGGTGAGTCCAGCGCTGGGCTTTGGAGGTTCCCAATCCCCGGCGTTGGGGCGCCAAGCCCCTTTGGATGGGCCCCTCGGGGACCCACCTAGGGTTTGCGTTAGCCCCCAGGAGCCCGTCAGGCCCAATCCCCTGGCTGTGTGGCGCAAGGTGGGGTGGGCCGAGGGGACGGAGCTGGCGAGCGGGACCATGGGCCCACAGGTTTTGGCGTGGGGGCCTTCGAAGATCCTCAGGGGCTAGGAGGGCCCTGCCCCTTCTCCCACCTGAATGACCGGCGGCGCCCCTAGCGGCCCCGGTGGCGGGGGCTGCAGGGTGTGTCCGGCCCTGGGGCTAGGACGTCCAGGATCCCGGGGCGTGGCTGCGCAAGGCCCCTTGGGAGGGGCCCCTCGAGGACCGACCTAGGGTTAGGGTTAGTCCCCAGGAGGCCGGCAGGTCCGATCCGCCTGCTGTGTTTCGAGCGGAGGGGCAGGTTGAGGTGAGGGCGCTGACTAGTGGGAACGTGGGCCCAAGCGCTTTGGGGCGGGGGGCCGTCGAGGGCAGCGGGGGCTCAGAGGTCCCTGCCCCTTCTGCCGCCCTGAGTGAGCGGCAGCGCCCCTAGTGCCCAGGTGGTGGAGGGGCAGCAGTGTTAGTCTGGCCCTGGGGCTCGGGGGTCCCCAATCCCCAGGGTTGCCGCCCCAGGCCCTTTGAAAGGGGCCTCTCGGGGACTGACCTAGGGTCAGGGTTACCAAGCAGGATGCCGGCAGGCCCGAGATGCCCGCTGTGCAGCGAGTGGAGGGGCGGGCAGAATGAGGGCGCTGGCGAGCGGGAGCCTGGGCTCAAACATTTGGCGGGGGGGTCCTTCGAAGGTAGCCGGGAGCTCAGAGGGCCCTGCCCGTTCTCCCGCCCTGTATGACCGGTGGGCCCCCTAGAGGCCCAGGTGGCGGGGGGCTGCAGGGTGAGTCCGGCGCTGGGTCTCGGGTCCCCAGTCTCCGGCGCTGAGGCGCCGGGCCCCTTGGGTGGGGCCCCTCAGGAGCCCACCTAGACTTAGTGTTAGCCCCCGTGAGGCCGGCAAGCCCGACCTGCTGGATGTGCGGCGAGCAGAGGGGTAGGCCGAGTTGAGGGCGCTGAGGAGTGGGAGCGTGGGCCCAACCGTTTTGGCGCGGGGGCCTTCGAAGGTCATCAGGGGCTAGGAGGGCCCTGCTCCTTCTCCCGCCTGAATGACCGGCGGCGCCCCTAGCGGCCGGAGTGGCGGGGGGCTGCAGGCTGATTCCACCGCTGGGGTTCAGTGGTTCCCAGTCCCTGGCGTTGGGTCGCCAAGCCCCTTGGGAGGGGCCCCTCGGGGACCCACCTAGGGTTCAGATTAGCCCCCAGGAGGCCGGCAGGTCCAATCCGCCTGCTGTGTTTCGAGCGGAGGGGCGGGTTGAGGTGAGGGCGCTGACAAGTGGCAACGTGGGCCCGAGCGCTTTGGGGCGGGGGGCCATCGAAGGTCGGCGGGGGCTCGGAGGGCCCTACCCCTTCTCCCGCCTGAATGACCGGCGGCGCCCCTAGCGGCCCCGGTGGCGGGGGGCTGCGGGTAAAGTCCGGCGCTCCGTCTCGGGTCCCCAATCCCCGTCGTTTGGGCGCCAGGCCCTTTGGGAGGGGCCCCTCAGGAGCCCACCTAGAGTTAGGGTTAGCCCCCAGGAGGCCGGCAAGCCCTATCTGCTGGATGTGCGGCGAGCGGAGGGGCAGGCCGAGCTGAGGGTGCTGAGGAGTGGGAGCGTGGGCCCAAGCGTTTTGGCGCGGGGGGCCTTTGAATGTCGTCAGGGGCTCGGAGTGCCCTGCACGTTCTCCCACTCTGAATGATCGGCGGCGCCAATAACGGCCTGGGTGGCGGTGGGGCGGAGGGTGAGTCCAGCGCTGGGGCTCGGGGGTCCCAATCCCCAGTGTTGCAGTGCCAGGCCCCTTGGGAGGGGCCCCTTGGGGGCCGAACTAGGGTTAGGATTAGCCCCCAGGAGGCCGGCAGGCAGGATCCACCGGCGCTGTGGCGAGCAGGGGGGCGGGGCCGAGGGGAGTTCGCTGGAGAGCGGGAGCGTGGGCCCAAGTGTTTTGGCAGAGGGGGCCTTCGAAGCTCGCCGGGGGCTCGGAGGGCCCTACCTGTTCTCCCGCCCTGAATAACCGGCGGCACCTGAAGCGGCCCGGGTGGGTGGCGGGTGGCTGCAGGGTGAGTCCAGCGCTGGGCTTTGGAGGTTCCCAATCCCCGGCGTTGGGGCGCCAAGCCCCTTTGGATGGGCCCCTCGGGGACCCACCTAGGGTTTGCGTTAGCCCCCAGGAGCCCGTCAGGCCCAATCCCCTGGCTGTGTGGCGCAAGGTGGGGTGGGCCGAGGGGACGGAGCTGGCGAGCGGGACCATGGGCCCACAGGTTTTGGCGTGGGGGCCTTCGAAGATCCTCAGGGGCTAGGAGGGCCCTGCCCCTTCTCCCACCTGAATGACCGGCGGCGCCCCTAGCGGCCCCGGTGGCGGGGGCTGCAGGGTGTGTCCGGCCCTGGGGCTAGGACGTCCAGGATCCCGGGGCGTGGCTGCGCAAGGCCCCTTGGGAGGGGCCCCTCGAGGACCGACCTAGGGTTAGGGTTAGTCCCCAGGAGGCCGGCAGGTCCGATCCGCCTGCTGTGTTTCGAGCGGAGGGGCAGGTTGAGGTGAGGGCGCTGACTAGTGGGAACGTGGGCCCAAGCGCTTTGGGGCGGGGGGGCCGTCGAGGGCAGCGGGGGCTCAGAGGTCCCTGCCCCTTCTGCCTCCCTGAGTGAGCGGCAGCGCCCCTAGTGCCCAGGTGGTGGAGGGGCAGCAGTGTTAGTCTGGCCCTGGGGCTCGGGGGTCCCCAATCCCCAGGGTTGCCGCCCCAGGCCCTTTGAAAGGGGCCTCTCGGGGACTGACCTAGGGTCAGGGTTACCAAGCAGGATGCCGGCAGGCCCGAGATGCCCGCTGTGCAGCGAGTGGAGGGGCGGGCAGAATGAGGGCGCTGGCGAGCGGGAGCCTGGGCTCAAACATTTGGCGGGGGGTCCTTCGAAGGTAGCCGGGAGCTCAGAGGGCCCTGCCCGTTCTCCCGCCCTGTATGACCGGTGGGCCCCCTAGAGGCCCAGGTGGCGGGGGGCTGCAGGGTGAGTCCGGCGCTGGGTCTCGGGTCCCCAATCTCCGGCGCTGAGGCGCCGGGCCCCTTGGGTGGGGCCCCTCAGGAGCCCACCTAGACTTAGTGTTAGCCCCCGTGAGGCCGGCAAGCCCGACCTGCTGGATGTGCGGCGAGCAGAGGGGTAGGCCGAGTTGAGGGCGCTGAGGAGTGGGAGCGTGGGCCCAACCGTTTTGGCGCGGGGGCCTTCGAAGGTCATCAGGGGCTAGGAGGGCCCTGCTCCTTCTCCCGCCTGAATGACCGGCGGCGCCCCTAGCGGCCGGAGTGGCGGGGGGCTGCAGGCTGATTCCACCGCTGGGGTTCAGTGGTTCCCAGTCCCTGGCGTTGGGTCGCCAAGCCCCTTGGGAGGGGCCCCTCGGGGACCCACCTAGGGTTCAGATTAGCCCCCAGGAGGCCGGCAGGTCCAATCCGCCTGCTGTGTTTCGAGCGGAGGGGCGGGTTGAGGTGAGGGCGCTGACAAGTGGCAACGTGGGCCCGAGCGCTTTGGGGCGGGGGGCCATCGAAGGTCGGCGGGGGCTCGGAGGGCCCTACCCCTTCTCCCGCCTGAATGACCGGCGGCGCCCCTAGCGGCCCCGGTGGCGAGGGGCTGCGGGGTAAAGTCCGGCGCTCCGTCTCGGGTCCCCAATCCCCGTCGTTTGGGCGCCAGGCCCTTTGGGAGGGGCCCCTCAGGAGCCCACCTAGAGTTAGGGTTAGCCCCCAGGAGGCCGGCAAGCCCTATCTGCTGGATGTGCGGCGAGCGGAGGGGCAGGCCGAGCTGAGGGTGCTGAGGAGTGGGAGCGTGGGCCCAAGCGTTTTGGCGCGGGGGGCCTTTGAATGTCGTCAGGGGCTCGGAGTGCCCTGCACGTTCTCCCGCTCTGAATGATCGGCGGCGCCAATAACGGCCTGGGTGGCGGGTGGGGCGGAGGGTGAGTCCAGCGCTGGGGCTCGGGGGTCCCAATCCCCAGTGTTGCATTGCCAGGCCCCTTGGGAGGGGCCCCTTGGGGGCCGAACTAGGGTTAGGATTAGCCCCCAGGAGGCCGGCAGGCAGGATCCACCGGCGCTGTGGCGAGCAGGGGGGCGGGCCGAGGGGAGTTCGCTGGAGAGCGGGAGCGTGGGCCCAAGTGTTTTGGCAGAGGGGGCCTTCGAAGCTCGCCGGGGGCTCGGAGGGCCCTACCTGTTCTCCCGCCCTGAATAACCGGCGGCACCTGAAGCGGCCCGGGTGGGTGGCGGGTGGCTGCAGGGTGAGTCCAGCGCTGGGCTTTGGAGGTTCCCAATCCCCGGCGTTGGGGCGCCAAGCCCCTTTGGATGGGCCCCTCGGGGACCCACCTAGGGTTTGCGTTAGCCCCCAGGAGCCCGTCAGGCCCAATCCCCTGGCTGTGTGGCGCAAGGTGGGGTGGGCCGAGGGGACGGAGCTGGCGAGCGGGACCATGGGCCCACAGGTTTTGGCGTGGGGGCCTTCGAAGATCCTCAGGGGCTAGGAGGGCCCTGCCCCTTCTCCCACCTGAATGACCGGCGGCGCCCCTAGCGACCCCGGTGGCGGGGGCTGCAGGGTGTGTCCGGCCCTGGGGCTAGGACGTCCAGGATCCCGGGGCGTGGCTGCGCAAGGCCCCTTGGGAGGGGCCCCTCGAGGACCGACCTAGGGTTAGGGTTAGTCCCCAGGAGGCCGGCAGGTCCGATCTGCCTGCTGTGTTTCGAGCGGAGGGGCAGGTTGAGGTGAGGGCGCTGACTAGTGGGAACGTGGGCCCAAGCGCTTTGGGGCGGGGGGGCCGTCGAGGGCAGCGGGGGCTCAGAGGTCCCTGCCCCTTCTGCCGCCCTGAGTGAGCGGCAGCGCCCCTAGTGCCCAGGTGGTGGAGGGGCAGCAGTGTTAGTCTGGCCCTGGGGCTCGGGGGTCCCCAATCCCCAGGGTTGCCGCCCCAGGCCCTTTGAAAGGGGCCTCTCGGGGACTGACCTAGGGTCAGGGTTACCAAGCAGGATGCCGGCAGGCCCGAGATGCCGCTGTGCAGCGAGTGGAGGGGCGGGCAGAATGAGGGCGCTGGCGAGCGGGAGCCTGGGCCTCAAACATTTGGCGGGGGGTCCTTCGAAGGTAGCCGGGAGCTCAGAGGGCCCTGCCCGTTCTCCCGCCCTGTATGACCGGTGGGCCCCCTAGAGGCCCAGGTGGCGGGGGGGCTGCAGGGTGAGTCCGGCGCTGGGTCTCGGGTCCCCAATCTCCGGCGCTGAGGCGCCGGGCCCCTTGGGTGGGGCCCCTCAGGAGCCCCACCTAGACTTAGTGTTAGCCCCCGTGAGGCCGGCAAGCCCGACCTGCTGGATGTGCGGCGAGCAGAGGGGTAGGCCGAGTTGAGGGCGCTGAGGAGTGGGAGCGTGGGCCCAACCGTTTTGGCGCGGGGGCCTTCGAAGGTCATCAGGGGCTAGGAGGGCCCTGCTCCTTCTCCCGCCTGAATGACCGGCGGCGCCCCTAGCGGCCGAAGTGGCGGGGGGCTGCAGGCTGATTCCACCGCTGGGGTTCAGTGGTTCCCAGTCCCTGGCGTTGGGTCGCCAAGCCCCTTGGGAGGGGCCCCTCGGGGACCCACCTAGGGTTCAGATTAGCCCCCAGGAGGCCGGCAGGTCCAATCCGCCTGCTGTGTTTCGAGCGGAGGGGCGGGTTGAGGTGAGGGCGCTGACAAGTGGCAACGTGGGCCCGAGCGCTTTGGGGCGGGGGGCCATCGAAGGTCGGCGGGGGCTCGGAGGGCCCTACCCCTTCTCCCGCCTGAATGACCGGCAGCGCCCCTAGCGGCCCCGGTGGCGGGGGGCTGCGGGTAAAGTCCGGCGCTCCGTCTCGGGTCCCCAATCCCCGTCGTTTGGGCGCCAGGCCCTTTGGGAGGGGCCCCTCAGGAGCCCACCTAGAGTTAGGGTTAGCCCCCAGGAGGCCGGCAAGCCCTATCTGCTGGATGTGCGGCGAGCGGAGGGGCAGGCCGAGCTGAGGGTGCTGAGGAGTGGGAGCGTGGGCCCAAGCGTTTTGGCGCGGGGGGCCTTTGAATGTCGTCAGGGGCTCGGAGTGCCCTGCACGTTCTCCCGCTCTGAATGATCGGCGGCGCCAATAACGGCCTGGGTGGCGGTGGGGCGGAGGGTGAGTCCAGCGCTGGGGCTCGGGGGTCCCAATCCCCAGTGTTGCAGTGCCAGGCCCCTTGGGAGGGGCCCCTTGGGGGCCGAACTAGGGTTAGGATTAGCCCCCAGGAGGCCGACAGGCAGGATCCACCGGCGCTGTGGCGAGCAGGGGGGGCGGGCCGAGGGGAGTTCGCTGGAGAGCGGGAGCGTGGGCCCAAGTGTTTTGGCAGAGGGGGCCTTCGAAGCTCGCCGGGGGCTCGGAGGGCCCTACCTGTTCTCCCGCCCTGAATAACCGGCGGCACCTGAAGCGGCCCGGGTGGGTGGCGGGTGGCTGCAGGGTGAGCCCAGCGCTGGGCTTTGGAGGTTCCCAATCCCCGGCGTTGGGGCGCCAAGCCCCTTTGGATGGGCCCCTCGGGGACCCACCTAGGGTTTGCGTTAGCCCCCAGGAGCCCGTCAGGCCCAATCCCCTGGCTGTGTGGCGCAAGGTGGGGTGGGCCGAGGGGACGGAGCTGGCGAGCGGGACCATGGGCCCACAGGTTTTGGCGTGGGGGCCTTCGAAGATCCTCAGGGGCTAGGAGGGCCCTGCCCCTTCTCCCACCTGAATGACCGGCGGCGCCCCTAGCGGCCCCGGTGGCGGGGGCTGCAGGGTGTGTCCGGCCCTGGGGCTAGGACGTCCAGGATCCCGGGGCGTGGCTGCGCAA
Organism: Ursus americanus; assembly: GCF_024610735.1. Classification (NCBI taxonomy): domain Eukaryota; kingdom Metazoa; phylum Chordata; class Mammalia; order Carnivora; family Ursidae; genus Ursus; species Ursus americanus. The sequence goes on along the minus strand of NC_142133.1, from coordinate 626,750 downwards.
GGCCCCTTGGGAGGGGCCCCTCGAGGACCGACCTAGGGTTAGGGTTAGTCCCCAGGAGGCCGGCAGGTCCGATCCGCCTGCTGTGTTTCGAGCGGAGGGGCAGGTTGAGGTGAGGGCGCTGACTAGTGGGAACGTGGGCCCAAGCGCTTTGGGGCGGGGGGCCGTCGAGGGCAGCGGGGGCTCAGAGGTCCCTGCCCCTTCTGCCGCCCTGAGTGAGCGGCAGCGCCCCTAGTGCCCAGGTGGTGGAGGGGCAGCAGTGTTAGTCTGGCCCTGGGGCTCGGGGGTCCCCAATCCCCAGGGTTGCCGCCCCAGGCCCTTTGAAAGGGGCCTCTCGGGGACTGACCTAGGGTCAGGGTTACCAAGCAGGATGCCGGCAGGCCCGAGATGCCCGCTGTGCAGCGAGTGGAGGGGCGGGCAGAATGAGGGCGCTGGCGAGCGGGAGCCTGGGCTCAAACATTTGGCGGGGGGTCCTTCGAAGGTAGCCGGGAGCTCAGAGGGCCCTGCCCGTTCTCCTGCCCTGTATGACCGGTGGGCCCCCTAGAGGCCCAGGTGGCGGGGGGCTGCAGGGTGAGTCCGGCGCTGGGTCTCGGGTCCCCAATCTCCGGCGCTGAGGCGCCGGGCCCCTTGGGTGGGGCCCCTCAGGAGCCCACCTAGACTTAGTGTTAGCCCCCGTGAGGCCGGCAAGCCCGACCTGCTGGATGTGCGGCGAGCAGAGGGGTAGGCCGAGTTGAGGGCGCTGAGGAGTGGGAGCGTGGGCCCAACCGTTTTGGCGCGGGGGCCTTCGAAGGTCATCAGGGGCTAGGAGGGCCCTGCTCCTTCTCCCGCCTGAATGACCGGCGGCGCCCCTAGCGGCCGGAGTGGCGGGGGGCTGCAGGCTGATTCCACCGCTGGGGTTCAGTGGTTCCCAGTCCCTGGCGTTGGGTCGCCAAGCCCCTTGGGAGGGGCCCCTCGGGGACCCACCTAGGGTTCAGATTAGCCCCCAGGAGGCCGGCAGGTCCAATCCGCCTGCTGTGTTTCGAGCGGAGGGGCGGGTTGAGGTGAGGGCGCTGACAAGTGGCAACGTGGGCCCGAGCGCTTTGGGGCGGGGGGCCATCGAAGGTCGGCGGGGGCTCGGAGGGCCCTACCCCTTCTCCCGCCTGAATGACCGGCGGCGCCCCTAGCGGCCCCGGTGGCGAGGGGCTGCGGGTAAAGTCCGGCGCTCCGTCTCGGGTCCCCAATCCCCGTCGTTTGGGCGCCAGGCCCTTTGGGAGGGGCCCCTCAGGAGCCCACCTAGAGTTAGGGTTAGCCCCCAGGAGGCCGGCAAGCCCTATCTGCTGGATGTGCGGCGAGCGGAGGGGCAGGCCGAGCTGAGGGTGCTGAGGAGTGGGAGCGTGGGCCCAAGCGTTTTGGCGCGGGGGGCCTTTGAATGTCGTCAGGGGCTCGGAGTGCCCTGCACGTTCTCCCGCTCTGAATGATCGGCGGCGCCAATAACGGCCTGGGTGGCGGTGGGGCGGAGGGTGAGTCCAGCGCTGGGGCTCGGGGGTCCCAATCCCCAGTGTTGCAGTGCCAGGCCCCTTGGGAGGGGCCCCTTGGGGGCCGAACTAGGGTTAGGATTAGCCCCCAGGAGGCCGGCAGGCAGGATCCACCGGCGCTGTGGCGAGCAGGGGGGCGGGCCGAGGGGAGTTCGCTGGAGAGCGGGAGCGTGGGCCCAAGTGTTTTGGCAGAGGGGGCCTTCGAAGCTCGCCGGGGGCTCGGAGGGCCCTACCTCTTCTCCCGCCCTGAATAACCGGCGGCACCTGAAGCGGCCCGGGTGGGTGGCGGGTGGCTGCAGGGTGAGTCCAGCGCTGGGCTTTGGAGGTTCCCAATCCCCGGAGTTGGGGCGCCAAGCCCCTTTGGATGGGCCCCTCGGGGACCCACCTAGGGTTTGCGTTAGCCCCCAGGAGCCCGTCAGGCCCAATCCCCTGGCTGTGTGGCGCAAGGTGGGGTGGGCCGAGGGGACGGAGCTGGCGAGCGGGACCATGGGCCCACAGGTTTTGGCGTGGGGGCCTTCGAAGATCCTCAGGGGCTAGGAGGGCCCTGCCCCTTCTCCCACCTGAATGACCGGCGGCGCCCCTAGCGACCCGGTGGCGGGGGGCTGCGGGTAAAGTCCGGCGCTCCGTCTCGGGTTCCCAATCCCCGTCGTTTGGGCGCCAGGCCCTTTGGGAGGGGCCCCTCAGGAGCCCACCTAGAGTTAGGGTTAGCCCCCAGGAGGCCAGCAAGCCCTATCTGCTGGATGTGCGGCGAGCGGAGGGGCAGGCCGAGCTGAGGGTGCTGAGGAGTGGGAGCGTGGGCCCAAGCGTTTTGGCGCGGGGGGCCTTTGAATGTCGTCAGGGGCTCGGAGTGCCCTGCACGTTCTCCCGCTCTGAATGATCGGCGGCGCCAATAACGGCCTGGGTGGCGGTGGGGCGGAGGGTGAGTCCAGCGCTGGGGCTCGGGGGTCCCAATCCCCAGTGTTGCAGTGCCAGGCCCCTTGGGAGGGGCCCCTTGGGGGCCAAACTAGGGTTAGGATTAGCCCCCAGGAGGCCGGCAGGCAAGATCCACCGGCGCTGTGGCGAGCAGGGGGGCGGGCCGAGGGGAGTTCGCTGGAGAGCGGGAGCGTGGGCCCAAGTGTTTTGGCAGAGGGGGCCTTCGAAGCTCGCCGGGGGCTCGGAGGGCCCTACCTGTTCTCCCGCCCTGAATAACCGGCGGCACCTGAAGCGGCCCGGGTGGGTGGCGGGTGGCTGCAGGGTGAGTCCAGCGCTGGGCTTTGGAGGTTCCCAATCCCCGGCGTTGGGGCGCCAAGCCCCTTTGGATGGGCCCCTCGGGGACCCACCTAGGGTTTGCGTTAGCCCCCAGGAGCCCGTCAGGCCCAATCCCCTGGCTGTGTGGCGCAAGGTGGGGTGGGCCGAGGGGACGGAGCTGGCGAGCGGGACCATGGGCCCACAGGTTTTGGCGTGGGGGCCTTCGAAGATCCTCAGGGGCTAGGAGGGCCCTGCCCCTTCTCCCACCTGAATGACCGGCGGCGCCCCTAGCGGCCCCGGTGGCGGGGGCTGCAGGGTGTGTCCGGCCCTGGGGCTAGGACGTCCAGGATCCCGGGGCGTGGCTGCGCAAGGCCCCTTGGGAGGGGCCCCTCGAGGACCGACCTAGGGTTAGGGTTAGTCCCCAGGAGGCCGGCAGGTCCGATCCGCCTGCTGTGTTTCGAGCGGAGGGGCAGGTTGAGGTGAGGGCGCTGACTAGTGGGAACGTGGGCCCAAGCGCTTTGGGGCGGGGGGCCGTCGAGGGCAGCGGGGGCTCAGAGGTCCCTGCCCCTTCTGCCGCCCTGAGTGAGCGGCAGCGCCCCTAGTGCCCAGGTGGTGGAGGGGCAGCAGTGTTAGTCTGGCCCTGGGGCTCGGGGGTCCCCAATCCCCAGGGTTGCCGCCCCAGGCCCTTTGAAAGGGGCCTCTCGGGGACTGACCTAGGGTCAGGGTTACCAAGCAGGATGCCGGCAGGCCCGAGATGCCCGCTGTGCAGCGAGTGGAGGGGCGGGCAGAATGAGGGCGCTGGCGAGCGGGAGCCTGGGCTCAAACATTTGGCGGGGGGTCCTTCGAAGGTAGCCGGGAGCTCAGAGGGCCCTGCCCGTTCTCCCGCCCTGTATGACCGGTGGGCCCCCTAGAGGCCCAGGTGGCGGGGGGCTGCAGGGTGAGTCCGGCGCTGGGTCTCGGGTCCCCAATCTCCGGCGCTGAGGCGCCGGGCCCCTTGGGTGGGGCCCCTCAGGAGCCCACCTAGACTTAGTGTTAGCCCCCGTGAGGCCGGCAAGCCCGACCTGCTGGATGTGCGGCGAGCAGAGGGGTAGGCCGAGTTGAGGGCGCTGAGGAGTGGGAGCGTGGGCCCAACCGTTTTGGCGCGGGGGCCTTCGAAGGTCATCAGGGGCTAGGAGGGCCCTGCTCCTTCTCCCGCCTGAATGACCGGCGGCGCCCCTAGCGGCCGAAGTGGCGGGGGGCTGCAGGCTGATTCCACCGCTGGGGTTCAGTGGTTCCCAGTCCCTGGCGTTGGGTCGCCAAGCCCCTTGGGAGGGGCCCCTCGGGGACCCACCTAGGGTTCAGATTAGCCCCCAGGAGGCCGGCAGGTCCAATCCGCCTGCTGTGTTTCGAGCGGAGGGGCGGGTTGAGGTGAGGGCGCTGACAAGTGGCAACGTGGGCCCGAGCGCTTTGGGGCGGGGGGCCATCGAAGGTCGGCGGGGGCTCGGAGGGCCCTACCCCTTCTCCCGCCTGAATGACCGGCGGCGCCCCTAGCGGCCCCGGTGGCGGGGGGTGCGGGTAAAGTCCGGCGCTCCGTCTCGGGTCCCCAATCACCGTCGTTTGGGCGCCAGGCCCTTTGGGAGGGGCCCCTCAGGAGCCCTCCTAGAGTTAGGGTTAGCCCCCAGGAGGCCGGCAAGCCCTATCTGCTGGATGTGCGGCGAGCGGAGGGGCAGGCCGAGCTGAGGGTGCTGAGGAGTGGGAGCGTGGGCCCAAGCGTTTTGGCGCGGGGGGCCTTTGAATGTCGTCAGGGGCTCGGAGTGCCCTGCACGTTCTCCCGCTCTGAATGATCGGCGGCGCCAATAACGGCCTGGGTGGCGGTGGGGCGGAGGGTGAGTCCAGCGCTGGGGCTCGGGGGTCCCAATCCCCAGTGTTGCAGTGCCAGGCCCCTTGGGAGGGGCCCCTTGGGGGCCGAACTAGGGTTAGGATTAGCCCCCAGGAGGCCGGCAGGCAGGATCCACCGGCGCTGTGGCGAGCAGGGGGGCGGGCCGAGGGGAGTTCGCTGGAGAGCGGGAGCGTGGGCCCAAGTGTTTTGGCAGAGGGGGCCTTCGAAGCTCGCCGGGGGCTCGGAGGGCCCTACCTGTTCTCCCGCCCTGAATAACCGGTGGCACCTGAAGCGGCCCGGGTGGGTGGCGGGTGGCTGCAGGGTGAGCCCAGCGCTGGGATTTGGAGGTTCCCAATCCCCGGCGTTGGGGCGCCAAGCCCCTTTGGATGGGCCCCTCGGGGACCCACCTAGGGTTTGCGTTAGCCCCCAGGAGCCCGTCAGGCCCAATCCCCTGGCTGTGTGGCGCAAGGTGTGGTGGGCCGAGGGGACGGAGCTGGCGAGCGGGACCATGGGCCCACAGGTTTTGGCGTGGGGGCCTTCGAAGATCCTCAGGGGCTAGGAGGGCCCTGCCCCTTCACCCACCTGAATGATCGGCGGCGCCCCTAGCGACCCCGGTGGCGGGGGGCTGCGGGTAAAGTCCGGCGCTCCGTCTCGGGTCCCCAATCCCCGTCGTTTGGGCGCCAGGCCCTTTGGGAGGGGCCCCTCAGGAGCCCTCCTAGAGTTCGGGTTAGCCCCCAGGAGGCCGGCAAGCCCTATCTGCTGGATGTGCGGCGAGCGGAGGGGCAGGCCGAGCTGAGGGTGCTGAGGAGTGGGAGCGTGGGCCCAAGCGTTTTGGCGCGGGGGGCCTTTGAATGTCGTCAGGGGCTCGGAGTGCCCTGCACGTTCTCCCGCTCTGAATGATCGGCGGCGCCAATAACGGCCTGGGTGGCGGTGGGGCGGAGGGTGAGTCCAGCGCTGGGGCTCGGGGGTCCCAATCCCCAGTGTTGCAGTGCCAGGCCCCTTGGGAGGGGCCCCTTGGGGGCCGAACTAGGGTTAGGATTAGCCCCCAGGAGGCCGGCAGGCAGGATCCACCGGCGCTGTGGCGAGCAGGGGGGCGGGCCGAGGGGAGTTCGCTGGAGAGCGGGAGCGTGGGCCCAAGTGTTTTGGCAGAGGGGGCCTTCGAAGCTCGCAGGGGGCTCGGAGGGCCCTACCTGTTCTCCTGCCCTGAATAACCGGCGGCACCTGAAGCGGCCCGGGTGGGTGGCGGGTGGCTGCAGGGTGAGTCCAGCGCTGGGCTTTGGAGGTTCCCAATCCCCGGCGTTGGGGCGCCAAGCCCCTTTGGATGGGCCCCTCGGGGACCCACCTAGGGTTTGCGTTAGCCCCCAGGAGCCCGTCAGGCCCAATCCCCTGGCTGTGTGGCGCAAGGTGGGGTGGGCCGAGGGGACGGAGCTGGCGAGCGGGACCATGGGCCCACAGGTTTTGGCGTGGGGGCCTTCGAAGATCCTCAGGGGCTAGGAGGGCCCTGCCCCTTCTCCCACCTGAATGACCGGCGGCGCCCCTAGCGGCCCCGGTGGCGGGGGCTGCAGGGTGTGTCCGGCCCTGGGGCTAGGACGTCCAGGATCCCGGGGCGTGGCTGCGCAAGGCCCCTTGGGAGGGGCCCCTCGAGGACCGACCTAGGGTTAGGGTTAGTCCCCAGGAGGCCGGCAGGTCCGATCCGCCTGCTGTGTTTCGAGCGGAGGGGCAGGTTGAGGTGAGGGCGCTGACTAGTGGGAACGTGGGCCCAAGCGCTTTGGGGCGGGGGGCCGTCGAGGGCAGCGGGGGCTCAGAGGTCCCTGACCCTTCTGCCGCCCTGAGTGAGCGGCAGCGCCCCTAGTGCCCAGGTGGTGGAGGGGCAGCAGTGTTAGTCTGGCCCTGGGGCTCGGGGGTCCCCAATCCCCAGGGTTGCCGCCCCAGGCCCTTTGAAAGGGGCCTCTCGGGGACTGACCTAGGGTCAGGGTTACCAAGCAGGATGCCGGCAGGCCCGAGATGCCCGCTGTGCAGCGAGTGGAGGGGCGGGCAGAATGAGGGCGCTGGCGAGCGGGAGCCTGGGCTCAAACATTTGGCGGGGGGTCCTTCGAAGGTAGCCGGGAGCTCAGAGGGCCCTGCCCGTTCTCCCGCCCTGTATGACCGGTGGGCCCCCTAGAGGCCCAGGTGGCGGGGGGCTGCAGGGTGAGTCCGGCGCTGGGTCTCGGGTCCCCAGTCTCCGGCGCTGAGGCGCCGGGCCCCTTGGGTGGGGCCCCTCAGGAGCCCACCTAGACTTAGTGTTAGCCCCCGTGAGGCCGGCAAGCCCGACCTGCTGGATGTGCGGCGAGCAGAGGGGTAGGCCGAGTTGAGGGCGCTGAGGAGTGGGAGCGTGGGCCCAACCGTTTTGGCGCGGGGGCCTTCGAAGGTCATCAGGGGCTAGGAGGGCCCTGCTCCTTCTCCCGCCTGAATGACCGGCGGCGCCCCTAGCGGCCGGAGTGGCGGGGGGCTGCAGGCTGATTCCACCGCTGGGGTTCAGTGGTTCCCAGTCCCTGGCGTTGGGTCGCCAAGCCCCTTGGGAGGGGCCCCTCGGGGACCCACCTAGGGTTCAGATTAGCCCCCAGGAGGCCGGCAGGTCCAATCCGCCTGCTGTGTTTCGAGCGGAGGGGCGGGTTGAGGTGAGGGCGCTGACAAGTGGCAACGTGGGCCCGAGCGCTTTGGGGCGGGGGGCCATCGAAGGTCGGCGGGGGCTCGGAGGGCCCTACCCCTTCTCCCGCCTGAATGACCGGCGGCGCCCCTAGCGGCCCCGGTGGCGGGGGGCTGCGGGTAAAGTCCGGCGCTCCGTCTCGGGTCCCCAATCCCCGTCGTTTGGGCGCCAGGCCCTTTGGGAGGGGCCCCTCAGGAGCCCACCTAGAGTTAGGGTTAGCCCCCAGGAGGCCGGCAAGCCCTATCTGCTGGATGTGCGGCGAGCGGAAGGGCAGGCCGAGCTGAGGGTGCTGAGGAGTGGGAGCGTGGGCCCAAGCGTTTTGGCGCGGGGGGCCTTTGAATGTCGTCAGGGGCTCGGAGTGCCCTGCACGTTCTCCCGCTCTGAATGATCGGCGGCGCCAATAACGGCCTGGGTGGCGGTGGGGCGGAGGGTGAGTCCAGCGCTGGGGCTCGGGGGTCCCAATCCCCAGTGTTGCAGTGCCAGGCCCCTTGGGAGGGGCCCCTTGGGGGCCGAACTAGGGTTAGGATTAGCCCCCAGGAGGCCGGCAGGCAGGATCCACCGGCGCTGTGGCGAGCAGGGGGGCGGGCCGAGGGGAGTTCGCTGGAGAGCGGGAGCGTGGGCCCAAGTGTTTTGGCAGAGGGGGCCTTCGAAGCTCGCCGGGGGCTCGGAGGGCCCTACCTGTTCTCCCGCCCTGAATAACCGGCGGCACCTGAAGCGGCCCGGGTGGGTGGCGGGTGGCTGCAGGGTGAGTCCAGCGCTGGGCTTTGGAGGTTCCCAATCCCCGGCGTTGGGGCGCCAAGCCCCTTTGGATGGGCCCCTCGGGGACCCACCTAGGGTTTGCGTTAGCCCCCAGGAGCCCGTCAGGCCCAATCCCCTGGCTGTGTGGCGCAAGGTGGGGTGGGCCGAGGGGACGGAGCTGGCGAGCGGGACCATGGGCCCACAGGTTTTGGCGTGGGGGCCTTCGAAGATCCTCAGGGGCTAGGAGGGCCCTGCCCCTTCTCCCACCTGAATGACCGGCGGCGCCCCTAGCGGCCCCGGTGGCGGGGGCTGCAGGGTGTGTCCGGCCCTGGGGCTAGGACGTCCAGGATCCCGGGGCGTGGCTGCGCAAGGCCCCTTGGGAGGGGCCCCTCGAGGACCGACCTAGGGTTAGGGTTAGTCCCCAGGAGGCCGGCAGGTCCGATCCGCCTGCTGTGTTTCGAGCGGAGGGGCAGGTTGAGGTGAGGGCGCTGACTAGTGGGAACGTGGGCCCAAGCGCTTTGGGGCGGGGGGCCGTCGAGGGCAGCGGGGGCTCAGAGGTCCCTGACCCTTCTGCCGCCCTGAGTGAGCGGCAGCGCCCCTAGTGCCCAGGTGGTGGAGGGGCAGCAGTGTTAGTCTGGCCCTGGGGCTCGGGGGTCCCCAATCCCCAGGGTTGCCGCCCCAGGCCCTTTGAAAGGGGCCTCTCGGGGACTGACCTAGGGTCAGGGTTACCAAGCAGGATGCCGGCAGGCCCGAGATGCCCGCTGTGCAGCGAGTGGAGGGGCGGGCAGAATGAGGGCGCTGGCGAGCGGGAGCCTGGGCTCAAACATTTGGCGGGGGGTCCTTCGAAGGTAGCCGGGAGCTCAGAGGGCCCTGCCCGTTCTCCCGCCCTGTATGACCGGTGGGCCCCCTAGAGGCCCAGGTGGCGGGGGGCTGCAGGGTGAGTCCGGCGCTGGGTCTCGGGTCCCCAATCTCCGGCGCTGAGGCGCCGGGCCCCTTGGGTGGGGCCCCTCAGGAGCCCACCTAGACTTAGTGTTAGCCCCCGTGAGGCCGGCAAGCCCGACCTGCTGGATGTGCGGCGAGCAGAGGGGTAGGCCGAGTTGAGGGCGCTGAGGAGTGGGAGCGTGGGCCCAACCGTTTTGGCGCGGGGGCCTTCGAAGGTCATCAGGGGCTAGGAGGGCCCTGCTCCTTCTCCCGCCTGAATGACCGGCGGCGCCCCTAGCGGCCGGAGTGGCGGGGGGCTGCAGGCTGATTCCACCGCTGGGGTTCAGTGGTTCCCAGTCCCTGGCGTTGGGTCGCCAAGCCCCTTGGGAGGGGCCCCTCGGGGACCCACCTAGGGTTCAGATTAGCCCCCAGGAGGCCGGCAGGTCCAATCCGCCTGCTGTGTTTCGAGCGGAGGGGCGGGTTGAGGTGAGGGCGCTGACAAGTGGCAACGTGGGCCCGAGCGTTTTGGGGCGGGGGGCCATCGAAGGTCGGCGGGGGCTCGGAGGGCCCTACCCCTTCTCCCGCCTGAATGACCGGCGGCGCCCCTAGCGGCCCCGGTGGCGGGGGGCTGCGGGTAAAGTCCGGCGCTCCGTCTCGGGTCCCCAATCCCCGTCGTTTGGGCGCCAGGCCCTTTGGGAGGGGCCCCTCAGGAGCCCTCCTAGAGTTAGGGTTAGCCCCCAGGAGGCCAGCAAGCCCTATCTGCTGGATGTGCGGCGAGCGGAGGGGCATGCCGAGCTGAGGGTGCTGAGGAGTGGGAGCGTGGGCCCAAGCGTTTTGGCGCGGGGGGCCTTTGAATGTCGTCAGGGGCTCGGAGTGCCCTGCACGTTCTCCCGCTCTGAATGATCGGCGGCGCCAATAACGGCCTGGGTGGCGGTGGGGCGGAGGGTGAGTCCAGCGCTGGGGCTCGGGGGTCCCAATCCCCAGTGTTGCAGTGCCAGGCCCCTTGGGAGGGGCCCCTTGGGGGCCGAACTAGGGTTAGGATTACCCCCAGGAGGCCGGCAGGCAGGATCCACCGGCGCTGTGGCGAGCAGGGGGGCGGGCCGAGGGGAGTTCGCTGGAGAGCGGGAGCGTGGGCCCAAGTGTTTTGGCAGAGGGGGCCTTCGAAGCTCGCCGGGGGCTCGGAGGGCCCTACCTGTTCTCCCGCCCTGAATAACCGGCGGCACCTGAAGCGGCCCGGGTGGGTGGCGGGTGGCTGCAGGGTGAGTCCAGCGCTGGGCTTTGGAGGTTCCCAATCCCCGGCGTTGGGGCGCCAAGCCCCTTTGGATGGGCCCCTCGGGGACCCACCTAGGGTTTGCGTTAGCCCCCAGGAGCCCGTCAGGCCCAATCCCCTGGCTGTGTGGCGCAAGGTGGGGTGGGCCGAGGGGACGGAGCTGGCGAGCGGGACCATGGGCCCACAGGTTTTGGCGTGGGGGCCTTCGAAGATCCTCAGGGGCTAGGAGGGCCCTGCCCCTTCTCCCACCTGAATGACCGGCGGCGCCCCTAGCGACCCCGGTGGCTGGGGGCTGCGGGTAAAGTCCGGCGCTCCGTCTCGGGTCCCCAATCCCCGTCGTTTGGGCGCCAGGCCCTTTGGGAGGGGCCCCTCAGGAGCCCACCTAGAGTTAGGGTTAGCCCCCAGGAGGCCGGCAAGCCCTATCTGCTGGATGTGCGGCGAGCGGAGGGGCATGCCGAGCTGAGGGTGCTGAGGAGTGGGAGCGTGGGCCCAAGCGTTTTGGCGCGGGGGGCCTTTGAATGTCGTCAGGGGCTCGGAGTGCCCTGCACGTTCTCCCGCTCTGAATGATCGGCGGCGCCAATAACGGCCTGGGTGGCGGTGGGGCGGAGGGTGAGTCCAGCGCTGGGGCTCGGGGGTCCCAATCCCCAGTGTTGCAGTGCCAGGCCCCTTGGGAGTGGCCCCTTGGGGGCCGAACTAGGGTTAGGATTAGCCCCCAGGAGGCCGGCAGGCAGGATCCACCGGCGCTGTGGCGAGCAGGGGGGCGGGCCGAGGGGAGTTCGCTGGAGAGCGGGAGCGTGGGCCCAAGTGTTTTGGCAGAGGGGGCCTTCGAAGCTCGCCGGGGGCTCGGAGGGCCCTACCTGTTCTCCCGCCCTGAATAACCGGCGGCACCTGAAGCGGCCCGGGTGGGTGGCGGGTGGCTGCAGGGTGAGTCCAGCGCTGGGCTTTGGAGGTTCCCAATCCCCGGCGTTGGGGCGCCAAGCCCCTTTGGATGGGCCCCCGGGGACCCACCTAGGGTTTGCGTTAGCCCCCAGGAGCCCGTCAGGCCCAATCCCCTGGCTGTGTGGAGCAAGGTGGGGTGGGCCGAGGGGACGGAGCTGGCGAGCGGGACCATGGGCCCACAGGTTTTGGCGTGGGGGCCTTCGAAGATCCTCAGGGGCTAGGAGGGCCCTGCCCCTTCTCCCACCTGAATGACTGGCGGCGCCCCTAGCGACCCCGGTGACGGGGGGCTGCGGGTAAAGTCCGGCGCTCCGTCTCGGGTCCCCAATCCCCGTCGTTTGGGCGCCAGGCCCTTTGGGTGGGGCCCCTCAGGAGCCCACCTAGAGTTAGGGTTAGCCCCCAGGAGGCCGGCAAGCCCTATCTGCTGGATGTGCGGCGAGCGGAGGGGCAGGCCGAGCTGAGGGTGCTGAGGAGTGGGAGCGTGGGCCCAAGCGTTTTGGCGCGGGGGGCCTTTGAATGTCGTCAGGGGCTCGGAGTGCCCTGCACGTTCTCCCGCTCTGAATGATCGGCGGCGCCAATAACGGCCTGGGTGGCGGTGGGGCGGAGGGTGAGTCCAGCGCTGGGGCTCGGGGGTCCCAATCCCCAGTGTTGCAGTGCCAGGCCCCTTGGGAGGGGCCCCTTGGGGGCCGAACTAGGGTTAGGATTAGCCCCCAGGAGGCCGGCAGGCAAGATCCACCGGCGCTGTGGCGAGCAGGGGGGCGGGCCGAGGGGAGTTCGCTGGAGAGCGGGAGCGTGGGCCCAAGTGTTTTGGCAGAGGGGGCCTTCGAAGCTCGCCGGGGGCTCGGAGGGCCCTACCTGTTCTCCCGCCCTGAATAACCGGCGGCACCTGAAGCGGCCCGGGTGGGTGGCGGGTGGCTGCAGGGTGAGTCCAGCGCTGGGCTTTGGAGGTTCCCAATCCCCGGCGTTGGGGCGCCAAGCCCCTTTGGATGGGCCCCTCGGGGACCCACCTAGGGTTTGCGTTAGCCCCCAGGAGCCCGTCAGGCCCAATCCCCTGGCTGTGTGGCGCAAGGTGGGGTGGGCCGAGGGGACGGAGCTGGCGAGCGGGACCATGGGCCCACAGGTTTTGGCGTGGGGGCCTTCGAAGATCCTCAGGGGCTAGGAGGGCCCTGCCCCTTCTCCCACCTGAATGACCGGCGGCGCCCCTAGCGGCCCCGGTGGCGGGGGCTGCAGGGTGTGTCCGGCCCTGGGGCTAGGACGTCCAGGATCCCGGGGCGTGGCTGCGCAAGGCCCCTTGGGAGGGGCCCCTCGAGGACCGACCTAGGGTTAGGGTTAGTCCCCAGGAGGCCGGCAGGTCCGATCCGCCTGCTGTGTTTCGAGCGGAGGGGCAGGTTGAGGTGAGGGCGCTGACTAGTGGGAACGTGGGCCCAAGCGCTTTGGGGCGGGGGGCCGTCGAGGGCAGCGGGGGCTCAGAGGTCCCTGCCCCTTCTGCCGCCCTGAGTGAGCGGCAGCGCCCCTAGTGCCCAGGTGGTGGAGGGGCAGCAGTGTTAGTCTGGCCCTGGGGCTCGGGGGTCCCCAATCCCCAGGGTTGCCGCCCCAGGCCCTTTGAAAGGGGCCTCTCGGGGACTGACCTAGGGTCAGGGTTACCAAGCAGGATGCCGGCAGGCCCGAGATGCCCGCTGTGCAGCGAGTGGAGGGGCGGGCAGAATGAGGGCGCTGGCGAGCGGGAGCCTGGGCTCAAACATTTGGCGGGGGGTCCTTCGAAGGTAGCCGGGAGCTCAGAGGGCCCTGCCCGTTCTCCCGCCCTGTATGACCGGTGGGCCCCCTAGAGGCCCAGGTGGCGGGGGGCTGCAGGGTGAGTCCGGCGCTGGGTCTCGGGTCCCCAGTCTCCGGCGCTGAGGCGCCGGGCCCCTTGGGTGGGGCCCCTCAGGAGCCCACCTAGACTTAGTGTTAGCCCCCGTGAGGCCGGCAAGCCCGACCTGCTGGATGTGCGGCGAGCAGAGGGGTAGGCCGAGTTGAGGGCGCTGAGGAGTGGGAGCGTGGGCCCAACCGTTTTGGCGCGGGGGCCTTCGAAGGTCATCAGGGGCTAGGAGGGCCCTGCTCCTTCTCCCGCCTGAATGACCGGCGGCGCCCCTAGCGGCCGGAGTGGCGGGGGGCTGCAGGCTGATTCCACCGCTGGGGTTCAGTGGTTCCCAGTCCCTGGCGTTGGGTCGCCAAGCCCCTTGGGAGGGGCCCCTCGGGGACCCACCTAGGGTTCAGATTAGCCCCCAGGAGGCCGGCAGGTCCAATCCGCCTGCTGTGTTTCGAGCGGAGGGGCGGGTTGAGGTGAGGGCGCTGACAAGTGGCAACGTGGGCCCGAGCGCTTTGGGGCGGGGGGCCATCGAAGGTCGGCGGGGGCTCGGAGGGCCCTACCCCTTCTCCCGCCTGAATGACCGGCGGCGCCCCTAGCGGCCCCGGTGGCGGGGGGCTGCGGGTAAAGTCCGGCGCTCCGTCTCGGGTCCCCAATCCCCGTCGTTTGGGCGCCAGGCCCTTTGGGAGGGGCCCCTCAGGAGCCCTCCTAGAGTTAGGGTTAGCCCCCAGGAGGCCGGCAAGCCCTATCTGCTGGATGTGCGGCGAGCGGAGGGGCAGGCCGAGCTGAGGGTGCTGAGGAGTGGGAGCGTGGGCCCAAGCGTTTTGGCGCGGGGGGCCTTTGAATGTCGTCAGGGGCTCGGAGTGCCCTGCACGTTCTCCCGCTCTGAATGATCGGCGGCGCCAATAACGGCCTGGGTGGCGGTGGGGCGGAGGGTGAGTCCAGCGCTGGGGCTCGGGGGTCCCAATCCCCAGTGTTGCAGTGCCAGGCCCCTTGGGAGGGGCCCCTTGGGGGCCGAACTAGGGTTAGGATTAGCCCCCAGGAGGCCGGCAGGCAGGATCCACCGGCGCTGTGGCGAGCAGGGGGGCGGGCCGAGGGGAGTTCGCTGGAGAGCGGGAGCGTGGGCCCAAGTGTTTTGGCAGAGGGGGCCTTCGAAGCTCGCCGGGGGCTCGGAGGGCCCTACCTGTTCTCCCGCCCTGAATAACCGGCGGCACCTGAAGCGGCCCGGGTGGGTGGCGGGTGGCTGCAGGGTGAGTCCAGCGCTGGGCTTTGGAGGTTCCCAATCCCCGGCGTTGGGGCGCCAAGCCCCTTTGGATGGGCCCCTCGGGGACCCACCTAGGGTTTGCGTTAGCCCCCAGGAGCCCGTCAGGCCCAATCCCCTGGCTGTGTGGCGCAAGGTGGGGTGGGCCGAGGGGACGGAGCTGGCGAGCGGGACCATGGGCCCACAGGTTTTGGCGTGGGGGCCTTCGAAGATCCTCAGGGGCTAGGAGGGCCCTGCCCCTTCTCCCACCTGAATGACTGGCGGCGCCCCTAGCGACCCCGGTGGCGGGGGGCTGCGGGTAAAGTCCGGCGCTCCGTCTCGGGTCCCCAATCCCCGTCGTTTGGGCGCCAGGCCCTTTGGGAGGGGCCCCTCAGGAGCCCACCTAGAGTTAGGGTTAGCCCCCAGGTGGCCGGCAAGCCCTATCTGCTGGATGTGCGGCGAGCGGAGGGGCAGGCCGAGCTGAGGGTGCTGAGGAGTGGGAGCGTGGGCCCAAGCGTTTTGGCGCGGGGGGCCTTTGAATGTCGTCAGGGGCTCGGAGTGCCCTGCACGTTCTCCCGCTCTGAATGATCGGCGGCGCCAATAACGGCCTGGGTGGCGGTGGGGCGGAGGGTGAGTCCAGCGCTGGGGCTCGGGGGTCCCAATCCCCAGTGTTGCAGTGCCAGGCCCCTTGGGAGGGGCCCCTTGGGGGCCGAACTAGGGTTAGGATTAGCCCCCAGGAGGCCGGCAGGCAGGATCCACCGGCGCTGTGGCGAGCAGGGGGGCGGGCCGAGGGGAGTTCGCTGGAGAGCGGGAGCGTGGGCCCAAGTGTTTTGGCAGAGGGGGCCTTCGAAGCTCGCCGGGGGCTCGGAGGGCCCTACCTGTTCTCCCGCCCTGAATAACCGGCGGCACCTGAAGCGGCCCGGGTGGGTGGCGGGTGGCTGCAGGGTGAGTCCAGCGCTGGGCTTTGGAGGTTCCCAATCCCCGGCGTTGGGGCGCCAAGCCCCTTTGGATGGGCCCCTCGGGGACCCACCTAGGGTTTGCGTTAGCCCCCAGGAGCCCGTCAGGCCCAATCCCCTGGCTGTGTGGCGCAAGGTGGGGTGGGCCGAGGGGACGGAGCTGGCGAGCGGGACCATGGGCCCACAGGTTTTGGCGTGGGGGCCTTCGAAGATCCTCAGGGGCTAGGAGGGCCCTGCCCCTTCTCCCACCTGAATGACCGGCGGCGCCCCTAGCGGCCCCGGTGGCGGGGGCTGCAGGGTGTGTCCGGCCCTGGGGCTAGGACGTCCAGGATCCCGGGGCGTGGCTGCGCAAGGCCCCTTGGGAGGGGCCCCTCGAGGACCGACCTAGGGTTAGGGTTAGTCCCCAGGAGGCCGGCAGGTCCGATCCGCCTGCTGTGTTTCGAGCGGAGGGGCAGGTTGAGGTGAGGGCGCTGACTAGTGGGAACGTGGGCCCAAGCGCTTTGGGGCGGGGGGCCGTCGAGGGCAGCGGGGGCTCAGAGGTCCCTGCCCCTTCTGCCGCCCTGAGTGAGCGGCAGCGCCCCTAGTGCCCAGGTGGTGGAGGGGCAGCAGTGTTAGTCTGGCCCTGGGGCTCGGGGGTCCCCAATCCCCAGGGTTGCCGCCCCAGGCCCTTTGAAAGGGGCCTCTCGGGGACTGACCTAGGGTCAGGGTTACCAAGCAGGATGCCGGCAGGCCCGAGATGCCCGCTGTGCAGCGAGTGGAGGGGCGGGCAGAATGAGGGCGCTGGCGAGCGGGAGCCTGGGCTCAAACATTTGGCGGGGGGTCCTTCGAAGGTAGCCGGGAGCTCAGAGGGCCCTGCCCGTTCTCCCGCCCTGTATGACCGGTGGGCCCCCTAGAGGCCCAGGTGGCGGGGGGCTGCAGGGTGAGTCCGGCGCTGGGTCTCGGGTCCCCAGTCTCCGGCGCTGAGGCGCCGGGCCCCTTGGGTGGGGCCCCTCAGGAGCCCACCTAGACTTAGTGTTAGCCCCCGTGAGGCCGGCAAGCCCGACCTGCTGGATGTCCGGCGAGCAGAGGGGTAGGCCGAGTTGAGGGCGCTGAGGAGTGGGAGCGTGGGCCCAACCGTTTTGGCGCGGGGGCCTTCGAAGGTCATCAGGGGCTAGGAGGGCCCTGCTCCTTCTCCCGCCTGAATGACCGGCGGCGCCCCTAGCGGCCGGAGTGGCGGGGGGCTGCAGGCTGATTCCACCGCTGGGGTTCAGTGGTTCCCAGTCCCTGGCGTTGGGTCGCCAAGCCCCTTGGGAGGGGCCCCTCGGGGACCCACCTAGGGTTCAGATTAGCCCCCAGGAGGCCGGCAGGTCCAATCCGCCTGCTGTGTTTCGAGCGGAGGGGCGGGTTGAGGTGAGGGCGCTGACAAGTGGCAACGTGGGCCCGAGCGCTTTGGGGCGGGGGGCCATCGAAGGTCGGCGGGGGCTCGGAGGGCCCTACCCCTTCTCCCGCCTGAATGACCGGCGGCGCCCCTAGCGGCCCCGGTGGCGGGGGGCTGCGGGTAAAGTCCGGCGCTCCGTCTCGGGTCCCCAATCCCCGTCGTTTGGGCGCCAGGCCCTTTGGGAGGGGCCCCTCAGGAGCCCTCCTAGATTTAGGGTTAGCCCCCAGGAGGCCGGCAAGCCCTATCTGCTGGATGTGCGGCGAGCGGAGGGGCAGGCCGAGCTGAGGGTGCTGAGGAGTGGGAGCGTGGGCCCAAGCGTTTTGGCGCGGGGGGCCTTTGAATGTCGTCAGGGGCTCGGAGTGCCCTGCACGTTCTCCCGCTCTGAATGATCGGCGGCGCCAATAACGGCCTGGGTGGCGGTGGGGCGGAGGGTGAGTCCAGCGCTGGGGCTCGGGGGTCCCAATCCCCAGTGTTGCAGTGCCAGGCCCCTTGGGAGGGGCCCCTTGGGGGCCGAACTAGGGTTAGGATTAGCCCCCAGGAGGCCGGCAGGCAGGATCCACCGGCGCTGTGGCGAGCAGGGGGGCGGGCCGAGGGGAGTTCGCTGGAGAGCGGGAGCGTGGGCCCAAGTGTTTTGGCAGAGGGGGCCTTCGAAGCTCGCCGGGGGCTCGGAGGGCCCTACCTGTTCTCCCGCCCTGAATAACCGGCGGCACCTGAAGCGGCCCGGGTGGGTGGCGGGTGGCTGCAGGGTGAGTCCAGCGCTGGGCTTTGGAGGTTCCCAATCCCCGGCGTTGGGGCGCCAAGCCCCTTTGGATGGGCCCCTCGGGGACCCACCTAGGGTTTGCGTTAGCCCCCAGGAGCCCGTCAGGCCCAATCCCCTGGCTGTGTGGCGCAAGGTGGGGTGGGCCGAGGGGACGGAGCTGGCGAGCGGGACCATGGGCCCACAGGTTTTGGCGTGGGGGCCTTCGAAGATCCTCAGGGGCTAGGAGGGCCCTGCCCCTTCTCCCACCTGAATGACCGGCGGCGCCCCTAGCGGCCCCGGTGGCGGGGGCTGCAGGGTGTGTCCGGCCCTGGGGCTAGGACGTCCAGGATCCCGGGGCGTGGCTGCGCAAGGCCCCTTGGGAGGGGCCCCTCGAGGACCGACCTAGGGTTAGGGTTAGTCCCCAGGAGGCCGGCAGGTCCGATCCGCCTGCTGTGTTTCGAGCGGAGGGGCAGGTTGAGGTGAGGGCGCTGACTAGTGGGAACGTGGGCCCAAGCGCTTTGGGGCGGGGGGCCGTCGAGGGCAGCGGGGGCTCAGAGGTCCCTGCCCCTTCTGCCTCCCTGAGTGAGCGGCAGCGCCCCTAGTGCCCAGGTGGTGGAGGGGCAGCAGTGTTAGTCTGGCCCTGGGGCTCGGGGGTCCCCAATCCCCAGGGTTGCCGCCCCAGGCCCTTTGAAAGGGGCCTCTCGGGGACTGACCTAGGGTCAGGGTTACCAAGCAGGATGCCGGCAGGCCCGAGATGCCCGCTGTGCAGCGAGTGGAGGGGCGGGCAGAATGAGGGCGCTGGCGAGCGGGAGCCTGGGCTCAAACATTTGGCGGGGGGTCCTTCGAAGGTAGCCGGGAGCTCAGAGGGCCCTGCCCGTTCTCCCGCCCTGTATGACCGGTGGGCCCCCTAGAGGCCCAGGTGGCGGGGGGCTGCAGGGTGAGTCCGGCGCTGGGTCTCGGGTCCCCAATCTCCGGCGCTGAGGCGCCGGGCCCCTTGGGTGGGGCCCCTCAGGAGCCCACCTAGACTTAGTGTTAGCCCCCGTGAGGCCGGCAAGCCCGACCTGCTGGATGTGCGGCGAGCAGAGGGGTAGGCCGAGTTGAGGGCGCTGAGGAGTGGGAGCGTGGGCCCAACCGTTTTGGCGCGGGGGCCTTCGAAGGTCATCAGGGGCTAGGAGGGCCCTGCTCCTTCTCCCGCCTGAATGACCGGCGGCGCCCCTAGCGGCCGGAGTGGCGGGGGGCTGCAGGCTGATTCCACCGCTGGGGTTCAGTGGTTCCCAGTCCCTGGCGTTGGGTCGCCAAGCCCCTTGGGAGGGGCCCCTCGGGGACCCACCTAGGGTTCAGATTAGCCCCCAGGAGGCCGGCAGGTCCAATCCGCCTGCTGTGTTTCGAGCGGAGGGGCGGGTTGAGGTGAGGGCGCTGACAAGTGGCAACGTGGGCCCGAGCGCTTTGGGGCGGGGGGCCATCGAAGGTCGGCGGGGGCTCGGAGGGCCCTACCCCTTCTCCCGCCTGAATGACCGGCGGCGCCCCTAGCGGCCCCGGTGGCGGGGGGCTGCGGGTAAAGTCCGGCGCTCCGTCTCGGGTTCCCAATCCCCGTCGTTTGGGCGCCAGGCCCTTTGGGAGGGGCCCCTCAGGAGCCCACCTAGAGTTAGGGTTAGCCCCCAGGAGGCCGGCAAGCCCTATCTGCTGGATGTGCGGCGAGCGGAGGGGCAGGCCGAGCTGAGGGTGCTGAGGAGTGGGAGCGTGGGCCCAAGCGTTTTGGCGCGGGGGGCCTTTGAATGTCGTCAGGGGCTCGGAGTGCCCTGCACGTTCTCCCGCTCTGAATGATCGGCGGCGCCAATAACGGCCTGGGTGGCGGTGGGGCGGAGGGTGAGTCCAGCGCTGGGGCTCGGGGGTCCCAATCCCCAGTGTTGCAGTGCCAGGCCCCTTGGGAGGGGCCCCTTGGGGGCCGAACTAGGGTTAGGATTAGCCCCCAGGAGGCCGACAGGCAGGATCCACCGGCGCTGTGGCGAGCAGGGGGGCGGGCCGAGGGGAGTTCGCTGGAGAGCGGGAGCGTGGGCCCAAGTGTTTTGGCAGAGGGGGCCTTCGAAGCTCGCCGGGGGCTCGGAGGGCCCTACCTGTTCTCCCGCCCTGAATAACCGGCGGCACCTGAAGCGGCCCGGGTGGGTGGCGGGTGGCTGCAGGGTGAGCCCAGCGCTGGGCTTTGGAGGTTCCCAATCCCCGGCGTTGGGGCGCCAAGCCCCTTTGGATGGGCCCCTCGGGGACCCACCTAGGGTTTGCGTTAGCCCCCAGGAGCCCGTCAGGCCCAATCCCCTGGCTGTGTGGCGCAAGGTGGGGTGGGCCGAGGGGACGGAGCTGGCGAGCGGGACCATGGGCCCACAGGTTTTGGCGTGGGGGCCTTCGAAGATCCTCAGGGGCTAGGAGGGCCCTGCCCCTTCTCCCACCTGAATGACCGGCGGCGCCCCTAGCGGCCCCGGTGGCGGGGGCTGCAGGGTGTGTCCGGCCCTGGGGCTAGGACGTCCAGGATCCCGGGGCGTGGCTGCGCAAGGCCCCTTGGGAGGGGCCCCTCGAGGACCGACCTAGGGTTAGGGTTAGTCCCCAGGAGGCCGGCAGGTCCGATCCGCCTGCTGTGTTTCGAGCGGAGGGGCAGGTTGAGGTGAGGGCGCTGACTAGTGGGAACGTGGGCCCAAGCGCTTTGGGGCGGGGGGCCGTCGAGGGCAGCGGGGGCTCAGAGGTCCCTGCCCCTTCTGCCGCCCTGAGTGAGCGGCAGCGCCCCTAGTGCCCAGGTGGTGGAGGGGCAGCAGTGTTAGTCTGGCCCTGGGGCTCGGGGGTCCCCAATCCCCAGGGTTGCCGCCCCAGGCCCTTTGAAAGGGGCCTCTCGGGGACTGACCTAGGGTCAGGGTTACCAAGCAGGATGCCGGCAGGCCCGAGATGCCCGCTGTGCAGCGAGTGGAGGGGCGGGCAGAATGAGGGCGCTGGCGAGCGGGAGCCTGGGCTCAAACATTTGGCGGGGGGTCCTTCGAAGGTAGCCGGGAGCTCAGAGGGCCCTGCCCGTTCTCCTGCCCTGTATGACCGGTGGGCCCCCTAGAGGCCCAGGTGGCGGGGGGCTGCAGGGTGAGTCCGGCGCTGGGTCTCGGGTCCCCAATCTCCGGCGCTGAGGCGCCGGGCCCCTTGGGTGGGGCCCCTCAGGAGCCCACCTAGACTTAGTGTTAGCCCCCGTGAGGCCGGCAAGCCCGACCTGCTGGATGTGCGGCGAGCAGAGGGGTAGGCCGAGTTGAGGGCGCTGAGGAGTGGGAGCGTGGGCCCAACCGTTTTGGCGCGGGGGCCTTCGAAGGTCATCAGGGGCTAGGAGGGCCCTGCTCCTTCTCCCGCCTGAATGACCGGCGGCGCCCCTAGCGGCCGGAGTGGCGGGGGGCTGCAGGCTGATTCCACCGCTGGGGTTCAGTGGTTCCCAGTCCCTGGCGTTGGGTCGCCAAGCCCCTTGGGAGGGGCCCCTCGGGGACCCACCTAGGGTTCAGATTAGCCCCCAGGAGGCCGGCAGGTCCAATCCGCCTGCTGTGTTTCGAGCGGAGGGGCGGGTTGAGGTGAGGGCGCTGACAAGTGGCAACGTGGGCCCGAGCGCTTTGGGGCGGGGGGCCATCGAAGGTCGGCGGGGGCTCGGAGGGCCCTACCCCTTCTCCCGCCTGAATGACCGGCGGCGCCCCTAGCGGCCCCGGTGGCGAGGGGCTGCGGGTAAAGTCCGGCGCTCCGTCTCGGGTCCCCAATCCCCGTCGTTTGGGCGCCAGGCCCTTTGGGAGGGGCCCCTCAGGAGCCCACCTAGAGTTAGGGTTAGCCCCCAGGAGGCCGGCAAGCCCTATCTGCTGGATGTGCGGCGAGCGGAGGGGCAGGCCGAGCTGAGGGTGCTGAGGAGTGGGAGCGTGGGCCCAAGCGTTTTGGCGCGGGGGGCCTTTGAATGTCGTCAGGGGCTCGGAGTGCCCTGCACGTTCTCCCGCTCTGAATGATCGGCGGCGCCAATAACGGCCTGGGTGGCGGTGGGGCGGAGGGTGAGTCCAGCGCTGGGGCTCGGGGGTCCCAATCCCCAGTGTTGCAGTGCCAGGCCCCTTGGGAGGGGCCCCTTGGGGGCCGAACTAGGGTTAGGATTAGCCCCCAGGAGGCCGGCAGGCAGGATCCACCGGCGCTGTGGCGAGCAGGGGGGCGGGCCGAGGGGAGTTCGCTGGAGAGCGGGAGCGTGGGCCCAAGTGTTTTGGCAGAGGGGGCCTTCGAAGCTCGCCGGGGGCTCGGAGGGCCCTACCTCTTCTCCCGCCCTGAATAACCGGCGGCACCTGAAGCGGCCCGGGTGGGTGGCGGGTGGCTGCAGGGTGAGTCCAGCGCTGGGCTTTGGAGGTTCCCAATCCCCGGAGTTGGGGCGCCAAGCCCCTTTGGATGGGCCCCTCGGGGACCCACCTAGGGTTTGCGTTAGCCCCCAGGAGCCCGTCAGGCCCAATCCCCTGGCTGTGTGGCGCAAGGTGGGGTGGGCCGAGGGGACGGAGCTGGCGAGCGGGACCATGGGCCCACAGGTTTTGGCGTGGGGGCCTTCGAAGATCCTCAGGGGCTAGGAGGGCCCTGCCCCTTCTCCCACCTGAATGACCGGCGGCGCCCCTAGCGACCCGGTGGCGGGGGGCTGCGGGTAAAGTCCGGCGCTCCGTCTCGGGTTCCCAATCCCCGTCGTTTGGGCGCCAGGCCCTTTGGGAGGGGCCCCTCAGGAGCCCACCTAGAGTTAGGGTTAGCCCCCAGGAGGCCAGCAAGCCCTATCTGCTGGATGTGCGGCGAGCGGAGGGGCAGGCCGAGCTGAGGGTGCTGAGGAGTGGGAGCGTGGGCCCAAGCGTTTTGGCGCGGGGGGCCTTTGAATGTCGTCAGGGGCTCGGAGTGCCCTGCACGTTCTCCCGCTCTGAATGATCGGCGGCGCCAATAACGGCCTGGGTGGCGGTGGGGCGGAGGGTGAGTCCAGCGCTGGGGCTCGGGGGTCCCAATCCCCAGTGTTGCAGTGCCAGGCCCCTTGGGAGGGGCCCCTTGGGGGCCAAACTAGGGTTAGGATTAGCCCCCAGGAGGCCGGCAGGCAAGATCCACCGGCGCTGTGGCGAGCAGGGGGGCGGGCCGAGGGGAGTTCGCTGGAGAGCGGGAGCGTGGGCCCAAGTGTTTTGGCAGAGGGGGCCTTCGAAGCTCGCCGGGGGCTCGGAGGGCCCTACCTGTTCTCCCGCCCTGAATAACCGGCGGCACCTGAAGCGGCCCGGGTGGGTGGCGGGTGGCTGCAGGGTGAGTCCAGCGCTGGGCTTTGGAGGTTCCCAATCCCCGGCGTTGGGGCGCCAAGCCCCTTTGGATGGGCCCCTCGGGGACCCACCTAGGGTTTGCGTTAGCCCCCAGGAGCCCGTCAGGCCCAATCCCCTGGCTGTGTGGCGCAAGGTGGGGTGGGCCGAGGGGACGGAGCTGGCGAGCGGGACCATGGGCCCACAGGTTTTGGCGTGGGGGCCTTCGAAGATCCTCAGGGGCTAGGAGGGCCCTGCCCCTTCTCCCACCTGAATGACCGGCGGCGCCCCTAGCGGCCCCGGTGGCGGGGGCTGCAGGGTGTGTCCGGCCCTGGGGCTAGGACGTCCAGGATCCCGGGGCGTGGCTGCGCAAGGCCCCTTGGGAGGGGCCCCTCGAGGACCGACCTAGGGTTAGGGTTAGTCCCCAGGAGGCCGGCAGGTCCGATCCGCCTGCTGTGTTTCGAGCGGAGGGGCAGGTTGAGGTGAGGGCGCTGACTAGTGGGAACGTGGGCCCAAGCGCTTTGGGGCGGGGGGCCGTCGAGGGCAGCGGGGGCTCAGAGGTCCCTGCCCCTTCTGCCGCCCTGAGTGAGCGGCAGCGCCCCTAGTGCCCAGGTGGTGGAGGGGCAGCAGTGTTAGTCTGGCCCTGGGGCTCGGGGGTCCCCAATCCCCAGGGTTGCCGCCCCAGGCCCTTTGAAAGGGGCCTCTCGGGGACTGACCTAGGGTCAGGGTTACCAAGCAGGATGCCGGCAGGCCCGAGATGCCCGCTGTGCAGCGAGTGGAGGGGCGGGCAGAATGAGGGCGCTGGCGAGCGGGAGCCTGGGCTCAAACATTTGGCGGGGGGTCCTTCGAAGGTAGCCGGGAGCTCAGAGGGCCCTGCCCGTTCTCCCGCCCTGTATGACCGGTGGGCCCCCTAGAGGCCCAGGTGGCGGGGGGCTGCAGGGTGAGTCCGGCGCTGGGTCTCGGGTCCCCAATCTCCGGCGCTGAGGCGCCGGGCCCCTTGGGTGGGGCCCCTCAGGAGCCCACCTAGACTTAGTGTTAGCCCCCGTGAGGCCGGCAAGCCCGACCTGCTGGATGTGCGGCGAGCAGAGGGGTAGGCCGAGTTGAGGGCGCTGAGGAGTGGGAGCGTGGGCCCAACCGTTTTGGCGCGGGGGCCTTCGAAGGTCATCAGGGGCTAGGAGGGCCCTGCTCCTTCTCCCGCCTGAATGACCGGCGGCGCCCCTAGCGGCCGAAGTGGCGGGGGGCTGCAGGCTGATTCCACCGCTGGGGTTCAGTGGTTCCCAGTCCCTGGCGTTGGGTCGCCAAGCCCCTTGGGAGGGGCCCCTCGGGGACCCACCTAGGGTTCAGATTAGCCCCCAGGAGGCCGGCAGGTCCAATCCGCCTGCTGTGTTTCGAGCGGAGGGGCGGGTTGAGGTGAGGGCGCTGACAAGTGGCAACGTGGGCCCGAGCGCTTTGGGGCGGGGGGCCATCGAAGGTCGGCGGGGGCTCGGAGGGCCCTACCCCTTCTCCCGCCTGAATGACCGGCGGCGCCCCTAGCGGCCCCGGTGGCGGGGGGTGCGGGTAAAGTCCGGCGCTCCGTCTCGGGTCCCCAATCCCCGTCGTTTGGGCGCCAGGCCCTTTGGGAGGGGCCCCTCAGGAGCCCTCCTAGAGTTCGGGTTAGCCCCCAGGAGGCCGGCAAGCCCTATCTGCTGGATGTGCGGCGAGCGGAGGGGCAGGCCGAGCTGAGGGTGCTGAGGAGTGGGAGCGTGGGCCCAAGCGTTTTGGCGCGGGGGGCCTTTGAATGTCGTCAGGGGCTCGGAGTGCCCTGCACGTTCTCCCGCTCTGAATGATCGGCGGCGCCAATAACGGCCTGGGTGGCGGTGGGGCGGAGGGTGAGTCCAGCGCTGGGGCTCGGGGGTCCCAATCCCCAGTGTTGCAGTGCCAGGCCCCTTGGGAGGGGCCCCTTGGGGGCCGAACTAGGGTTAGGATTAGCCCCCAGGAGGCCGGCAGGCAGGATCCACCGGCGCTGTGGCGAGCAGGGGGGCGGGCCGAGGGGAGTTCGCTGGAGAGCGGGAGCGTGGGCCCAAGTGTTTTGGCAGAGGGGGCCTTCGAAGCTCGCCGGGGGCTCGGAGGGCCCTACCTGTTCTCCCGCCCTGAATAACCGGCGGCACCTGAAGCGGCCCGGGTGGGTGGCGGGTGGCTGCAGGGTGAGTCCAGCGCTGGGCTTTGGAGGTTCCCAATCCCCGGCGTTGGGGCGCCAAGCCCCTTTGGATGGGCCCCTCGGGGACCCACCTAGGGTTTGCGTTAGCCCCCAGGAGCCCGTCAGGCCCAATCCCCTGGCTGTGTGGCGCAAGGTGGGGTGGGCCGAGGGGACGGAGCTGGCGAGCGGGACCATGGGCCCACAGGTTTTGGCGTGGGGGCCTTCGAAGATCCTCAGGGGCTAGGAGGGCCCTGCCCCTTCTCCCACCTGAATGACTGGCGGCGCCCCTAGCGACCCCGGTGGCGGGGGGCTGCGGGGTAAAGTCCGGCGCTCCGTCTCGGGTCCCCAATCCCCGTCGTTTGGGCGCCAGGCCCTTTGGGAGGGGCCCCTCAGGAGCCCACCTAGAGTTAGGGTTAGCCCCCAGGAGGCCGGCAAGCCCTATCTGCTGGATGTGCGGCGAGTGGAGGGGCAGGCCGAGCTGAGGGTGCTGAGGAGTGGGAGCGTGGGCCCAAGCGTTTTGGCGCGGGGGGCCTTTGAATGTCGTCAGGGGCTCGGAGTGCCCTGCACGTTCTCCCGCTCTGAATGATCGGCGGCGCCAATAACGGCCTGGGTGGCGGTGGGGCGGAGGGTGAGTCCAGCGCTGGGGCTCGGGGGTCCCAATCCCCAGTGTTGCAGTGCCAGGCCCCTTGGGAGGGGCCCCTTGGGGGCCGAACTAGGGTTAGGATTAGCCCCCAGGAGGCCGGCAGGCAGGATCCACCGGCGCTGTGGCGAGCAGGGGGGCGGGCCGAGGGGAGTTCGCTGGAGAGCGGGAGCGTGGGCCCAAGTGTTTTGGCAGAGGGGGCCTTCGAAGCTCGCCGGGGGCTCGGAGGGCCCTACCTGTTCTCCCGGCCTGAATAACCGGCGGCACCTGAAGCGGCCCGGGTGGGTGGCGGGTGGCTGCAGGGTGAGCCCAGCGCTGGGCTTTGGAGGTTCCCAATCCCCGGCGTTGGGGCGCCAAGCCCCTTTGGATGGGCCCCTCGGGGACCCACCTAGGGTTTGCGTTAGCCCCCAGGAGCCCGTCAGGCCCAATCCCCTGGCTGTGTGGCGCAAGGTGGGGTGGGCCGAGGGGACGGAGCTGGCGAGCGGGACCATGGGCCCACAGGTTTTGGCGTGGGGGCCTTCGAAGATCCTCAGGGGCTAGGAGGGCCCTGCCCCTTCTCCCACCTGAATGACCGGCGGCGCCCCTAGCGGCCCCGGTGGCGGGGGCTGCAGGGTGTGTCCGGCCCTGGGGCTAGGACGTCCAGGATCCCGGGGCGTGGCTGCGCAAGGCCCCTTGGGAGGGGCCCCTCGAGGACCGACCTAGGGTTAGGGTTAGTCCCCAGGAGGCCGGCAGGTCCGATCCGCCTGCTGTGTTTCGAGCGGAGGGGCAGGTTGAGGTGAGGGCGCTGACTAGTGGGAACGTGGGCCCAAGCGCTTTGGGGCGGGGGGCCGTCGAGGGCAGCGGGGGCTCAGAGGTCCCTGCCCCTTCTGCCGCCCTGAGTGAGCGGCAGCGCCCCTAGTGCCCAGGTGGTGGAGGGGCAGCAGTGTTAGTCTGGCCCTGGGGCTCGGGGGTCCCCAATCCCCAGGGTTGCCGCCCCAGGCCCTTTGAAAGGGGCCTCTCGGGGACTGACCTAGGGTCAGGGTTACCAAGCAGGATGCCGGCAGGCCCGAGATGCCCGCTGTGCAGCGAGTGGAGGGGCGGGCAGAATGAGGGCGCTGGCGAGCGGGAGCCTGGGCTCAAACATTTGGCGGGGGGTCCTTCGAAGGTAGCCGGGAGCTCAGAGGGCCCTGCCCGTTCTCCCGCCCTGTATGACCGGTGGGCCCCCTAGAGGCCCAGGTGGCGGGGGGCTGCAGGGTGAGTCCGGCGCTGGGTCTCGGGTCCCCAATCTCCGGCGCTGAGGCACCGGGCCCCTTGGGTGGGGCCCCTCAGGA